>NC_067400.1:615750443-616083443 GCF_016432865.1 Antechinus flavipes
GCATGGTGATGTCATGGTTCTCTAGTTCCCATAGATACTCAGTATATGGTTCTCTAGTTCCCACATACTCAATAGGCTATAATGCTGTAATTACAATAAGGTATATAAGGGCTAAGAAGGACTGGAAGAGAGACATTCCATTTTGGGACTTCCTCCTGGGGGCTCTCCTGCTTCCTGCACTGAGATCAAGGCTGGTCCCGAGGTCCTCCAGAAAGCCAGCCCGAACATTACAGAGGAGGATGAGCATTTCTTGTTGGAGAACCTGTATATACAATGAAAATGAGACTCAGAATGCATATTTGGCATTAACCTCCATCTGCCTCAGTTTCCTCCACTATAAAAAGGGAATAACTGCCCTTATCTCGGGCTGTGATGAGGTTCAAATATTTGTATTTGTGAAGTGCTTAAAATAGTGACTGGCACACAGTAGGTGCTTAATAAATGCTTATTCCTCTGTCTCACGCCTCCTCCTCAAAATAGCACCTGTATATCATGTTAAAATTTGTGAGCATTTTACAAATATTGTCTCAATTTATCCTTAGCCCTAGGAGGGAGATACTTTTTATTAATTAATCTCCTTTTACAGATCACCAAAGTAAGGCAAAGATTTTAAATGATTTGTCCAGGGCTCCAGGACTTTAAGCCAAGTCTTCCAGCTCACTGCATTGCCATCTAGCTGACTCTCCTGCTTCTGTTCATTAGGGAACAGCTGGAACGTGAAAGTCTGGGCTTGGGGGGAGGAAACAAGAACCAGGTCCCCGCTAAGTGACCTTATATTCTCACTGGATCCTCATAACTCTAGGAAGGAGGTCCTGTGATTGTCCCCATTCAACGATTGAGGAAACGATCGAGGCGGGCAGAGCTTAAGTGACTTACCTAGGGTCACATATAGAAGGAGGGTAAGCTGACATTTGACCTCAGTCTTGGTGACTTCAGGTCACCAACTGCTTTTATTACTTTTGTTCCTTGAGAAGCAATTGGGACATGAAAAGGAGTGATGTGAAAGAAGGGAACGAGTCAGCCCCAGCCAGATTAGAGAGGGCCCTAAATGGGGACAGCTAGGTGGCAGAGTGGCTAGCTCACTGGCCCGAGGTCAGGAATATCTGAACTCCAAATATCCGGCCTGCGAACCTGTCTATGGCCTCCACAAAGGAAAATAGAAAGGGCCTGAAACGAGACCCAGAATCCCTATTTAATTGCAGAATTCATAGGGAGTCACTGCAGATTTCAGAGCAGGAAAGTGACATAGCCCTGTGACTTAAGGAGATTATTTCTGCGTCTATAAATGGGTCGGGGAGAAGAACAATCTAGGGAAGGTGGAGAGGCCCTCAATTGGTTGGGTAATAGTGAGAGGAGGAGACATATATGTGGGAGACATTAGTCAGCTGGAACGGGTAGGGTTTATCAACCAACTGGACATGGACGGAGTGGGAGAGAAAAGTCCAAGATGTCTCGGAGGTCACTGATCTGGGGGGATGGTGCTGTCCTAAATAGGAAAAGGGAAACTTGGAGACAGAAAGGGGGAGTTTAGGGGAGAAGATAAATGAGCTCTATTTTGGACATGTTGAAGTTGAGGGGGCAGCGAGAAGCGGGGATGTAGCTCAGGAGAGAGATTAGGGCTGGGTATGTAGAGTCATCTCCATCATGAATCCTTGGGAGCTGATGAGATCTCCCGGAGAGGAGTGCAGGAGAAAAGAAGGGCCACGGACGGGACAGAAGGAAAAGGACAAGAGACAGAAAGCTGGGATGGATCGGGGCAGGGGAGGCTGTCTGGGCTCCCTGAGTGCTCCAGACTTTTAGAACTCTGCTCCTGATGCGTGTGACCCAGTTTTCCTCTCTGAGTCTCAGTTTCCAAAGGTATCAAATGAGGGGGCTGCAACACAATGATCTGAGCTACCTTTCAGCTTTAATATTCTGGTGCTGCACGGATCCAGACACAAGTGCTGACTGTCATACCCCTCAAACACACACACTCATGCATTCTCACACACATTCACTCACACTCACGCACACTCACACACACTCACACAGTCTCTCATACACACATTCACACACATTCACTCACACTCACACACACTCACACACTCACATTCACACACACACTCACACACATTCACACACACACTCACACTCACACACACACTCACACACATTCACACACATTCACACACATTCACACACACACACACACACACACACACACACACACACACAGATACACAGAGAGTGGGTGCAGGACTCAACCTAGACTAGGACTCTGTCCCCGAGTTGGACCTTGGATAGCAGCTGCTAAAGGGGCTTTGAGATCTTTGAGATGGGCCTTCTGGGGATTCAAGAGGCCTCCTTTTTGCTCCTTTGTCACCGCCCCGTGGCTATTTCAAGCACTGCAGCCCGGGCTCAGGGGAATTTGGGGTCATTCTGAGCAGGAGAGGGACTCAGGACTGGCTGTTCTGGGACGGGAGCGGAGCGGGATCTCTTTATCTGATAAAGACATCATGGTCCTCGGTGTGTATGTGTGTGTGTGTGTGTGTGTGTGTGACGTTTTGCACATGGGACTGGCTCCCTTTAACTGTCTCACAATGTTTGCCCCTCATTAAGCCCCTGGTGCTTGTGTCCCTGTGGGCGTCGGGGTCGCTGGGTGGGCTCCTGTGACTGTTCCTCGTGTTTATGGCAGTCTCTTCGAGTGTATGGAAACTGCTGGGTGTTGTGATAGTGTGTGTGTGTGTGTAATAGTGTGTGTATGATTGTGTGTAATTGTGTGTGATTGTGTGTATGTGATTGTATGTGTGTGTGTGTGATTGTGTGTGTGTGAGAGTGTGTGTGTAATAGTGTGTGAGTGTGTGTGTAATTGTGTGTGAGAGTGTGTGAGATAGTGTGTGTGTGTGTGATAGTGTGTGTGTGAGAGACTCAGGCAGTGAGTGTGTGTGCACGCGCACGCGTGTGCACGCTTGAGATCAGGCCTTGAGGAGGCCCTGGGGACTGGGAGAGCAGGGGAGGGTGTGAGAGATCTGAGGGGAGGGGGGGCAGGGGCGGGGCTGTCCCCAGGGTGCTCTGGCAGCTGCTCCCTCCAGCCTCAGCCTTTGCCATTGAGGCAGAGAAGGAGCAACAGGTAAGAGCCTCTTCCTGCCCCCTTCCACTCCATTTGTCTTCCTTCTGTCCCCGAATCTCTGGATCGCCAACCAACCATTTGTCTCTCCATCTTTCTATCCTCATCCCTTCATTTCTTCTCCCCCTCTCATCTTCTTGTCTTTTTATCCCCTTGTTTCTCCATCCAATTATTCCCCATTGTTGTTCTCAAATCTCTCTGGTCCCCCTCTTTCTGTCCCCACCCCTCTGTCCCCTTCCTTCTGTCCCTTCTGTCCCTCTGTCCTTCTCTCCCAGGAGTGGAAGCTCAAGATTTGTGTGCTGGGGGATGGGAGCCTGCTTGCTGGCCCCTTCTCTCCCCTAGTGCTGGCTAATGAGTCAGTGACTTGGAACTGGGGGTAGGAAGAGTGGGGGGCCTCCTGGTGAGGAGAAGAGGGGGCAGCTGGTGCTTAGCTCTTAATTAGCCCACCTCCCCAGGTTCCCCCCCTCCTCTCCCACCAGGACCTTAATTCCCTTTTGCTTTAGAGCTGGTGCTAATTGGCGTGGGCAGTGCTCTCCCTCCTTTCCACCTCCCCCCCAACCTTGGCCATGACACTCAAAAAAGACATGATTAGAGTCCATCCCCCACCTCCCTAAGCTCCAGAGGAATGATAGGAAATAGACAACCAGGGTGGGGGGGGACAACTAATACGGAGACCACCCCCATCTAGTCGCCCTTCCTTGTTCCCAATTCTATATCCCATCTCCCTTTCTCCCTCTTAACCCTGTTCTTCTTTCCTATTCCCCTTTACTCTGTTCTTCATCACTATCTGCTTATTTTTCCATATCATTCTCTACCTGTATCTTCAATAACTACTTTCCTCCATTTTCTTGCTTCTTCTGTCTCTTAATCCCTCTGTCCCCTATTCCTTCCCCCATCCCTCTATTCCCTCATCTTCTTCTTTTCTTCTATCACTGTCCTTCATCTCTTTCACTCCTCTGTCTCTTCATCTCTCTGGTTGTTCTTGTTTCCCTCCCTCTGTCCTCTCATTGAGTTTCTATTTTCCTTCGTCCTTTTGTTCTTTATCCCTATATCCAACCCCCCATCCCTCCATCCCTCTGTCCCCATCCCCAATTCCTTCCATTCTTGCCCCTCCACTCTGTCTCTCCATCCTTCTCTCCCCTGCTCATTTTCTTGCACCATTCTCCCTCACCCTTTGGTTTTCCATTCCGATTTCCCCCCAATCAACTCCTATTTTGTTTCTCTTTTCTTATCATTATCCTTCAAATCTATCCCTCTTCCCATTCTTGTTTCCTCAATTCTTGTCCCTTGTTTCTCATTGCTGACACTCTATCCCTTAGTCCTTCATCCTTCTCTTCCAACCTCCCTCCTCCCATCCCTCTGTTCACTCATGCTTGTTTTTTTCATCCCTTCAATGGCCCACTGTTCTCCACCCTGAATTCTCTACATTCTGTTCTTCCTCAATCCTTTCTTTCGAGCCTCTGTTTTTCCGTTCATGATCCTTCATCTCTCTGTCTTATCCATCTGTCCCTCCGTGCCTGCTTTCTCTAATCCCCAGCCCCCATCCCTTTTCCATTCCTTATTCCTGACCCTTTATTCTTGTGCATATTCCTATGTTCTCTCATGACTCTTTTCTTCCATTTTGTCTCTTTTCTTTCTGTTTCCCACCCCTGTCTCTGTCCACTTTTATTTCCTGTGTCTCTATCCTCCATCCCTCTCTTTCATTTTAATTTCCCTCCATTTCTCTGACCCCTTCCTTCTAATTCCTCCCAGTTTTCCATTCCCTGTCCCTTTGTCGCTAGGGCATCTGTGGGAGCATTAACCACTTCCTTCCAACAATGTCCAACAACATGGCCAAGATTGCCGAGGCCCGCAAGACGGTGGAGCAGCTGAAGTTGGAGGTCAACATCGAACGTATGAAGGTACAATTTGGGAATTGGGAGATGGAAATGGAGGCTAGGAAAATAGGGGATAAAGGGATCCACTCCTCAGCCCGGGACTTGCATTATCCAGTGGGAGCAAAGAACTGGACTTGAAGTCAGGAGAATGGGTTTGAAACTTGCCTTAGACACTTATTCTTCATAAGAAGACTTATGTCTTCTTAGACACTTATTAACTTCTTAAGGAAGAATGTTAATCATTAACTAACTAATCTGTTAATGATTAGTCCTTACCTCTCACAGTCTCAATTTCCAAATCTGGAAATGGGGATAATAACAATACTTGTGCCATCTACCTTGCAGGGGTTACAGAGAAGAGTGCTTTGTAAGTCCTAAAAGCATCTTGTGAAGGATCTCATTCAATCCTTATTTTAAAAAAGGCATGATGTGAGTTAGATGAAGGTATAATTGGATGGATTGTAATGGACTGGGCAACTATGAAATAAATCTCCAGTGGAGTGGCTGAGGGATCTGTAACTGACCTATAATGTTGAAATTTTAAATTAATGACTTAAATAAAGGCATAGATCTTTGGGATTCCCAAAGATCTTGACAGGCTAGAGATGTTCAGCCAGGTTTTAATGAATGAAAATAACAAATCCCCCGAAGAGGTTAAATGTATTTATTTGAAGATACGATTATGCAAAATATTATAACTGGTTTCAGCCCAATAGAAATAAGCAGTAAAGGACCAATTCAGGGGATTCGTTATCCACACTAATCAGGACCTAGGTCTAAATCAATAAGGATAAAAGTTAAGCTTTATACGTAGATTTCTTTGAACCTTCTTGAACCTTCACTCAAGATGCTTAGATAGAAGTTTATCTGAAAAAAAAAAACAGGCTCATCAATGGATTAAAAAGTCAGTATGAATCCACAATGTGAGGAAGAAGAAAAAGAGAAGAGGAAGAGGAAAGAGAAAGAAGGAGTAATGCCATCACGAGTCACATTAAGAAAAGCATAATTTTAGGGGATAAAAGGGCAATATACTCCACAGAGAGCCGGTGTGGTTTAATTGAGAACCAGTCTCAGCGCCATGATCACAGGGGCTTGGATTTAAAACCTGCATTGGACTTAGTGGTTATTAAATCCAGCCCCTCCCCTTTCTAGTGGGGAAGTTGAGTCACAAGGCATCAGAGTGACTTGCCAGGGTCACAGTGAGGGTTTGAGGAAGGATTTGGATTGGTTTTCCTGATTCCAGCCTGGGTGTCCCTCCTGCCCCTGGCATGGCTTGGCTATGTGACCCAGGGCCAGGGACACAGCTCAGTTTCCCCTTCCTCCCCTCGATTTCCCAGGGGTATAAGCTGGAGAACGGTGCGCTGTACTGGAGAAGAGAAGGCGAGGGGTTTCTGGGACTGATAGCTCTGAGTACTTAAACGTGGAAGAGATTAGCTTACTTTACTCAAAGGGCGAGACTCGGGGCAGACAGGAGACTCTGGGCTTCCTTCGGAGGGAGGGAGGGGGTTCTCCTTCAGCCCCCGAGAGGGGCGGGATGGCCATTGGGGGCGGGGTGCCTACTGAGCCAGCAGGTTACCCAGGTCCCTTCCATGTGGAAAGTCTCTGCTGTGAATGGGAGTCCTTATTGGCGGTCAGGGCTCTAGGTGCAGGGACTCGGCTGGAGTGAGGATCTGGTTCTTGCTGGGTGACCCTGGACGAGACCGGTCCGTTTTCTGAACCTCAGTTTCCTCCCTCGTAAAATGGGTTATTTGGAGTGTAGGGGAAGGAGAGTGCTGGCTTTGGCTGGGTTCGAATCCTGGCCCCTCCTCTCGCTTCCCGATAGCTTGGGTTGAAACTCTTTGGACCTCAGTGTTCCCATCTGTAACACGAAGGGCTGGACTCGCCAGGTTGTCGGGGTTGACGTCAGGCGCGAGAAGATTCAGTCTCTTCCATCTCTGCTGCAGTTTTGGGATCGGCCAGCGGGTGTCGCTGCCGGGAGGAAAAGAGGGAGGCTGAGATTTAGGGCTGGGTCAGGGAGTGGCGCTACGGGTACCAGGACTGGGCGGGGAGCCTAGACCGGCCCCGCCCGTGGGGGTTCCTGACGGGCAGCAGGGCGAGGCTGCATTCCCAAGCTCGGCCACGCGGGGGCGCGGCTATCTTTAGAGCTGGGAAGGAGACTGCGATCGCAGCTCTGGCCGCGTGGTGGCGCTGCGCTCCGGCACCGCTCGGTGCAGTTCCAGACTCGATCAGAAGGTGTCTCCCGAGAGAGCCTCGGTGATCTTGGGCGGGTGGTGGCTGGCGATGCTCTTAACCCTTTACGTCCCGCCTCAGGTGTCCAAAGCTGCGGCCGAGCTGCTGGCCTTCTGCGAGGCGCACGTGAAGGAGGACCCCCTGGTGACCCCGCTGCCCGCGGCCGAGAATCCCTTCCGCGAGAAACGACTCTTCTGCGTCCTTCTCTGAGCCCCCCGGCCCTCAAAAAGCAGAAATAAAATGAGTGGCTAAAGCATCTCCTGTCCTGGTGGGGCAACTGAGGCACGGGAGTGGGCGGTTCCCCTGCCCTTCCGGGGAGGAAGTGCCGGGGGAGGGGCGCCTTCCTCCTCCCTCCGCCCCCTCTCCTCCACCGCCCCCGCCCCCTCCTCCCGTGGGCAGTCCCGCCCCACTGCCGGCTCCTGAACGCTCCCGGAAGCCAAGGCCGTGTCCGGGCCCATCTCCCGGCAGGCAAAGCCGCCTCGTCCGGGCGGGCGACGCGCCCCTCCTTGTCCCCAGCGGGCTCTGAGCGAGCCCCTGCATGGCCCCCCCAAATCCCCTCCCCAAGCTGGGCCCTCCCAGGTACTGCTCATCCAGGCCTGAGACAGCCCCCTCCCCTCGGCGCCTGTCGGCCAACCGGCGCAGCGATGGGCGCCCTGGGGGAGCAGGGGATGGAGGCTCAGGCTGCGGTCACGGGAGGGGGAGACTGCAGGGAGCCCCCACTCCTCCCTCCACCCGCGTAGATGGCCAGGGGAGGCGGAGGGAAGCGGACGAGGCGGAGGAGGAGGGGACAGGTCGTTGCTCAGTTATTAACAATTAGATTAGGGTCCCCGGGGTCCCCTCCTTCCTGCCGGGAGGACAGCGGAGCTGTAATTATATCTCTGCAGCCCCTCCCGCCGCCGGCTCCCGGCCCAGCTTGCATCATGTCTGCTGGAGTCCCCGGGGAAACGCGACCGAGGCAGCAGTCTGTGGGGGCTGGGCTGCGGGGGGAGGGGCGAGGGAGTGGGCTGCCGGGGTGGAAAAAGGGAAAGGAGCAGCTGGGGGCGGCTGGAACCTGGGAATTCCAGAACCCTAGAACCCCGGAAGCACCGAGTCCCGGGTTCTTAGCCAAGTCCCCTTGGCCCAGGTTAAGACCCAAAGAAGGGGAAAGGTAGAACAGACTCATCTGTGAGGTGGGAAATTGGGGGAAAGGGGCTGTAAGGTTACGGGGTGGGGGGAGGGGCAAGGGGCCAGCGATGCAGGGAGGTCTGGACCCAAATTCCAGTTCTGAGGTGAGGCTAGGTGGGGAGACTTGGGTAAGTGCATTCCAGACTTAGGGCCTCAACATCCCCAACTATACAATGGGTGTGTGTGTGAGAGAGTAAGAGGGAGGAAGGAAAGGACAGAAAGAGAGAGACGGAGGGAGGGAGAGAGGGAAAAAGGGAGAAAGGGAGGGGGGAGAGAGACAGAGAGAGGGAGGAAGGGAAGGAGGGAGAGGGAAAGAGAAAAGGGGAAGAGAGAAAGACAGAGAGAGAGGGAGGGAGGGAGGGAGGGAGGGAGGAGAGGGAAAGAGAAAAGGGGAAGAGAGAAAGAAAGAGAGGGAGAGGGAAAGAGAAAAGGGGAAGAGAGAAAGAAAGAGAGAGAGGGAGGGAGGGAGGGAGGGAGGGAGGGAGAGGAAAGAGAAAAGGGGAAGAGAGAAAGAAAGAGAGAGAGGGAGGGAGGGAGGGAGGGAGGGAGAGGGAAGAGAGAAAGAAAGAGAGGGAGAGGGAAAGAGAAAAGGGGAAGAGAGAAAGAAAGAGAGAGGGAGGGAGGGAGGGAGGGAGAGGGAAAGAGAAAAGGGGAGAGAGAAAGAAAGAGAGACAGACAGACACACATACAGACACACATACAGACACACACAGTCTCTATATCCTAACATTTTGTAATTCCATGCCTGCAGGTAAAGTCTGTTGGTGAAGGGGTTGGGAAAGCCAATGGAAAGATTGGGGGGATTGACTGGATTTAAATAAAATGAGGGGTTGGCCAAAGAAAGGCAGGGGACTTGGGATGGATGAAGCTGGGAAAGAGAGGAGGAGCCCTGAAAGAGAGAGATGAAATGTCGAGGAAGGGGAGGAGGCAGGAAGCTCAGCATTAGGGAGGGAAGCCGAGAGGTCAGAGACAGGACAGTTCCCTGGAGGCCTCGGGAATCTGCTGTCCTGTGGGTCCAGACCTCCGCGAGCTCGGTGCTGAATAGGAGGAAGCCACAGGCTCTGGCCTGGCTATCTCCCTCCTGCCAAGGTGGCCTCCCAAGCTGCAAAAATACCCAGGAGGAACTGCGGAGACGCCAAACCCTCTGGTGCTTCCCATCAGTGGCAGGCAGGTTCCCGCGTTTCCCAAACCCCCTTCATCCCTACAACGAGGCTCACCCTAACATCCGGGGCATCCGGACCCCGGGGCAGAGCATTTCCCTTCTCATTCCATGACAGGGAAGGGAAGCCTGCTCTGAAGTCGTGGGCTCCGGCTCATCTCTGGCAGCCAACAGCTTCCCGGGTGCTGGTTAAACTACAGCCCAGCAGACCGGTGTCCGGCCACACTTGGGACCCTCTCAGTGACAGCCCACTTTAAGCCCGAGAACTCTAGACTGTAGAAAGGCTAAGCCCACCCTCCTCCCCCATCCCCAGGGTCACCCTGTTGGCAAATGAGATGGGCGGCAGTCACCCTGTGGGACAGGACAGCTCCCAAGGCTCTCAGGCTAGCGCGGATCTGCAGGCAGGTCAGAAGGCACCCTTAGCATCATCCAGACCCACGGGGGGATATCCGGGGGCAGCAGGCTAAGCTATTATCACACACTTCCCAACCACGCATCTCCTGCTGGTTTCAGGCAGCTCACCAAATGCCCATCTACTTCTGAATCTCGATAATGCTCATAAGGGAGACTTGTCATTGCTCAGTCATTCCGGTTATCTTCAGGGGTCTTCTTGCCTTGCTGTGGCTTCCCATTTCCTTCTCCAGTTCGTTCGACAGATGAGAAAATTGAGGCAGACGGTAAAGTGACTGACCCAGGGTCACACAGCTCGTAAGTATTTGAGGCTAGATTTGCCTCAGGAAGATGAATCTGACCCCAAACCTGGCACTTTTCCCATTGCATCACCTCAGTGGGTTAAGCAACAACAGCAGAACAATTACCCATTTGCGATAATGGCCCCCAAATCCTAGACAAGCCCTCCGGACCCAAAGGCCCTTTGGAGGGGGCCACTTGAGGACTATTTTCGTTTTCTGCCGAGATGCTCCATGATTCACGTATTAGAAGTTTTGTGCGACTGAAGTTTGTCACCGTTTCAGACCTATTTCCTGTGGCTGACACAACCTTTCCATCTGGCTTTTCTCCTGTTTTTGCAGGGCATTCTCAAAGATGACGCCATTCAGATAGCCATCGTTATGTTCAGATTTCATGTTTCCAACGACTTCCTCCATAAGCCACAGAAAAGTGGCAGGTGCCCCCAGAACACCTCGGGGTGGAGGCTCAAACTGCTGAAATCCAGCCAAGCAAACGAAACTTTCTCTTTTCTTCTGGCTGGATCCAGGCTCCGTAAATCCGGCACCGAGAACCACGGGCTGCCTGGCAGATAATCCAGCATCTTAGCTCCCGACATGCTGTCCTGGTCCAATTTAGATTTCCTATTCAAAATCTTCCAGTCTAGGAACATATAGTCTTTTTTTTATACAACCGGGACCCCAGCGATCAATGATGCTTATAGATTGCTGGACTGTATAATGATGCCATTGACCAGTAATCTTAGACTGTGAGCTTGTTGAAATCAGAAACTTCTTTTATCTCTGTCTATCTGTCTGTCTGTCTATCTACCTATCCATCTTGTCTGTATACTTGTTTACTCATCTCTCTCTCTTTATCTACCCATCCATCTCTCTATCATCTGTCCATCCATCCATCTATCTACCTGTTTATTTTTCTATCAGTTTATCATATTTATATATCTACTTATTTACCCATTTGTCTATCTTTTTATCTATCTCCATCTATCTATCTATCTATCTATCTATCTATCTATCTATCTATCTATCTATCTATGTATCTATCCATCTTGTCTATACCTAATTATCCCACCTACCTGCCTCTTTCTTTACCTATTCATCTATCATCAATCCATCCATCTACCTGTTCATTTATCTATCAATCAATCCTGTTTACATATCTACTTATTTACTCATCCATCTATGTCTTTCTTTTTACCTCTATCTAGCCATCTTGTCTACACACCTAATTATCTCATATATCTGTCTCTCTTTCTTTATCTATCCATCCATCTATCTATTTATCTATCAATCAATTTATCTATCCTGTCTACATATCTACTTATTTACCCATCTGTCTATCTCTTTCTTTTTATCTATCTCCATCCATCATCCATTTATGTACCTATGTATTTTTCCTGTCTACATATCAACCTATTTACTCATCTGCCTGTCTGTCTCTCTGGCTCTTTCTCGTGTCCCATACAGTATCTGCTGTATGAATAAGTACTTAAATGTTCACGGACTGATTACGGGTTGACAGAGTTTCAGATGGTGTCTATAGGACCAGAGAGACAGACAGCCGGCCAGCCTTGCGGCTGATACCACGGCCTTCCAGAAGCCATTGAACGTCCGTCTATCTGCCTCCATTGCCACTGACTCCAGACACAGGTATTCAGTCACAGATAAAAATGAGCTGGTGTATGAGAAGGCGGAGGGAGGGAATGAAAAGGCAGCCTGCGTGAAGTCTATAATTGAACAAGTTGCTGAATTATTCAATGAGAAGAGGAAGCTTCTCTCTGTTGCTTACAAAAATGTCACAAGGGCCCAAAGGTCATCTTGGAGCGTCATTTCAAATATGAAGCAAAAGGTGGAAGAAAAGCTGAGAAAAATAATAAATGGCAGGAAAATACAGAAAGGAAATTGAGACCCATGATGTACTGTCTCTATTAGAAAAATTATTGATTCCTAAAGCTTTACAAGCAGAAAGCAAAGCTTTCTATTTTTAAATAGGAAGAAGACTGTTCTTTGACTGAGGTAGCTTCTGGTGATGAGAAGAAAGGAACGGCTGAGCTGGCAAAGAGCATATCGGGAGGCCTTGAAATCAGCCCCAAGCAGATGCAATCAATGCTTCCTAGAAGATTGGATCTGCCCTTCTCAACGCTCTATTAGAATTCTCCAGAGAAAGCCTGCTCACTTGCAAAATCGGCTCGGATGAAGCCATTGCTAGACTCGATTGTTAAGTGAGGAATCGTACAAAGGCAAACGCTAATAATGCAATTACTGAGAGATGCCTTGGACATCATAGAGCCAAGGAAGCAGGAGGAGGCGGGGAGAGTTAACCAGCCTCCAGCTTGTCAGCCTCATTCTAACATTTATTCAGTAGACCGTTAGTCATCCAGACTGTACCACACATAGTTTTTGTTTATGATTTTTGACAAATTAATGTTACTTCTTTGTGGAGTTTTGTATTTCCCATGTGGTTTTTATACTTAATATAAGGGGGGTGGAGCCAGTTAACATGTGAGGAGTTGTCTTGCTGGAAAAGGGGGGGAAGTGGAATTTTTTTGCATGTTTTACTGGCCTGTCATAGCACTCTGGACACATCGTGTATCTCACGAGATTTGTATTAAAACAGCTTCGGTGTCCATGTTGGCCTGTCATGGTGGGAGGAGGGGGAGGAGGGCTAATTGGTTCCAACCGTCAGTGTCGTTATTGTGGTTACTTTAGAGCTGGAGCACTCACAGCTGTGGTAAAAACAGATGTCCCGTAGATATTACGTGTCATTCCATGTGTATCTGGGGAATACACAATCCCAACGTGGACATCTTTATGATGGCAATTGCGAAAATGGCCCTTAAGACAAAGTTTTAGTCCAGTCATTTTATTCTGGCGCTATACAGAAACGATTCACTTTGCATTATTAGTAAAGTTGACTGCTTTCATTGCTTTTGTCACCCTTATTTTATTTGTATTTAGATGTTAGGGGGCAAGTCGATGGCAGAGGGTATGGAGCACAGTTCATGGGCTCAAGAAGACGCGAATTTTAAATTTGGCTTCAGACATTTACTAGCTGTGTGACTCTAGGAAAGTCACTTAACCCTGATTGCCTCAAAAAAAGTTGAAAAGATTTAGGTAGCCTAAGAACAAACGTACAGGTAAAGTTATAGTAATAATGAAGTTGTGATAAATGTAGAAATAGGTTTAAAAGAACTGTATATGTTTAATCTATATTAGATTACTTGCTGTCTAGGGAAGGGTGGGAGGGAGGGAGAAAATTTAGGAGCACAATGTTTTGCAAGGATGAATGGTGAAAACTTTGCATGTATTTTGAAAAATAAAAGGTTATTATTAAAAAATAAAATAAAAGGAAGAAACATGCTGTCAATGATCACAAAAAAGCATTGCTTGATTTTCATAGTCACTGTATATCAGCAATGACAAATCAGGTTTTTAACTTTTTTTTAGTTTTTTTTTTTTTTTTTACTTTTGTGATTTTTTAAAATACTTGCCTAACATTTGCATACTATAAAAAAATAGTTAACACATAAATATGAGATGATGGCTAGCTTTGTTTAATTTTTTACAAAATGTTCACGAACAATCCAAGAATAATTATTAAAAACATGTGTGATCTAAGTGGAGCAAAAGTTTTATGAATGGGTTCTTCAACTACTTTCCCTTCAGATTTTCGTGTAAATCAACTCTTTAGTTCTGAAATTCCTCTGAAGGCACTTGTACCATTTGAAGACTTACTTCTCACTTAGTAGCTATAATGGGCTTAAATAAACAAGTTTAAATACAAAATTATCAACAGTTCTGTGTTTCAGATTGCTCCAGACATTACTCTTTTTGATATCTCCCTGATTTTCAGTTTCTCCTTTAAAACAAAAAGGAGTAAAGTAAAGTTAAAAAAAAAAAAAAAGGTAAAGGCAGCTAGGTGGATTGTAGGGAGAGCATTGGAACTGATTTGAAATGTGAGATCAGATAGTTGGTATTATTAGCTCTATGGCCACAGATTAAAGAAAGAAAGAAGGAAAGGAAAGAGGGAAGAAAGAAGGGAAGGAGGAAGAAAAAAGAAAGAAAGAAAGAAAGAGGAAAAGAAAAAGAAAACAGGGAATGGTCTGAATAAAATTGTATGTTCTACTTAAATTTTTGGTATGACATTTTTTAATTTATAGAAGCTATTAATTTCATGGTCTGTGATGATATTGGTTAACTCTCAGGTTTGTGCTTCCAAAGTCTCTTTTTAAAAGCATTTATTGCTACTCTTATAGTTTGCCTTGGATTGTATACCCATGATCCAATTTGTCCGGTATACCTTTTAGCCTTTTCTCTTTCTGCCTTGTCACCACTTTTTGTTGGACACAGACACTTGCACGTCATTGTCCCTTTTAAAAAGTGAACTCTCTAATCATAAAAAAGGAAAAAGGACTCACATGTGCAAATATGTTTGTGGAAGCCGTTTTTGTAGTGGCAAGGAACTGGAAATTGAGTGGATGCCCATCAGTTGGGGAATAGCTGAACAAATTATATCATATGATCTGATTTTTCTTGTGCAATTTGATAACTGTGGAAATATGTATAGAAGAATTGTTCATGTTTAACCTATATTGGATTACTTGTTGCCTAGGGGAAGGGAGTGGGGGGAAGGGAAGGAGAGGAAAATCTGGAACACAAGGTTTTTGCAAGAGTGAATGTTGAAAACTATGCATATATTTTGAAATTAAAAAAAAGCTTTTAGAAATTCTATGGATCCATTCTGAATGGAGGAGTCAGGACTTTTGTGTTGTAAGTTTTCATCTAAGTCACTTAGTTGATTAAGGAGTTCAGGTAGCAAATCCTATTATATTGTTTGAATGTTCTTCCAAGATCATGAAAAGGCTGGAGTTGGGCCTAATCAAATACTGACAGTCCACAGATGGCCACCAAGTTCAGGACATACTAATATGTTATCTACTTCCTTGGTCATCTCAAATCTCTTAATTTTTTTAATTAAAATTTTTTTTCAATACACTATTTAAAAAAATTGCATATAAGAATAGTCTTCAACATTCATTTTTGTAATATTTTGAATTACCCAAAGGGCTACAGAACTGTGCATACCCTTTGATCCAGCAGTGTCTCTACTTGGTCTGTAAACCAAAGAGATCATAAAAAAGAGAAAAGGACCCACATGTGCAAAAATGTTTGTGGCAGCTCTTTTTGTAGTGGCAAGAACTGAAAACTGAGTGGATGCCCATCAGTTGGGGAAGGGCTGAATAAACTATGGTATATAAATGTTATGGAATACTATTGTTCTATAGAAAATGACCAGCAGGCTCATTTCAGGAAGGCCTGGAGAGATTTACATGAACTGATGCTGAGTGAAATTAGTAGAAACAAAAGAAAAAGACACATAAGAAGATTGCGTTGATGATCAACCGTGATGGATTTGGCTCTTTTCAACAATGAGGTGATTCAGTCCAATTGCAATAGACTTGTGATGGAGAGAGAAAAGAATATGGAACATAACATAGTATTTTCATCTTTTTTGTTGTTGCTTCGTTGTTTGCTTGCTTGTTTTTTCCTCATTTTCCCTCTTTTTGATCTGATTTTTCTTGTGCAGTATGATAAATGTGGAATTATATTTAGAAGAATGGCACATGTTTAATCTATACTGGAAGACTTGCTGTCTAAGGGAGGAGGAAGGGAGGGAGGAAGGGAGAAAAATTTGGAACACATGGTTTTGCAAGGGTGAATGTTGAAAGCTATCTTTGCATGTATTTTGAAAACTAAAAAGCTATTATGAAAATTTTCCTTTATCTAGGGTGGATGTAAGAATCTGTTACATAATTTTGGTATATATTTTGAGCTCCCTTATAAAATTAAAATGAAAAGAAAAATTCTAAAAAAAAAATCCTGAATCCCAAACTTTTTTCTCCCTTTCTTACCTCCTCCCTTCCCCAGACAGCAAGCAATCTGATATAAGTTATATATGTACAATCATTTTAAACATATCTCCATATCAGTCATGTTGGGAAAGAAAAATCTGAACAAAAAGGAAAAAAAAAAACCTGAGAAGGAAAAAGCAAGCAAGAAACAAAAAGTGTGCTTCGATCTGCATTCAGTCTCCACATTTTCCATCTCAAGTCTGTTGGAATCGTTTTGAATCCGTGTATTGGTGAGAAGGGCTAAGTTTATCATAATTGCTCATCACATTAAAAAATATATAATGATATTTTATTTTTTCATATATAGGCAAAGGTGGTTTTCAACATTTACCTTCACAAAACTTTGTGTTTCAAATTTTCCTCCCTGTCCTCCTTGATGCCTCCCCAAGACAGCAAGCGATCTGAAATAGATTAAATGGATCATTAAAACAATCTTGCTGCTGCTGTGTCTAATGTTCCCTTGGTTCTGCTCACTTCCCTCAGAATCAGTTCATGGAAATCTTTCCAGGATTTTCTGAAATGAACTTGCTCATCCTTTCTTATAGAACAATAATATTCTATTACGTTCTTATTCCCTGAACATGTTTTAGGTTTATTCTAAATATACTTAGCTTTCATCAGTCCCCAAAGTCCTAGCCCTTTCATAGTCTGTGAAGGTTCTTTATTCAAATGCATCCCTGTCCACTGGTCAAAAATGGTTTGAGTGATATGGTCCTGCGCTGTTTCAGCCTTTCCTGTAAGTGTTGGATTCTCCTCTACCTCATACTTCCCTCTTCCTCATTTTCTCCTCCTCATTAGGTTATTTAGAAAATATTTTCATTTTACTGGTCCTATAAATAAAGGATTCGTCTCTCATTGGCACCATACTGGTTCTTCCTCTCAAATGATTGTTAAATAAGGATGTGCCCTGAGGTGCTGTGAGCACCTTTGTCTGAGGTAGAGATCCCTCTTCCATGCCTTCATCCTTCTTGTATATGTTGTTAACCTTGGGCGTGGAGGCCACATGCTAAGAGTGTGTTTGATCTCATTTATTCTTCTCCTCTCTCTTTAGGGGTGTAAGTATCCTTGGTATAAGAGCTGTTCATCCATCTTTAGTGTTCTTCACCTTTACCTGTGAGCTCCAAGAAGCCGTAGGCACGTACAGTGGCCATACCCCAGGAAACCGTCTTGTAGGTGGACTAAACCAGGTTTAAACCTAAAGTTTAGAGAGGCCTCAAACTGGATGATAAATGAGGGGAATGTCTACCCCAAGCAAGGGAAAACTTCCCCTGGCAGAACAGGTAGATGAGAACAATTTTTCCAATGGCCGCAAAGTAAGCCAAAGCACCAGAGCACTAAGGACACGGTCAGATATCGAAGACGCTAAGATCATCTGGGGCCATCGCTAGTCATTTTGACTTTTGCCCTGCTACTGGGCTTTGAGGGAGCGAGGCTGACAACTTTGCGCAACTCTGTCTCAATTCCAATTCCTGTACAGGTCAAGACCTCCCCCATGGTGTCACTGGGTCCTGTTCCAAAACAAAGTATGAACAACAACAACAACTCAGCAAGAAAATTTATTAGACATCTCTGTGTGGGATGAGGCTTCTCATCTGGTCTCCTTTGCTTATTCTCACAGCATGTCTAGAAAACATCAGTCACTTGGGACTTGCACTTTAGCATAGCAGGATCCTGCACGCTTTCAATTTTCAGTCAGAAATCATTGGTGCGGAAGTCAGAATTAATGTTTTCAGGACCTGGGTGACTTCTGCCTCTTATCCTATGCTTGCTTCCCAAAGGTAGGCCGATTCCATTCCATCTCTGATAAACTTGTGGTTGGCACTCCCGTTGCTGGCACTTAATGTGGCTACCTTGTACCTTGCAGCAGAAAATAAGAGTAGTTTCTTCAGTTGTGCTCTCTCTGTGGCTGACTCTACCAGTGGGAGCTCAAGAGCCTTTATTATTTTTATTAGGAAAATGGATTCTGCTCATGGTTCCACTTATTAGAAGAATTTCTGTGAGGTTATGCTTTCAAGTCTGGGTGACCTTGTCTTGCTTTGGGAGCCCGGATATGACCAGATGTTCTGGAGTAAGCTGAAGACCGGTTTTCCCATATCAATTCCCATTAGAACACCATCGCCTCTTTCCTATCTTTTATAGCACCTGCTTACAAACAATTCCTTTCAGTTCTTGCGTCAGCACAAGGGGTGTCATCAGTGCCGTTCGGCGTGGTAGGCCTTCACCCATGTGCCCATTCTTAGCTTGTTCATTTCTGCAGTTTGCACTATTCCTTCCCACTCTCGTCTTTCTACTCCACCACAAGATCAGAGGTCTTCTCTGATTTTGCTGAGTGGAATTATCTGGAATTTAGCACTTGCCTCCTGCACATCCTGGTCCCTGCCAAATTGCTCTAGCTTTTGCAATCCTTGTATTTGGGGATTTCAGGACTGGTACATATATAGAAGAAATCCCTCTTTGGGTGTTTATGCTTCCCTCTCCCCTCTTTTATCTGACTCAGTAGCTTACAAGTTCCATAGTATTGTAATTTGACTATATGACATACAAATTTAATGATTTTTCCTCAGCTGTCTTTTCAGAACTAAAATGAGCCTGTGGTTTCTGTGTCAGAGAAATGTAGACCCCAGCACTAGAGAGATAGAGAGTGTAGTCAGGAACTCTGGAGGCAGAGAGCCTGGCTCTGAGGTTTGATTTGGGGGCAACTATTTCACCTTTCTGCCCTAAATTGTTCCTCTGTAAACTGTGGTTGTTAGTGGTTTCAAACTCACAAAGTGATGGAAGAAAATTGACTTAGAAAACCACAAATTAACCATATTGCATTGTATTTTTATTCATGTTGTTAAACATGTTTCAATTACATTTTGGGGGGCAATAGTATTTTATATCTGTGCTTAACTGTAATTTGCTTGCGGGAGGTGAGAGAGGATGAAAGAGGATAAAGTAAAAAGTACACAGCAAAGACCAAAAAAATAATTTACAAAGAAGCAAAGGAAAGATGGACACTCATGAATATAATTTCTTCTATTATTATATATGCTTTTACAAAATGGAAATTTATTGTTTATATTTTGAATCCTCCTTGATGTTCTGCTGAACACATAACAATATTTTATTTTCCTTTTCTGTCTTCTTTTTCTATTGTTTTTTAAATTTTGTATTCAGTTTAATAAAAAAAGTATTTTATTTTTTCCAAATACATTTAAAGATAGTTTTCAATATTCATTTTTGTAAGATTTTGAGTTCTATTTTTTTCTTTCTTCCTTGTCTTCCCTTTCCCCAAGATAGCAAGCAAGGTGATGTAGGTTATGTATGTACAATCCTTTGAAACATATTTCCATATTTCAATTGCATTTTAATCTCGTTCTGGTCTCACTCTGGAGTTTTGGAAGCTGCTGAAAGTTTGACACTTCAAGATAAAATAATGCCTGAGATCTGTTCCTGTTATCAATCTATAGTCCATCCACTCACTTTCCAGGTCCTTACCACTACAAAAAGGGCTATTATAAACATTTTTGCACATGTAGGTCCTTTTCCCTTTTTAATGATCTTTTTGGATACAGACCCAGTAGAAACACTGCTGGATCAAAGGGTATGCATAATTTTATAGCCCTTTGGACACAGTTCCCAAAATGCTCTCCAGAATAGCTGGATCAGTTCACAATTCCACCAACAAAGCACTAGTGTCCCAGTTTTCCCACATCCCCTCCAACATTTATCATTATCCTTTTCCTATTATCTTTGCCAATCTGAGATGTACAGGCTTTCCTTTCTTTAATGATAAATTTCCAAGTACTTTTCCTTACTCTTACCACATAAGGAATTTTTGAAAGATCAAGTATGTCTGATAATTCACACCAAAAATAGCCTGAAGCCGTTATAGTGGATGATAGTTGGACTTTGAGGCAAAAAGGCTTGGATTCTAATCTTGCTCCAGATACTTCCTATGTATGTGTCCCTGGGGTCTCATCCATAAAATGAGGCTGTGGGTTTACCAGTGAGGTTCTGTTCCAGTTCTAAACCAGTTCTAAAATTGTATGGCAAATCCTGGGTTGAATTTGTTAGTTATCACTCTTATTCTCAAATGTTTGATACTTCTTTTCAAGGTTTTATTTTTACAGTCATGTTATATTCTGTGGTGCAGTGAATAAAGCACTGGATCATGAGTCAGAAAGACCCAAATTCAAATACAACCTTAAATACTTACTAGCTGTGTGAGTCTGGCCAAGTCACTTAAACCATTTGTTTCAGTTTCCTTATCTGTAAAATGAACTGGAGAAGGAAATGACAAACTAAGCAAGTCATCTAACTCTAATTGCCTCACCAACAAAACAAAAAAGAAATAAATATAATGAAGAAAAAAAGATAAAAAATGAAAACATGAAATTCAATTGAGGGGATGCCCATCAACTGAGGAATGGCTGAATAAGTTGTATATGAATGTAATAGAATGCTATTATTTTATTAGAAATGATGAGCAAAAAAAGAACCAGAGGTCATTTTTAATCAGAAAATAGGAAATTTTGATTATATCAAGTTAAAAAGCTTTTATACAAACAAAACTAATGCAAACAAGATTAGAAGGGAAGCAATAAACTGGGAAAACATTTTTAAAGTTTCTGATAAAGGCCTCATTTCCAAAATATATAGAAATGATGAGCAGACTGATTTCAGAAAAACTTGGAAAGACTTATGTGAACTGATGCTGAGTGAAGTGAGCAGAACTAGGAAGGCGTTGTATACAGGAACAGCAAGATTGTGTGATGGTCAGCTTTGACAGACTTCCCCCTTCCCAGCAATATAGTGATTCAAGACCATTCTAATAGATATGGGATAGAAAATGCCAACCACATTCAGAGAAAGAACTATGGAAATTGAGTGCAGATAAAAGCATACTATTTTCGAATTGTATTTTATTTTTTTCTTTCTTGTGTTTTTTCTCTTTTGTTCTGATCTTTCTTTCACAGCGTTTCTAAGGAAATACGTTGAAAATGATTGTACATAGATAACCTATATCAGATTCTGTAATATTCTTCTTAAAATATAATCCTTCTCTGGGAGCAGATTTCTTGGGAGGTTTCTGGAGGCAGCCTTAGTTTCAGTTCTGTGTAATAATCACCTCAAATGTAGCCAGCTGTTAAAGGTCCAGATCCTTTATTGTCTCCTTCAAAATAGCCCGGTTAGCTTTCTTAGAGGCCTCTCTGCTTGGTTCCAAGAGCTCTTGTTGCTAGTCCTTTAGCTCTTCCAGCTTCTGCCTCTAGTTCAACTCCGACTCCAAAGCCTCCAGGCAGCACAAAGGTGATATATGGAATGAATCTGACTCTGCCTCTGAGAGAGGGCTTGTGGATTAGTGGTTTGTCCTTCCTGACTTGTCAATCTCCTGGACTCCTCTCTTACTTGTGAATCTTGTAGAACTCCAATGAGTACTAAATACATTAGGGAGCTAGAGAACTGTTAAGTACCATGCTAAATTAGATAACTGACTTAGCACCTCGTAAGAATTCTAACAAGATTCCTTGCTGATTTGTGGAGGAGAGAAGTAAAGGAGGGAGGGAGAAAATTTTGGAATTCAAAATTTTGGAAAAATGAATGTTGAAAACTATTTTTATATGCAATTGGAAAAAAGAAAATACCATTAAGATAAAAGAAACAAAAACAAAAACAAAAAAAATGAAATTCAGACAATTATTTTTCAGTTAAATGGGGGAAAGAAATTAAGCCTAAAGGAAACAACTTTAAGTATAAAATGTTCAAGACTATTCTCAGTACTAAAGGATCCACTCCTTACCTGGTAAGTGGAACGACAGGTGGATGAGTGTCAATGCCCATGTTCTTCTCAGGGGTGTGTCCTGGAATACCTAATCAGAATAAAACTCAGTATGAACCACCAGGTGGTGCTCCAAACTTGAGTTAATAGTTCCAGGCCTCTTTCTCCCATGGGTAAATATAGACTGCTTAGCCAGTTCTCTGCTCAGGAGCCAGGAAACACTTCTAATTTCCCAATATCTGCCTAGGTTCCATTTAGCTTCATCCTTCTTTTTCATAAATTTATCAGAAAGACTTCCAAACTTCAAATGATCCAAAGAAATACACAAAGCTAGATAGAATTGAAGTTTATAAAACACAACATTATCATTTCTATTCATTAAAGACTTGAAAATTCCTACTTTCGAAACTCCCCTTCTTAGGTTAAGTGTTCCTGGTGTATCTAGATATCCTTTTATGAGAGTCTATTATTGCACTCCATTTGAAAAAAGAGAATTAATTTATTGTTCTGAATTTGACAAAAATCAAGAAACACTTCCACATAAAAGAACAGAAAGATTATATGCAAAACATATTTCTATTATATAATGTTTGATTTTTACCCCTAATTTTAAAAAATGATTTTTTATTATCTTTTATTCTATTTCACCTCAATTTTCCCTAGTATCCTTCCCTCTCCATCTATCCAGGGAATCATTCATAATGACAATTTTTTTTTTTAGATAAAGAAAAAGAGAGAAAAACAAACCAATAATAAGTACATTAAAAAAAAATCTGATGTTATATACAGTATTCCATATCCATCCAAGGGAGCGAAGGGAAGTGTTTATTCATTTACCTGCTTTGGGGCCAAGCTTGTGCTTTGTAATTTTGTCAATGTTACCCATTTGCATAAGGTACATCTCTCTACTGGAGATTAATCACTCAGTGTTCCCACTTTCTTATTTTTGTTTGTTTAAATTAAATTTTATTTTTGTTTTTTACCAAATTCTAACTTCTCTTCTTTCCACTTCTCACCACTGTGCATCCTCTCCCCACCATTGAGAAGACAAGAAAAACAAAACCTGTTACAAAGATTTTTACTTAAACAAAACAAATTCCCATATTGTCCATGTCCAAAAATATATGCCTCAGTCCTCATTTTAAGTCCATTAATTCTTTCTCGGGATCTGAGTAGGATGTTGATACAAAATCTTCCCATTCTTTGAAACCACGCCCTTCATTATTTCTTTTATATTTTTTCACAATTTCTGAAAGCCAGAGTTGATGAGAGCTTGGGAGAATAGGGAGCATGGTTTTTAGGCTTTCATCTTCCAGAAAAAGGCACTTGATTCTCTCTTCAAATTCCTGAAGGGTGAGAAAGACTTATGGAAAAAACTGTCACAGAAGAATTGGAACCTCAGTTATGTCTTTCCCCCCAATTTATTACCCTAGAGAGCTTGAGGAATTTCTCTTTGGATAAAATCTGAAGCTCTCTCTTTTGTTTGAGCTGAATTATCTAGCTTCCAATGGGAGAATTCATTCACTCTGTATTTGTCTGGTATATATTCCCATATGTATATCTTCTCTGTTTTCTGTTTGTTATTGATTTGGATAAATGTGTTTATTTGCTGATCTTATGCTTATTCAGTTAGCTGATGTAATGGATAGAGTGTTGGCTCTGGAGTCAGGAAGCCCTGAATTAAAATCTGACCTCAGACACTTGCTAGCTGTGTGATCCTGGCTAAGTCACTCCATCCCATTTACCTCAGTTTCCACATCTATAAAATGAACTGGAGAAGGAAACGGTAAAGCACTCCAAAACCTGTGCCAAGGAAACCCCAAATAGGATCATGCAGAGTAGGACACAACTGAAATGACTGAACAAAAACAACAGTAAACTGTTATTCCTTGTGAAGCTGGCATTTGATGAGCAGAGTCAAACCTTGGAGCACTTTTTCCCCATGAAGGGACAGCAATCCAAGCAAAGCCTGCACCTAATACAGATAGAAATATATTATATGTATAGACATATGTGTGTGTGTGTGTGTGTGTGTGTGTGTCCTTAATAATAATAATACTTAAGGGATCGGATTGCTATCGTTCTATCCCCTCTCTCTGAGGAGGGAAGAGTGGCCGGTCTCATGACCCCAAACCTCCTTTTTTTCTTGGCAGGAATTAAAGTCTCCCTTGGAGAAGGGGATGGGAAGGAGACTTCAGAAAGATCTATTTTTGCCTCCCTAAGAGCCACGTCTAGAAAGACCATGTCATATAACCTACATGGGAAAAACAGCATCCCCAGCCTTAATGCAACACTCATTTTCTATTGTTTTTTGGTCATTCTTTCCGTGCGCAGGCCATTCCCCAAGAGCTGGGGCTTCTTCCTGTCGTTATCCAGATGTCTTCTGCCATTCTCTCCTCCTTCGGCCCAGGCTCCCATGAGCGGTCCTTCTCCTTGCCAAGACAAATTCCTTTAAATACCCCAATCCCATTCCATCCTGTCTTTTCTGGCAGATTGCTTCCTCCGTCACGACCGCTCTCTCATTAATCCTCAAAGTCCCCTTGTCTCCTAGCTGCTTAGACTCATGCCCAGGCTTCCCTCATTCTCAGTCCATCGACCCCTCCGGTATCGTCCCCTCTCTCTCCTCCCCAAGCCCCTTGAAACCACTGCCGATGATTCCCTACATTTTCTTTCCTCTCACTCTCTTACACTGGGAAGTCTGGCTCCGACTTCAGCCTTCAGTCAAAGAGCTGTCTCCAAAGGAAGTACGATCTCTTAAGTTGCCAGACTGAATGACCCTTTCTCAGTCTCCATCCCGCTTGACCTCGCTGCTACCTTTGACATTTTGGCCAAGCCTCTTCTCCTTAATGATATTTCCCCCCATGTTTTCAAGATATTAATTTGCTCCTGGTTCTTTTTCCCACGTATAGAAACACTCTCAGTCTCTTTTGCTGGCCTTTCTTTAGGTCAGATCTGCTAACCACTGGCTCCACAGGGTTCTGTTCTGGGTGATCTTCCCTTCTCCCCTTCCATGATTTCACTTGGTGATCTCATTGACCTCTATTTACTTATCCAGCTCTAACTCCTGATCTCTAGCCTCACATCTCCATCTTGAATGGGAACTGGATGTCCCATAGACATCTTAAACGGAACGAATCCCAAACTGAACTCACAGTAATGTTTCCCCTCAAGCCCTGCCCTCTCTCTAATTTTCCTATAACTTTCCAGAGTGATCCCATCCTCTCATTCATCCAGTGCCATTGATGATTCCTCACTCTTTCTTACCTCCTATATTGCATATGTTGCAAAGGCCTGTCCATCATCTCTCACAAATGACACTTTCTCTTCCCTGACACTGCCTGGTAGGGATTCTCTCACACTCAGTACCGCAATAGTCCGCTGGTCGGGCTGCCTGCCACAAGTCTCCCCCCGCTCCAGTCCAGCTTTTACTCAGCTGTCCACATCATCTCTGAGTAAACTCCGCTGGCTCCCCCTCACTTCTAGGATCCAATATAAAAAAACCTGGCCTTCCTTTGGGATCTTAAACCTTACTCTCACCCCAACCCCCCCTCCCCTCCCCCTGCCCAAGTATGCTCTTCAAATTCAGTGACACTGGCCTCCAGGCTGTTCTTTGAATGAAAAACTCTCTTCATTTTTCCGCTGCAGACATTTTCACTGACTGTCTCCCATAGCCTGATATGTTCTTCCTTCCTCATCCTTGCCTCCTGACTTTCTCCAAGTCCTAGCCAGAATCTCACCTTCCACAAAAAGTCTTTTTAAAAATATATTTATTTTTTATTATTTATATATATTTAATTTATATGTTTAAACATATTATTTAGGTAAAATATATAATATTGTTTTATGAATCATGCTGGAAGAGTAAAATCAGAGCAAAAGGGAAAAACCATGGAAGAGATTAAAAAAAACCAGAAAAAAGAAGTGTACGTAGCATGATTGATTTACATTCAGTCTTCGTAGCTCTTCTGTATGCAGACGACATTTTGTGTTCAAAGTCCAAAGAGATTGCTTTGGATCACTGAACCACCGAGGAGAACCAGGTCCTTCATGGTTAATCATCGCATCTTTGCTATGATTGTGTATGATGTATTCCTGGTTCTGCTTGTTTCATTCAACATCAGTTCATGAAGAAGTCTTTTTTTTTTTAAATGGTATTTTATTTTTCCAAATATAGGCAAAGATAGTTTTCAATATTCACCTTTGCAAAACCTTCTACAGGAAGTCCTTTCCAATCTCTCTTATTTCTAAAGCTTTGCTGTGTTATTATTTTTTTTATCCTGAATAATTTGTTTGCCTATTGTGTTCCGTCTTAGAATGTAATCTCTTTGAGGTTAGGAGCTGTCTTTTATCTTTGTCTCCTCCACTCTTAGAACAGCGCCTGGCACTTAACAAGCTCCTAATAAGTGTTTTACTGACTGAACCATTGTGTTTGTTACTTCACTTTGCATCGGTTGATACAGCTCTTTCCATACTTCTCTATATTTGTCGTGTCTTACAGCACAGTGATATTCTATTACATTAACGTACCCTAATTTGTTTAGCTATTCCCCAGTGGATGGATATCTAATCTGTTACCACAAAAAAGCTGTTCTCCATTTTCAAAATTGTAAGGGAAAAGGGAAAGAATTGTCTTGCCAACATCCGTAATGTCTTTCAGTGGCTTTAGAGGCAGGCAACCAAGGAACTTAGGGTCAGGAACCACTTTGGTTTTCTCCTGGGAGATGTTATTTTCCATTTCTCTCCCACCCAGATTCTCTGCTTATTACTTTGCTATGCCGTCTCTGCCTATTTTTGTCTGGGATTCTGCAGGTTCTGTCTCTAGTGTCTATCAGGGGTCCTCAAACTATGGCCCGAGGGCCAGATGCAGGAGCTGAGGACGGTTATCCCCCTCCCCCAGGGCTATGAAGTTTCTTTATTTAAAGGCCCACAAAACAAAGTTTTTGTTTTTACTGTAGTCCCGTCCTCCAACAGTCTGAGGGACAGTGAACTGGCCCCTATTTATTTATTTTTATTTTTATTTATTTATTTATTTATTTTTTGGCTTTAAGAAGTGTTTTTTTTTATTTTTTTATTTTTTACAAAATATGCATATTTTATACAAAAACACATATATACATACATATATGCAAAATACAAAATAAAAATTACAAAATATGCACATTGCTAATAGAGAAACTCAAACAATAGAATCTCTGTTCCAAATTTTTTTTTTTCCCCTCCCTCCCTCTACCCCTTCCCCTAGATGGCAAGCAGTCCTTTATATGTTGGATATGTTGCAGTATATCCTAGATACAATATATGTTTGCAGAACTGAACAGTTCTCTTGTTGCACAGGGAGAATTGGATTCAGAAGGTAAAAATAACCCGGGAAGAAAAACAAAAATGCAGATAGTTCACATTCGTTTCCCAGTGTTCTTTCTTTGGGTGTAGCTGCTTTTGTCCATCGTTTATCAATTGAAACTCAGGTTTCTTTGTCAAAGAAATCCACTTCCATCAAAATATGTCCTCATACGATATCGTTGTCGAAGTGTATAATGATCTCCTAGTTCTGCTCATTTCACTTAGCATCAGTTCATGTAAGTCTCGCCAGTCCTCTCTGTATTCATCCTGCTGGTCATTTCTTACAGAACAATAATATTCCATAACATTCATATACCACAATTTACCCAGCCATTCTCCAATTGATGGGCATCCATTCATTTTGAACTAGCCCCTATTTAAAAAGTTTGAGGACCCCTGGAAATGCTTCCAGCTTCTGATGCTCTGACTCTCACAACCTGGAGGGGGAGAGGAATATGGGGAAATAAATCACTCCTAGGCAAATTAAAAGTATGTCTTTGAAACATCTCTTCTGGTGGACTCAACTTGCTTGTCACTAAAGAGAACACTCTCCTATTTTTTTGTTTGTTTTGTTTTTCCTTTTTGCAAGGCAATTGGGGTTAAGTGACTTGCCCAGGATCACACAGCTAAAAAGTTAAGTGTAGGTCAGGTTTGAACTCAAGTCTTTTCTGACTTCAGGGCTGGTGCTCTATCCACTGCACCACCTAGCTGCCCCAACTCTTCCGTTTGTGTGTTCCAAAGAGTTTTGGACCTGGCTGATTTCAGAGAAGCCTGGAAAAATTTACATGAACTAAGTGAGGTGAGCAGAACCAAGACAACATGATACACAGCAGCAATGAGATTATGTGATGATCAACTGAGATGGACTTGGCTCTTTCCAACAATGCGGCGATTCACGGCAGTTCCAATAGATTTGGCATGGAAAGTGTCATCTGTATCCAGAGAGAGGACTATGGGAACTGAATGTGAATTGAAACATAATATTTTCACCTTGTCATTGTGGTTGATTGTTTGCTTGTTTTTTGTTTTTTTTTCCTTTCTCATGTTTTTTCCTCTTTTGATCTGATTTTTTTTTGCACATATTGGTGAATAGGGAACTATATTTAGAAGAATCACTCATGTTTTATCCTGCCATCACTGACTGTCATTTTATACTATAAGGTGTGGATCCAGAGTCGTATGAGTTGACAACTTCAAAATTGGAAACCACCAACCAGGCATAAAAGCGACCGATGCATTTTCGAGTCTCATGTCACAGTAGAGGAAACAAGCTCATCTACCAGGTAAATTGCAATAACCAACTAAACATCTTGAAGATAAGGATTGTTTATTGCAAATCATAAGTATTAACCACTTACTTAGATTTTAATCTATTTCGGATTTCTTGTTGTCTTGGGGAGGGGAAGGGGAGAAGAGGAAGAAAAACTGGAAACATAAGGTTTTGTAAAGGTAAATGTCAAAAACTATCATCTTTGCATGTTTTCAGCAAAATAAAATACTATTAAAATTTTAAAAAAGTGTTGGCCCTGGAATCTGATTATGCTATTTAGTTATTATGTGGACTTCTAAGTCAATATGAGGCTTACAGGTTTAATGCCTCCTCCTTTCTATTTCAGTTTGACATCATTGGACTATACAACCTTTGTGGTTCCTTTAAACTCTAGGATGATTCATTAAGTTCCAGGCCAAATAGGGAGGTTAGACGTTTGACACTCTTCTCAGATCATGTTTTTAAATGCAGAAAAGAAAATTTGTAAGGTCGGAGAGGAGAGCCATCCTTTGCAAATACAATCTGCGGATCAGAAGGCTGCTCACAGAAGATCTAGAAGTGCGTTTAATAGCTACAGTCATTCTGAAGCAGTGATGACAAGAGAGGATTATTCTGAGATAATCTGTGGCCACAGTCACGTGATATGAAAATATCTATAGTTTCTATCGGCCATTACGTCTCGGAGACTGCTGATAGTGCTCATTGTCTTGGCTGTTGGTTGCTGCCCTTTGTTCTCGAAGAGGACCCCAAGCGACTTTACTATGTTTTGACCAAGTTATGATTGAAGGAAATGTTCACTTTCAGTGAGATGACAATGAAAATAAAGTATTTTTTTCTTATCCAAGTTCATGGATCCCATGGGGTTAAGAACTTCAGTTCTGGGTGGACAGTTGTAGACTGAGCCATGCTAGTTCCAAGGAAGGAGAGTCCATGTCCAGGTGGGAGGATCTTGTTGGAGGAGAGCTGGGATGGGCACAGAGAAAGAGCCATTTCAACCCGGGTGGCATTAGGAGCCTGAGCAAGGCTAGAGAGACTGTGACCTACCTGATGAATGCAAGCACAGGAAGAACTCCCCGTCCGGGAGCGGGGGTGGGTAAGAGGCCAGGAGGCTGGTGGAACTTCGAAAGTGTCAGATATCAGACTGTGCTGCCAGTTGTCAGTACAGGATCTTTACTGGTCTGGAGGAGGAGGGGAGGCTGGCAGAAGGGAAGGCTGCTCTGGGTCTGATATCCTGGGCTAATCCTGGCCTAGAGAAACGTGGTGGGGGATCTGACTCTGGAAAGTCCCTTAGAGATGAGGAAGCTGAGGTCCGGAGGTTAACAAATACACGTCAAAACCAGGTGATAAATTCAGCAGGGTTCAAGTCCTGAGGCTTTCCACTAAATCACTTTCAGGAGGGTCAGTTGGTCCTTCCCCTGCCTCCCTAGATTAGAATGAGATCTAGGTAGAGAAGGGGATCTCTGTTTTCCACCGAGGGTCTCCATCCAAACCCGTGAGCCCAGGATTTCCTCTGCTCTTCTGCTTTGGCCTGGGGACTCGGAAGGCCTGAGACCAATTCCTTGACAGGGGCCGTTTCTTTTTCAGGCCATTGCCTCTGCTGACTCACTGTCCCTAAGGACTTCCTCGTCCCTGCTCCTCCGGAAATCTCCCCTCTTCTCCACCTACACACTAAGCACCCAGGTTACCGAGGGCCCCCTGGTTACCCATGTGAGCCAAGAGTGACGGCCCCACCCCCTGTCTGTCTAGGGAAAATGACTGAGTCAGGGGATAGGTAGAACCCACCCCAATCCTGAGCTTCCAAGGAAAGTGTCTGGGGTGGGGGCTGGCAGGGGACCAGAGACTACCAGGAAGCTGAGTCTCAAGACTTCCTAGCTTGGGGCATAGCCCCTTCCTCCCCAGGGCCCATTAGCTGGGATGCAGAGGAGCCAGGCTCTTTAGTACTCCCAGCGCCTCTTACAGAACCGCAGGATATCATCGGCTTGGAGCCCAAATGAGATGAGCAGAGAGTGACAAAATGGGAGAAACTCCCAAGCGCAAAAAGTGAAGAGAGGCTCAGGAGGAAAGGAGCTCAGGATGAAGGATGCTCAGGATTGGGATGCTAGAATATTAGTAACTAATCAGATCATGGCCTTCCAGTCTCCCAGTCAGAGAAGCCTGGATTCTCCCAGATGGAAGGAGATCTGCCCGAGCCCAGCCTCTCCATATTTTCCAGAGGAGAGGCCCAGAAAGGGGGAAGGGCTGATTTACAGGCACACACAGCTGGCCGGGGACCAGGCCGGGGACCAGGCTGGGATGAGAGACCTCCGGTTTCTAATCTGCCCCCCATCTTCCCGTTCACCTCAGAAGCAGAAGGCGCTGGGTGCCCTGGGATGAAGAGTTAGGGAGACAGGAGTGGGCTAGAGGGACAAGACTTCCGGAGCTGTCAGTCTTTGGGCCGGTGTCTTTCTTTCGGAACCCCATTTCTGCGGGAAGCGTGGGATGCCAGCTGGATGCAGAAGATAGGAAGGGAGGGAGGCAGCAAGTAGGGGGAGATAGGACTTTATTTGCAGAGCAAGACTGTGGTGCAATCTAGGGTCTGGGAGAATCGTGTCCATTGTGGGGAAGGACGTCACCTTATCTGAGGGGGCCCCCGGATCCTTCTCTTCTTCTGGACACGGGCTGAGGACTCATTTAGTCTGTCTGGCCCAACCCCATCGGCTGACAGAGGAAGAAATAAGATTGAGGGGGCAATGCCCCTTGAGAGGGGAGAGGGGAGCTGGGGGCCGTAACTCAGGTCTTTGTGCTCTCAATCCGGGCCCATTCCATTTTGACCCTCAAGAGAGGGATGTGTGGGAAGGTAGGGAACCCCAGCTAGCCCAGCTCTCCCAGCTGTCGGCCCCCGCTGCCCTACCCCCATCCTAGGGGAAGGAGCCAGTGAGTGGTGAGGGCACTGCAGACCTTCCGGGGCCCCAAATATTATTCTTGGAAATTCCATCCCAGAGCCTGGGATTCATGAAAAGAAGGGGGGGGGGTTGGAACTTGTGTGGAAGTCTCCATTCCCCTCCCCAGGAAAACTGATGGTTCAAATATATTCCAGCTGTGACCTCTTCTCCTCAGGCAACCTTCTCCTTTGAGGCTCCTTAAAGGGGATCTCCAAGTACTTAGCTGGAGGAAATCAAGATTCTCTCCCTCCAACTTCCCGCTCTTACTCCCTCTCCGGGTTGAGGTGAAAGGGGCTGAGAGAGCTCATGGCCCCTGGAATACATTAAGGCGGAAAGGCATTTCCTGGTTATTTCCCAACTTCTGGACGGCATCCTCATCTCCCGGCCAGAGCCCAGAAGAGATCCAGAAATCCTGACCTCCCTCCTTCCCAGCTGGCCTTTTGCCACCCCCCTTCTGATTGGTCGATTTTATCCCAAAAAGAATCACTGGCCGCTCAATGGCCATTCTCTTTAGAGCTGAAGGTTCCCTTAGGAGAGGATGGGGGGTGGAGGGAGAAGACAGGAGGGGACGGGGTTCTGGGGGGGACAGTGAGAAAGGAAGGAAAAGTGGGGAAAGTTGGATGGGGAGGAGAGGGAGAAGCTTGTACCACTGAGCCGGATTTGGGGGCAGGGATGGGGGGGGGGAATGAGATGAGGAGGTCCAGGTGGTAGCAGTGGGAAATGGCAACATGGAGTAGAGAGAGAGATGTGGAGGGGAGGGGGCTTGGGGGACGAGGGGGGCAGAGACATGGAAGGAGGAGCAGAGGGAGAGGGATGGAGGTCAGTATATGGGGAGAAATGAAAGGATGAGGCAAAGAGTGGAAAAGATGGGGGCGTGGGGGAGAGACAGATGTGGGCTGGGGATTTAGAAGGAGATAAACGTGGTGGGGGAGAGAAGTGCATTGCCAGAAAAAGAGGAGAAACAAGAGTTTGAGGGAAATGACAGAAGTGGAGAGGAGAGGCGGGGGAGGGAGCAATGGAGGGAGGGAGCTAGATGGGGATGATGGGGTGGGGAACAGAGGAAGGAGGAAGATGGAGGGAGGGAGGGAGGGAGATGGGGCGGAGGCTGAGAGGAAACAAAAAATAGCACAGGGGAAATCGAGTGAGATGGAGGAGTGATGGAGGAGCGAGCGAGGGAGAAAGGAAGATGGAGAGGAGAGCAAGGGGCAAAGCCAGACGTCAGAGACAAACAAGAGGCAGCGAGAGAGTCACAGCAGCGAGAGAGTCACAGAGGGGAGAAAGACAAGAAAAAAGGCAGAGAACAGGAGAGATTCCTAGAATAGATATAACATGAAACAAAAGATAAGGTAGCAATACAGAGAGATGAGAGACAATTGTAAAAGAGGGAGAGGCACACACACAGAGAGACAGAGAGGGAGAGACACAGAGACAGAGAGATAGAGAGAAGAAAGAGACAGGAGGGAGAGAGGAAGGAATGGAAGGATTGGGGGGGCAAACACACAGAGAAAGAGACAGAAAGGGAGACATAGAGGAGAGAGTGAGAGGAGAGACAGGAGGGAGAGAGTGGGGAGAGGAGACAGAGACAGAGAAAGCAGAGACACAGAGGAGACAGAGAGACAGAGAGAGAGGGAGAGATAGAGGAGAGAGAGAGAGAGAGAGAGAGAGAGAGAGAGAGAGAGAGAGAGAGAGAAGAGAGAGAGAGAACAAAGGGAAGGAGAGACAGAGAGAGAGAGGAAGAGTCAAAGAAGAGAGAGAGAGAAGAAAGAGACAGACAGAGAGAGAGAGGGAAGGAGAGAGGAGAGGAGAGACAGAAAGAGGGAGGGAGGGAGAGAGGCCAAAAAGAGACAGAGAAGGAGGGAGAAAGGGAGTGAGGGGGAGGGGAGAAAGAGAGAAAAAGAAATAGACAGCAAAGGGAAGAGAGAAAGCAGAGACACAGAGGAGACAGAGAGGCAGAAAGGAAGAGACAAAGAGAAGAGGGAGAGGGATAGAGGGTGGGAGGGAGAAAGTGAGAGGAGAAACAGAGAGAGAAAGAGAGGGAGGAAGGGAGAGAGGAGAGAAAGACAGAAGGAGGAGAGAGGGAGTGAAGAGGAGGGGAGAAAGAGAGAGCAAAGGGAAGAGATAGAGACAGAGAGGAGACACAGACAGAAAGGGAGGAAGAGACAAAGAAGAGAGAGAAAGGAGAAACAGAGACAGAAAGAATGAGGGAGGGAGAGTGAGAGGAGAGACAGAAGGAGGGAGAGAGGGAGGAAGTGAAGGAAAGGAGAGAGAGAGAGAGAGAGAGAGAGAGAGAGAGAGAGAGAGAGAGAGAGAGAGAGAAAGAGACATACACACACAGAGACAGAGACAGAAAGAGACAGAGAGAAAGAGAGAGACAGAGACATACACACACAGAGACAGAGAGAGAGACAGAGAAAGAGACAGAGAGAAAGAGAGAGAGAGAGAGAGAGAGAGAGAGAGAGAGAGAGAGAGAGACAGAGAGAGAAAGAGAAACAGAGAGAGAGGGCGCAAAGGGAAAACAGACAGAGAAAGAGAGGAGACACAGAGAGACAGAAAGGGATGAAGAGACAGAGAAGAAGTGAGAGAGGAGAAACAGAGACAGACAGAGAGAGGGAGAGAGCGAGATTGAGAGAGGAGAGAGAGAGAGAGAGGGAGGGAGAGGGGAAGGAGGAGGAGGAGGGAGGGAGGGAGGGAGGAGGGGAGGGGAGGTGCATACAGAACCTAGAGAAGGAGAGATAGTACACAGGGAGAGTTGAGTCAGACTCAGAGCAGACCATGGGCAGCCCAAGACGCTCCGCAGAAATGCTGGGAGAGAGGTGAGGGCGCTCTCCGCCAGGGGAATCGGAGCAGCCGGGAGCCGAGAGGAGGGAGCGGTTTCAGGGCGCCGTCTGGAGCGGGGCCCGGAGCTGCCGCCGCCTCCCCCGCCGCCGCCGGGGGCCCCGAGCCCGGAGGCAGCTCCCCGCGTCCCCGGGATGCCCGAGCAGTGCAAGAACCTCACCTACGTCCAGGGCAACGGGGGGCCGGTGACCAGCACGCTGATGTTTCTGGCCGGGGTGGTGGGCAACGGGCTGGCCCTGGGCATCCTGGCGGCGCGGCGGCGGGTGCTGCGGGCGCGCTCCTCGGCCTTCGCCGTGCTGGTCACGGGCCTGGCGGGCACCGACCTGCTGGGCACATGCTTCCTGAGCCCCGCCGTCTTCGTGGCGTACGCCCGGAACAGCTCGCTGGTGGGGCTGGCCCGCGGCCCGGGGCTGTGCCACTGCTTCGCCTTCGCCATGACCTTCTTCGGCCTGGCCTCCACGCTGATCCTGGGGGCCATGGCGGTGGAGCGCTGCCTGGCGCTCAGCCACCCCTACCGCTACGCCCAGCTCAACAGCTGCCGCTACGCCAAGCGGGCGCTGCCCGCCATCTACGCCTTCTGCGCGCTCTTCTGCTCGCTGCCCTTCCTGGGCCTGGGCCGCCACCAGCAGTACTGCCCCGGCAGCTGGTGCTTCATCCAGATGCGCTCGGACGAGGCGGCCGTGCGCGCCTTCTCGCTGGCCTACGCCGCGCTGGTGGCGCTGCTGGTGGGGGCCATCGTGCTGTGCAACGGCTCCGTCACCCTGAGCCTGTGGCGGATGTACCGGGAGCAGCGGCGGCGGCGGGGCTCCCTGGCGCCGGGCCGGGCCGGGCCCGGGCCGCGCGACGGCGAGGACGAGCTGGACCACCTGATCCTGCTGGCCCTCACCACGGGCATCCTGGCCATCTGCTCGCTGCCCCTGACGGTGAGAGCCCCGGAGAGGGGGGCCGGGGAGGGAGCCGGCGCTGCCCGGCTTCTCGGTCACTTACCCGCACCTGGCCCGGGCACGAAGCCTCGGGCTTCTCCCGGCTTCCCTGGCTCCAGAGGGAGAGCACCCCCGAAGGGCCCCACAGCTCCTCTAAACTGGATTCTCTGCCGCTTTCCAGACGAGCTCCGCTCCCCCCCTTCCTCCCCTCTCTGCCCTCCCGCGCTCTTCCGCAGCCCGTAGTCCCCCTCTCGCCCAGCGCTCGAGGCAGACTCGGCTGCTCACCTGGGGCTCGCTCCGCGTCTGGCCTCAGGTGTGCTTTGTGATGGGAAAACCTCGGGCTTCCGCTCCTCGCTTCTCGTAAAAAGGGGAAGAGGTGGCGAGTGCCGGACGGCTCGGCTAGGGGTGGGGTGGGGTGGGGGGCAGATGATCTCTGAAGTCCCACCCAGCGCTGAGACTAACCCCCCCCCCATGTCCTCCGAACCTCGCCGCGGGCCCGAGACCCCGCCCGGGGCGCCCCCTCTTCGCGGTGTGGCTCCCCCTCTCTTTCAGTTACTCTTTCCTTCTCTTATCGCTCCCCTTCACCCCTTGTTCCCCTCGCCCCGAGAAGTGAGGATGTGGGAGCCCCGGGGCGGGGTGCGGAGAAGGAGGCAGGGAGAGGAAGTATCTGCCGGATGATTTTAGTCAGAAGACCTGGGTTAAAACTCGGTTTTGTAATTCGGGTAATTTCCCCTGCCTCGTGATCATCGGGTGAATTACTTCAGCCCTCTGGCCCAGTTTCGAATGTGGGGAAGTTGGGGGGACCGGGTTTGACTCCTGGGGAGGGCAGGATGCCTCCGACCCCAGCTCGGTTTTGGGTGGAGGGAGGGGCTCAGAACGATAGGAGATGGGGAAACTGAGAGCTAGGGCTTCTGGGTCCCCCAGAGACAGAGAAGCCGCAGGGGTAGGTGTGACCCCAGGTGTCCTGCGGACCCACTAACCTGTTCCCTCCGTCTCCTCCCTCCCCCAGATTCGTGGCTTCAGACAGGCTTTCAAACCTGACCTCAGGGACGGGGGCGACCTCACTGCTTTCCGATTCAGTGCCTTCAACCCCATCCTGGACCCCTGGGTGTTCATCCTGTTCAGAAAAGCCGTTTTCCGAAGGCTCCAGCAGGTGCTCTGCAGCCTCTGCCAAGCCCCGCCCCGGGGGCCCGCAGCTGTTAAGGTCCATAATTTCCCCTTTCCCGACACAACCCAGGGATGAAGCGCCAGGCACCTGCTCTTGTTCCATCCCCCAGCCTCATTTACCAACTCGGCTCTCGCCAGACTGGGGGGTGGGGGTAGGAGGGCTGGGCTCCCCGGGATGGATCCAGGAGGAAGGACAGATTGTCGGTACCCAAGATGTCAGAAACGACCAAATCTCAACTGTGTGTGTGACGGCTCTGTCCCTGCCCCTCTTGAGTTTTCTCCTGCGGAAAAGGCAGGACTAGAATAGCTCCCGAGGACCCTTCCAGCTTCAAGAGCGGATGAGATTCTCAGGGCCACAGGCGGCTGTTTGGGTGGGGCTCGGCCAGGGCGGGAGCCCAGGGACAGATATGGCCGCTTTCCTGTGTTAGCCCAGGGACCCGAGCGTCCGCCCTGCCAGGGTCCCCACAATCCTCCAGGCTTGGGCTTTGCCCTGGCAGCTGCCCCCATAAAGGCCAGACGACGGAGAAAGAAGGGGACAAAGTTTGTCCTGGAACCCAAAAAGAATAGTGATCTTAAAATAACCAGCTCCTCTGGTCCCTTGCCCCAGCTCGGCCCAGCCCAGCACTCCCAAAGCTCTCCATCTCACTGTCTAAATATTTGGAAAAGCAGGGAGGTTCTCAGCGGCTTCTGCACCCTCGGTGTGAAGCCCCCCGCCAGGGTGGGCCTCCCCCTCTCCAGGATGGGAGACCCCCACATCTCAAGGGCTTCCTCCCATCAGCTCCCGTTGAAAAGTCATCTCATGGGCTCCGGCCCCGTCCCCTGTCCCTAATCAAGCTTTTCCCCAGGGAGATGGTGACAGGGATGCCAGGAGGAAGAGGACGGAGTGGGCTGCTGGCTGGGGGTGAGCTGTTGGGCTTGGCAGGGACCGAGCAGGAAAGCAGAGGGCAGGGGCAGCGTGGGGGTGGGGCGGGCAGAGAGGAGGAAACATGTTCCCACCCAGACATTGGGAAAAGGGCCAAGAGACCCACAGCACTAAGCCTCCGCGTCGCAAAGAAATGGGCATCGCCAAGCTTATTTACAGGCAGAACCCTGGGGATCTCCAAGCACTCAGTTCTCCCTGAGCGCCCGTGGCCCTGGGGAACGCCGAGTCTCGGGCCAGCCTCTCCCCCAGCTTCTCCAAGTGGCTGTTCCCTTGCCCCAATTCCCAGTCCCCGGGGGGGGGGGCAGGCCGCTGCCCATCTTTGGGGGCCCCTAATCTGGGGAATGATGAATTGGCATCTTGGCTGGAAGCTGAGGAGATGAAACGGCAGAATCCCACTTCCCTTTTCCTGACCGGGGGGCCCCACCCTGAGCCCCACACGGCCTTCTCCTGAGCCCGGCTAGCTCAGACTCAGCAGTTGGGTCAAAGAGACCCAGGATCAGCAGGGCCGGGCAGGCTTCCCGTCGGCCACCGGGCTCTCTGGCCAGCCAAACAAGCTTAGGGGCCGGGCGAGGGGCGTGGGGAGGGCGGCAGCCCCCCACCCCTCCTAGGCTGGCTGGGGCTCTGCAGGACTTCTGGGTTCCGACCCAATGACGTTGGAAGGACCACGGGCCAAGAGCCCGCAAGTGCTTGATTCTTCTGGGGCCAATTCATGCACGATGTGATCTTGAGCAGGTCATGTTCCTTTGGGTCTGTTCCTTTGCCTAGTTGGACTAGATAAGGTTCCAAAGTCACAGAACGGTAGTGTCAGCTGGAATGCTGTCAGACGGCATACGATGGAGCATAAAGGGTCCTTGCAACAGGGACCGTCAGGGCTGGGAGGGGGCTTAGAACAAGGAATGTCGGGGCTGGGAGGGGGCTTAGAACAAGGAATGTCAGGGCTGGGAGGGGGCTTAGAACAAGGAATGTCAGGGCTGGGAGGGGGCTTAGAACAAGGAATGTCAGGGCTGGGAGGGCCCTCAGCCCAGGGATGTCCAGCCTTTTCAGTCCTGGACACGGTGTCCTGAAGGCTGGATCCAAGCCCTCCCTCTGGGAAGTCCCAGTTGTGGGCCCATTTAAGCCCCGATCCCACTTGCTCATCTGTACAGCAATGCCCGTAGCCTGCCATCCCACAGAGAGAAGCTCCAATGATTTGCGTTTAAGATGCTGCCCTGGGGAGGAGCTGTGGTGGGTCCAGACCCCCAAGAGCCAGGAGGAGCCTCCCGGGACCCCTGCCCTTGTACACGGCCCAGAATGTCTCACAGCCCCTCAGGGGCCACGGCTGATGAACGTTTGCTGGGGCAGGAAGTCCCTCCCTTCCCGGGCTGTGCCCAGTCTGGTCCTGTCAGGGGGGCTGCTCTGGATGGCCCGTCCACCCTGGAGAGGCCCAGCTCAGCGCCCATGACTTGGTCATTCAGCTTAGGCTTGTTTGGGGGAGTTACTGGGGGCTGACAGCCACTTTCCTGTGGGCCCCATCTTCTCCATCTGTAGGACGAGGCTGGGTCCCCAAGCCTGGACTTGGCCCCGAGCCTCTCCTTTCAGGGTCAGCGTCAGCTTGCTCCGCCTGCCCTCCAGCCTCCCGAACCTCGCAGCCTTTGGGGGCAGACCGCGCCCCCTCCTCTCAGCATCCAGCCAAAGCCCCCTCTGGTTCTGAGCCTAATTATCCAAGGCCCCAGCAGCCACAGCCGAGGCATTCTGGGAGGTGTGCTGGCCAGACGCTGGCCCGGGGAGCCGTCCCCTCAGCGTCCCTGGGCAGCCACCCCGCCTCCCGCTCACGTCACCCAGGGCACGCCTCCGGCTCTTACAATGTGTCCCCCAAGAGGCGCCCACGTTCGCTTCCTGGGTCTAGCAACAAGGCAGCCGACCAGATGCCCTCCAAGGTGCCCATGAGCAGCAGGGCACAGGAGCCCCAGACTCCTCCCCTTGGGCCTCAGCCTTAACTGTAAACGGGGGAGAAGACTCGACCCCCAAGGCCCCTGCCTTTAAGTCCACGCTCTGCCTTAATTCCCATCCCCCATCTGGCCCGCTCCCCTTCTCAGCTGTCTCACTACCTACAGAAAGCCCACCTGGACCCAACCTCCCGCAGGATTGATGGCACACGGTGGCAGAAGCTGTTCCTGCCCCCACGGTGGGCCCAGCTCTTCTCCCTGGGGACATGGCATCTGCCTCCTGGGCCAGGGGACGCTACTTGCCCCCATCCAAGTCCCTCTGGTCCCGTGGACCTCCCCCAGCCCCTCTGCTTCCACCCACTGACACAGCTGTACTGATGGCACGACTGGGGCCCGCACCGCATCTCACTGTGTCCTCGAGGGCCCCTCGCCCGCTGTTCTCGCCAGTCTTGGCAGCCCCTTCCCATCTCCTAGGTATCTGCATACTGGAGGTGCTTAATAAATGTTTGAATTGAAAACAGTTTCCGAGCCTGGCTGCTCCTATTACCCAGAACAAAACTACAAGTAACAACCTTCATTCTCTCAGTAGCAATCTGGAACTAACTGAAGGCTCTTCCAACCGTCCTGGGTGGCCAGGTAGGACCCGAGTTCAAAACTAGCCACAGACAGATCACAGGACCCGAGGCAGGTCACCAGGTGCCTCCCTCAGTTTCCTCGTCTGGAGAGGGAAACCAGCACTCCAGTGGTTGCCAAGAAGCCTCCGAGGCGGCCACTCTGGGGACGCTCCCGCTGCCGACGACGGGCCAGATTCCCCGGTGAGCGGGGCTGCTCCGAGCCGGGGACTTTGGGGAGCTCAGACCCGGGCCAAGTGGCTCGGAGGGCACGAGCGGGGGGTGTAGCACCAGCAAACCATCCAACCTTCTCTGCCTGTGGATTTTCACAGAGGGGGAAGCCAGCCAGCCCAGGTAGTCACTGTATTTTATTGGAAAACATTGATCTATATTTTTCTTCACAGCTTGAACTGAACACAATATTGCCCGGTTTAAAAAATAGAACAAAACTAACCCCCCACTCCCCCAGCAGCCCCAGCCTCACTGCGCCTCGCCAGCCCGCCAGGGCCCTTCCCTGGGTGGGCAGGAGGGAGAAACCTCATGTGCCAGGCCCCAGAAGGGCCCATCCGATCCACCGGGGCATTGGGGGTTGGGAGGGGAGAGAGGGGAAGAGGAAGGAGCCTAAGGGGGAGAAGAGCCCAGTCTGCCCACCCTCATCCCAAGGGTCAGGCTGGAGAAGCGGCTGTTGGCAGAGGGGGGCTCGCTGATCATGCTATCGGGCAGAGGGTGCCGAGCAGAGACACAGCACAGACGGGAGAGCCGAGCAGCCACGACGGAGACGCGAGGGGGGCGCGGGGACGGGGTCCCCTACATTGCTCTTATTGCAGCTAGGATCCACAACGGTAGCTGGGTCACCCCCCTCCCCCCCAAGCTATATATGGATTTTGCCTGAAAAAGAACGACGATTCCAAGACTTGAGCACATCGCCAAGCGACCACTGACACATTCACTCAAACTGCGGGGCTGGAGCGGAGGAAGCCGGCCGGGCGGGGGGCGGCGGGGGTTAGCACCAGATATTTACAGAACAGCTCAAGAGCTTGCTTGTGGGAAGGGGGCATTTACAAGGTGGACAGGTGCCAAGGGGGCAGGGGCTTCTCTCCCCGCCTCTCCCACGGGCCTCAACGTGGTGGAGCCAATCGCCGATATTTGGGGGTAAAACCAATGCGTTTCGTCCCGCCCTCACGCCCCTCCTCGCCCCAATCCCCTCCTCCAATCCCAAAGGCCACGAGGGCGGCCCCCCAACACCTCCGGGCCCGACCCCTCCAGACCTCTCAGCGCGGCCCCCCAAGGTAGGCATGCAAACATTAAAGGGCTGGCTCTCCGGGCCCGCTCGCTCTTCTGCAGCTCCCGGCCACCGAAAACAGGGTCAGAGATCAAAGGGAGAGGGGGGCCCTACCGAGAGCCACGAAGACGGGGACCCCCGGGGTGGTCTGGGGCTGGGGGGGGGGGGTCCGTCTGAGGGTCAGCTCAAGGGCAGAGAGGGAAGAACGGAGGGGGTCAGAGAGCAGTCATGCAGCGTGGGACAAATCTCGAGTTGCTTTATGTCGGATTCTCAGTCGTCAGTCAGGGTTGGCTTAGAACCAGGTTATGCGAGTAAGAGTGTCGGAGAGAGCGCGCGCGAGAACAGAGATCCAAGGAGAACGGGCATCGCCAGCTGCCCGCGGCCTTCATTTTGCGGTCATCATCTGTACAAACTCTGTGGGGCAAGATGGGCAGAGAAGGCTCGTGAGCCCCGAGGATCGAGCACGGGGAAGGGCCGCTCAAGCCGTCCCCGCCGAGCTCCCACCACCTTTGCTCTGGGGCCGGGGGCTCAGACCCACCTTCGTAGGGACCTGGCTGTCTCTGCACCCAATCCCACCCACGACCTTTGCCCCTGGGGCCGGGGGCTCAGACCCACCTTCATAGTTGACCTGGCCATCCCCGTCGATGTCCGCCTCTCGGATCATCTCATCCACCTCCTCGTCAGTCAGCTTCTCGCCAAGGTTGGTCATCACGTGGCGGAGCTCCGCGGCGCTGATGTAGCCGTTGCCGTCCTGGAGGGGCAGATGGGAAAGGCCTCAAGTTGGCCCCGGGCCCGCTCACCTGTCCCGAGCCCTGTCCATGCGCTGCCTCACTGGGCACGGGACCAGATGGGATTTCCCAGTGCCAGGGGTGGGCGTCCCCCCGCAGCTGGGGAGTGCCTGGGAGCAAAGCGGGGCAAGGGCCGGTGGCCCACCTTGTCAAAGACGCGGAATGCCTCTCGGATTTCCTCCTCGCTGTCCGTGTCCTTCATCTTCCTCGCCATCATAGTCAGGAATTCAGGGAAGTCAATGGTCCCATTGCCTGCAAGCAGGTGCCCGGGTCAGGAGCAGACACAGGAGATCGCCCGCCGGGCAAGGCCCTCAGCCGCCCCCCCCCGCCCAGCTCCCCTCCTCCTCACCGTCTGCGTCCACCTCGTTGATCATGTCTTGGAGCTCAGCCTCAGTCGGGTTCTGACCCAGGGACCGCATCACTGTGCCCAACTCCTTGGTGGTGATGGTCCCATCTCCATCCTTGTCAAACAGGGAAAAGGCCTCCTTGAACTCTAAAACACGAGATCACAGGGTCAGCGCTGGGGGGTCAGCGTCCGCCACAGGAAGCTGTCGGGACTCCCCGAGCCCGCCCACGCTACCCCAACGGCGGGCCCAGCCGCGTTCCCAAACTCGGGGGAGGCCACAGGAGGTACCAGCCGCCCCCAAGCCGAGCCGGATTCTGCCCGACTCCCCACCCACCCACCCACCCCAACTGCTGCTGGGGCTGCCCATGGGAGGAGCGTGGGGCGGGAGCCAGAGGCGCCCAGTGGGAGGGCCGCAGCTGGGGCCAGGCTGGCACGCGGCTCCTTCCTCCCACCGGGGGCACCTCGGCACCAGATGCTCCCACACCTCAAGCCCTCTTCAGAGCCACGAGAACCGAGGTCCAGCTGCCATTGCCCAAAGGGTGTTGTCTGGGGGGGGGGGGGGGGAGGGAGGATCTTGTTAACGGGGAGAGGAAGATGGTGGCGGCCGCTTGCTGCCCGTCTCCCCCAGGGTGTCCCACCACCCTTTGGCCAAAGCCCACGGTTCCTCTGGAGTGGGGTCTGTCCTGCCCTTGAGGGATGCTCAATGACACGACACTGACGGCCTCGGAGGACGCCGGCCCCTGGGCGCATGGCCGAGCAGCAGAGTGGGGACGGGGGAGGCCGGGCCTCGGGCCCCCTCCCCCATTTCTGACATGGCCCCTAACAGGGGGCCCTGCCCCAGCTGCCCGATCGCTGCCCATCCTGGGCAATCCTGGCCCTCGCTGGCCCCATGGGCACGGCCGAGCTGCCGCACATCCAGGCCTCGGTGTCCAAAGTGCCCGCTCCCAGGCCCTCGGTGCAAGGGGCCACAGGAGATGCCCCGTGGTCCTGGTCCTCTCGGAGCCCCCGGGGCATTCTGCCGTCCCCAGAGCTGGCAGGCAAGCGACAACCACACTACGGGGGGAGGGGGAATGCCTGGCGTACATGCAGGAGTCTCGGAGTGGGGAGGGGGCTCACCTGCAATCTGCTCCTCAGTCAGCTGGTCGGCCTGGAAAAGCACCAAAAGGAGAAGTCTGTCCCTGGGCCGTCCGGCTGTCACCCCTCCCCCCTGCGAGCACCCTCCTCTCCGCCGCTGCCACTTGGGCACAGAGAGGTGGGTGCGGGGAGCGCGGCCCGGGTCCTGCCCAGCAGACCCCCTGCCTGGGGGGGCGGGGCTCCACAGAGGCCGGAGCCTCTCCCCTGGAAGCCTAATCAAGCAGGTCTAGAAGGTTCTGCCAAACTGAAGCAGGTCAGTTCCCGCGCAGGGGAGGGAGGGGGAACCCAGACCTGCACCATTAACCCAAATCCCGTCCCCTCCAGCCACAGGAGGCCGCCCACCGGCTCCGAGCGCCCCCGCTCCTTGGCTGGGGGTCCGGGGAGGCGGGCCCCTCCTCCTCAGGCCGGGGGGACGCACTCCCAGCCCCCTCTCGGGATCAGCAGTGAGGCAGCTCCTGGGGGCCCGGGAGCACTTTATCCCCCTTGGAAACAGGAACGTTCAGACCCACGGGAGGGCACCACAGGCGCCCACTCTGAGGAGGCCCTGGCCCTTCCCCAGCTGCTTCTCCCGGCTCCATGTGGCAGGGTGGGAGCCCTTCAGAAAGGCCGTGAGGGGCTCAGCTCCCAGAAGGCCAAGAATCTGCCCCGGACTCCCCCTGGGCCAGGCCCGGGCTCTAAGCTGGGCACGGAGAGCCGAGAGGCCGCCCAGCTCCCGGTCACTGCTCCGAGGGAGGCCGGAGCCCACGGGAGGGGAAGGGCGTCCTCCCCTCCCACCCCCGGGGCAAGCAGGCACAGGGAGGCAGGAGCTGCCCATGGCACCCGAAGCGGGCACCAGGTGGGGAGAGGCCCAGAGGGAGAAGGGAGCTCGGCGGCTGAGCAGGGAGGGGAGCGCAGGGCTTTTTTGGGTACGTGTGTGGGGAGGACGCGGGGGTGTGTCGCAGGGAGGGGAAGGAGGATTCTTCCTTTTTTCTCTCAAAATTCTAGCTGTGCCAAGGAGGAAGCCAACATCTGGGACAAGTCACTCACCATCTCCTCAGCTAGAAAATGGAGGAGTTGGAGGAAGATCATTTCTGAGGGCTGACATTCTGGGACTGGGCCCCAGGGGCGGCCATGGGGCCAGAGGCTGGGACTGAATCAGAAGGGGGGAGCTGGGGTCTGGCTACCTGCCCTTGGCCAATCCTATTCTGCCTGGACCCCCCCACCCCCACCCTCCAGACTGAAAATTCTTTGTTCAACCTCCTCGGAAACCGCCTGCCACCCCCTCCCCCACCCTCCACCCCATTTTCTCGAAGCCTCATTTCCCAATTTTAAATTCCACGTCACGGTCCCGAAGAGAGTCCTTCTCTGACCCTGGCAGGCCGGCCTCTGCTCCCCAGGCCCGACCCAAGGGGCACAAACTCAGGACAGGGGCTCGACCCTCCTCCCAAACACCCCAGCTGTCACCTCTGCCTGGGCTCCTCTTCAATGCCCCAAGCCCTCTGTCCTCAGCCCTCCCACCTTTCTCCTCTGCTCTGGGGCCTGCCCTCTTGGCCCCCCCCCACTTGTTTTTTGTTCCCAATGGGATCATTCCCTCTTCTAGTTCCTTCTGCAAAGGCTCTAACCAGCATCCCAGCCCTGCCTGCAGGATTAACTCTCACCTTTTGCACATATCACCTGCCCCCAAGACCCCAGGAGCCAAGCGGGGTGGGACCCCCTCCCCCTCTTCCCCACCCACAGCACAAGGCTGCTCTCTCCCTGGCCTATCTTCGGCTCCTTCTTGAAATCCAGCCTTAACCCTCCCAACAACCCTTTATTTTTTCAAGGGTTCAAGTGCCCTTCCCTTTCCTGGAAAAAATCAGCCATTTCTACCAGAATCCTTTTAGTTTCCCCCAAAAGACCGTCCCGCTACTCCTTTTCTCAGAACTGCCTCCATCCTTTCCAAACGTGGGCAGAGGTCCCTCCGCTTCATGCCCTGCTTCCTGGGTTAACATAACCTCTCAGGGTCTAGCTTTGCCACCAATTGTGGGGGTGCCCCTCCCCCAAGCAAAGTCCTCGCTCGGGGACTAATACTGCCCCCAAATTACTCCTACTGCCCCCCTTTGCCTGGATTCTCTCAGAACCAGCTGTGCCCTCCCCCTCCCCCCCAAGACCAACCCACCTCCTCTGTCCTCTAGGAACCAGACACCCACCTTTCTCTCAGCTCAGTCCCCCTCAAGCGTCCTCTCTGCTAGGAACAATCCCCCACACTGAGGCTGCTTCATCTGGAACCAACTGTCCTCAAGAGCCCCAGCCTCATTCTACAGAGACCAGCCAGCTGCCCCTCAACCTTCAACTGCCTTAGGGTCCTAACTCTCCCCCTCTCCCTGCACAGCAGGAACCAGCCCTCCGCCTCCCCCACCCCCCCAGGTCTCCACCACTGGAACCCCCAGCCAGCTCCTACCCTTGCCTTCCAGGCTCCCTGCAGCCATCGGCCATCTCTCCCTGGAAGCTTCCTCCTTGGGAGGGTTCAACCTTCCCTTCCCTCCCCCTCCATAATTTTCTGCCCTTCAAAGGTTCTCCCTGCCAGTCTAGCCCTCCCCCACCCTTCCACAGACCTAACTCTTCTACCCCTTCCCCCAAACTCTCCCGAGGAGTCCTCCCCAATCTCAATTTCAGGGCTCAACTCCCAAACATCTGTACTCCAATGGAAATCTCTGCAAGGCCCCCTCCCCCCCAAGGTTCAACCCTCATTTTCTGCCTTCCTCTGCCCCATGAAGACTCCGAATTCTGCCCCACCACCCCAATTCTCCAAGGAGCTTCCCTATTAAAAGTGAAACACAGCTTCCAACACCAAGTTCATTCCCATGCCCCCCAGGCCCAAATTAATTTCTTTTCTACCATCCCCTCCCCGGCAGAAAAATGACACCCCCAAACCTTATCAGCACCTCCCGCTCCTCAGACCTGAGCCGCCCCCTCCCGCAGAAACTGACACCCCACCACGCCCCAACAGCACTCCCTTCCCCCCACTCGCTGGAAATTAACCACCCCTCCCCCCCACCCCGTCAGAAACTGCCATCTCCGATCCCCAGAACCAAAGCTAGCTCTTCTCTTCTCCCCCCCAGAGCGTCTTCTTAGCGGAAGCTGACGCTTCCCACTCCCGAAAGCCCAAACCAGCATTTCTGCCCCCTTCTCCTCACCCCGTTCCCTGGGTGGGAAACTGATCATCTCTGCCCCTCCCCCATCATCAGCGCCCCCCTCCCCCAAGAGTTAGCTCTTCTTCCCCTTCTCTACCCTCCAGGTCCTCTGGATAGGGAACTGACCCTTCTCCTCCCCCGACCACCCCGGGGGCCTCGCGGGAGAACACTGACCATCCCCCCTCCGCTTTCCCCTCCCCCACTCTAACGGTTCCCCCCCCCCCCCCCCCTGCGCACACTCACCATGGCGGGGCACGGGTGCTCTGGGCACCGGAGGAGGACGAAGAGGAGAGGAAGGAGGAGGAGGAGGAGGAGGAGAGAAGAGCAGGGGTCGCGCGGCGCTGGGAACGAGGCTCCGAGCGCAGCAGGGGGCACAGCTCCTGCCGGATCCGCCGCCGCCGCTGCGCGCTCGCGCCACCAGAGACTGCAGCGCGCGCCGCCGATAGCCGCCCCCCTGCGCCTGCGCCTGCGCCCCACCCGTCCGTCCGCCGGCCCCGCCCCCACAAGATCCCCTCCCTCCTTGTTTCAGCGCCGCACTGCGGTGCAGAATTCCTCCGCCCGCCTCATTCCAAGCCTTGTCAGTCCAGACTCGAGCCGGATCTACCGTCGGGGTGGTGCGCGCCCCCGCCCCCGTTCGCGGCTCGGGGACTATTTTGTCTGCTCTCTTTTAGCCGTAGCGGGCTCGGCGGAGGATTACCAATAGTTAGTGCGTGAAACGTTTTTCTCTTCTCCTCCCCCTCACCGTGTGAACTAAGCCATCATTGGCCCGCAATAGCAGCGGAAATGAGAGGGGCTCGCCCATTGGTCCGACGTTCCCTGCAATGCGTCAAGCAGGAACGCGCCACCGTGTGAGGTCGAAAGGGGAACATGGAGAAAAAAGGAATAAGTCGGGAGAAGATTATCTCCCGAGAGCAAAGAGATAACAGAGGACTTTAAAATGTTAAAAATGTAGCTGTCTCTTTTTTCTAATGAAACCTGCTATTGGGAAAGTGGGACGATGCTGTAGGAAATGACCCTCACATTGCCCTCGTCCCACACGTTAGATGGTTTGACCAGAAGGATGCCGTCACCACGTAGCTCCAGCCAGGATTCGGATGGGGGAGGGGCCACATGATCACGTGAATGCAGCAAGCCACACCCCAGGGAGGAGAAAGGGTGAGGGAGACGGAGTTGGCTTTCCCTTCCCCCTACCTTCAGTGATAACCCGGAGGCGGCTGAGGTCCTCAGTGCTGCGCCCCCACTCTAAGGAGGGACGCCCTCAGAACCCTGGGCCCCTCGGCCGCGGGAACCCAAAGCACTTAATCAGCTCCAGCCTCTTATTCAGCTCGTGCAAAGTCAAGGCTGGGAGGACGCTTAGAACGGGGGATGGCAGAGTTTGGGGGGGAGTGTCAGGGCTGGGAGGGGGCTTAGAACAGGGGAGGTCAGGGCTGAGAGCGACCTTAGAACAGGGGAGGTCAGGGCTGGGAAGGGGCTCAGAACAGGGGAGGTCAGGGCTGGGAGGGGGCTTAGAACAGGGATGTCAGGGCTGGGAGGGCCCTAGAACAGGGGGTGTCAGGGCTGGGAGGGGGCTTAGAACAGGGGGTGTCAGGGCTGGGAGGGGGCTCAGAACAGGGGGTGTCAGGGCTGGGAGGGGGCTTAGAACAGGGGGTGTCGGGGCTGGGAGGGGGCTTAGAACAGGGGGTGTCGGGGCTGGGAGGGGGCTCAGAACAGGGGATGTCAGGGCTGGGAGCGACCTTAGAATAGGGAATGTCAGGGCTGGGAGGTAGCTTTTTTTAAAAAAAATTTATTTGTTAATATTTCATTTTAAAATTTAGCATCAATATTCATTATATACATATGTACACATGTACACACATATATGTCTATGTCTATATATGTTTTTTTAAATAACTTTTCATTGACAGAACCCATGCCAGGGTAATTTTTTACAGCATTATCCCTTGTATTCACTTCTGTTCTGACTTTTCCTTTCCCTCCCCCTCCCGCCTCCCCCAGATGGCAAGCAATGCTTTACATGTTGAATAGGTTACAGTATATCCTAGATACAACATATGTGTGCAGAACCGAACAGTTCTCTTGTTGCACAGGAAGAATTGGATTCAGAAGGTAGAAATAACCCAGGAAGAAAAACAAAAATGCAAGCAGATTATATTCATCTCCCAGTGTTCTTTCTCTGGGTGTAGCTGCTTCTGTCCATCCTTGATCAATTGGAACTGAATTAGCTCTCTTTATTGAAGCGATCCACTTCCATCAGAATACATCCTCAAACAGTATCGTTGTTGAGGTATATAATGACCTCCTGGTTCTGCTCATTTCACTCAGCATCAGTTCATGTAGGTCTCGCCAGTCCTCTCTGTATCCTGCTGGTCATTCCTTACAGAACTGGGAGGTAGCTTAGAAGAGGGGATGTCAGGGCTGGGAGGGGCCTTAGAACAGGGATGTCAGGGCTGGGAGCAGCATTAGAATTTAGAACATGATGAACAAAGAGCAAGAAGGGGCTAGCCTCATGTATGGACAGGGGCTCACACATGTTGAAGCCTGTCATTGTATGACTTGAAAGGAGAAAAAATAGACATCTTTATCCTCTTCTCTCCCCACCCTTTTTCAATTCCTGCCAAGAAAGGAATCAGGAAGTTGGGCCTGGAGTCTGGTCTGTAATCTAGAGAGGGGAGGGTACAGGGCTAAAATTATATCTATCTGTGCCTTTAAATATTGGTTTAGGGGATATGATTGGGTTCCAACTTCTTATCACTTCCTCATTTCTGAGGGGAGGGACCTCCCCCTCCCCCATAGATCCAAGGCTTGACCCTTTCCCACTTAATACCAGTTCCATAATGAACATAGATAGTGAATAGCAAAGAAAGCCATTTACCCTATATAATAAAACAAAAATAAGAGAAGATGTACAAAGGAGAACATATACAGTGAAGGAACTCTCCTGTTGGGATAACTTACATGAATTTTTCAACTCACCAAGGGGAAACCACCCACAGTGTCTAGGGAAACGAAGCCAAGGATGGGGACAATGGAGACTGCCCACTTCTCTCCTGTCTTTTCCTTCAACAACCTGAAGTGGGATTGGCCTCTTTCATCTTCTCCCAAACAAGAAACCAGAAGCACCCAAAGCAACTTGAAACTTGGAGTCCTGAAGAACACTTGAAGGTTGATGAGGCTCAGAAGGGACTGGCCCAGAACCAGAGCCACCAACTCTCCTCAGCCCTTCCCCCAGGGCAGGACATTCCTCGCCACCAGTGAGGAGAGTCCCACCACTCTCCTCACTCAATGAAAACCACACTCAAATGAAAAACAGCAGACTCTTAACAACCGTATGCAAGCATGTTCTCAATCCCTAGCAAGAAGAGAATGAAAATCAAAACAACCCAGAGATTTTACCTCACACCCTGCAAATTGGTAAAAATGACAGATGGGAATAATTGGTGTAGGAGAAATTGTGGAAAGATAGGCACACAATGAATTCTGGGTGGAACTTGGTTAGTACAAGCATTCTGGAGAACAATTTGGAATTATGAGAATAAAGTGACTAAAATGTTCCGACTCTTTGACCCAGAGATTCCGCTGGTAGGCAGGGAAATAAGGAAGTCATTGAAAAAAGAATGGTCCCATATGCACCAAAATATTTATAGAAGTATTTCATTTTTGCAGTGGTAAAGAAGTGGAAATAAAGTTAATGCTCATTAATTGGGGAATGGAAAAATTAGTTGTGGTTCATGAATGTATTAGAATATTACTGTATTGTAAGAAAAGACAAATCTGAGGAATAAAGAGGATTATGGAAAGATTTACACAGTAGCAAAGAAGTGGAAACAAAGTAGATGGTCATTAATTGGGGAATGGCAAAATTAGTTGTGGTTTTATGAACGTATTAGAATATTACGGTATTGTAAGAAAGGACAAATCTGAAGAATAAAGTTACACAGTAGCAAATAAAAGTGGAAACAAAGTAGATGGTCATTAATTGGGGACTGGCAAAATTAGATGTGGCTCATGAACATATTAGAATATTACTGTATTGTAAGAAAGGACAAATCTGAGGAATAAAAAGAATGATGGAAAGTTTTACACAATCTGATGTTGAGAGAAGTAAGCAAATTAAGGAAACAATATACACAATGACTTCAATGATGTAAAAGGGAAAAAACCAATTTCCACAAAATAGTCAAACATGAATGTGGCAAAATTGCCAAAAAAAAAAAAAAAAAAAAAAAAAAAAGCATGACTCTAGAGGAGAGATGAGAAAATACCTTTTTTTTTTTTTTTTTTTTTGCTTTTTTGCAAAGGTGAGAGGCTGATTAGTTGACAGATTGCATATATTTTCAGGTGTATTGGTCATTTTTTGCTGAATTTTCTTCTTTTCCTTCTTTTTTTGTCTTCTTTAAGAATATTATTTGTCAGGAGGATCTGAGTTCATATTCAGTCTCAGACATTTAATAATTTCTAGCTGTGGGACCCTGGGCGAGTCACTTAACCCCAATTGCTTCAGCAAAAAGAAAAATATTATTTCTTTTGTTATGTGGCATGGCAAGAGAAGGGGAAGGGAGAGGGTTACTGGGAGAAATTCTGATAATTTTTTAAAAAAAGATATAAATAAAATTAATAATAAAAAAAAGAATGTTGCACAATTACAAAGAAGCAGCTTGGCTCCTGAGAGGAAATGTGAGATATTGCTCTCCCCCCCTTTGCAGAAGTAGAGGGTCAGTGAATTTGAAATACTGCATTCTGTCAGAATTGTTTTTTCAATACAGTAATAGGTTTTTGCTCACTTTTTTTCTTCCTCATCTCTCTCTCTCTCTCTCTCTCTCTCTCTCTCTCTCTCTCTCTCTCTCTTTTTAAAAAAATTTTATAATAACTTGTTATTGACAGAACCCATGCCAGGGTAAATTTTTTTTTTACAACATTATCCCTTGCACTCACTTCTGTTCTGATTTTTCCTTCCCTTCCTCCACCCCCACCCCTAGATGGCAAGCAGTCCTATATATGTTAAATATGTTGCAGTGTATCCTAGATACAATATATGTGTGCAGAACCGAACAGTTCTCTTGCTTCACAGGGAGAACTGGATTCAGAAGGTAAAAATAACCCGGGAAGAAAAACAAAAATGCAAATAGTTTACATTCATTTCCCAGTGTTCTTTCTTTGGGTGTAGCTGCTTCTGTCCATCCTTGATCAATTGAAACTGAGTTAGGTCTCTTTTTCAAAGAAATCCACTTCTGTCAGAATACATCTTTATACAGTATCGTTGTTGAAGTATATAATGATCTCCTGGTTCTGCTCATTTCACTTAGCATCAGTTCATGTAAGTCTCTCCAAGCCTCTCTGTATTCATCCTGCTGGTCATTTCTTACAGAACAATAATATTCCATAACATTCATATACCACAATTTACCCAGCCATTTTCCAACTGATGGACATCCTTTCATTTTCCAGCTTCTAGCCACTACAAACAGGGCTGCCACAAACATTTTGGCATATACAGGTCCCTTTCCTTTCTTTAGTATCTCTTTGGGGTATAAGCCCAGAAGTAACACTGCTAGATCAAAGGGTATGCACAGTTTGATAACTTTTTGGGCATAATTCCAGATTGTTCTCCAGAATGGTTGGATTCATTGACAACTCCACCAACAATGCATCAGTCAACATTGATGCATTGTCCCAGTTTTCCCGCATCCCCTCCAACATTCATCATTATTTTTCCTGTCATCTTAGCCAATCTGACAGGTGTGTAGTGGTATCTCAGAGTTGTCTTAATTTGCATTGCTCTGATCAATAGTGATTTGGAACACTTTCATCTCTTCTTTCTTTTTTTTTAATTTTTTATTAATTATTATACAGAATGGATCTCTAGGAAGGATGAAGGGGAGAAATACAAGAAGAAATGTAGATAAAAAATTGAGTATTTGAAAAACAAAAGATATCAAGAAAAAATTTTTTTAAAAAAACTTGTCAGGGCAGTATCATTACTGACACTAAATCAAAGAGATCATAAAAGAGGGAAAAGGACTCACATGTGCAAAAATGCTTGGAGCAACTCTTTCTGTGGTGGCAAGGAACTGGAACCTGAGTGGATGCCCATCAGTTGGGAAATGGCAGAATAACTTACAGTGTTATGGGCCAGAACTTGAAACAAGGTCCTAACATCAGTGGAATTGATAGAGACAATAGTTATCTAATTTAGCAGTGTGCTCAACAGTTCTCTAGTTCAGTACATGTACTTAGTACTTACTCTAGTTCCACAAGACTCACACCTATGATGAGAGAGTATATAAGCTCGGACAAACTCAGCCAGAAGGAGAACTAGGGAAGACAGAGAAGTGGTGGCAGGCTCTCCTCCTTCGCTTCTCTACTGAAACCAAGATCCGGAAGGCCTCCAGAAAAACTAGCCAAGCCCCAAGTGAAGGAAACAAGCATTTGAAGGAGACAATAAAAGATTTGGACTTTAACCCCTGGCTGCACTTGCGGTGATTACTGAACTGAAACAAAGGCTGCCTCCAGAGACCCCAAGAAAACCTCAACAGAGAACATTACATTTTAGAGAGAATATTACATTTTGGCACCTGAACGTGAGACCAAGAACCTTCATCTGTGACCCAGAAATTTGGGTGAGTACAAAAATAGACAAGGAAACTTTGTAAAGGATTACATATAGGGAGCATGTGGGGATGAGGCAGTGCCTCATGGGTCCTGCTTTGGGGAATCCTTTTCTTCCATCGGTGAGTCTCCATACTTTGCTTCTACGTGCGACATAAATTGCTTCTTTGTTCATCTGGCCTAGCTCCTTGCAGAACGTAGTACCTTGGCTGATGGAGCAATCTGTTCTTGGATTTTCTCAACTTGTTCCTCAGGGATATCTTGCACAATTTAGTTAATGTTGCTGCTGGCTGGCTCAACAGCTTCTCCTACTATCTCTGATTGCTGAGGAGATGTCTTCTGGCTCTTCTGATCATTTGAAGTTTACAAACCTGTTCTATTGTCTCCAGATACTCTTTCAGTCAAGATCAGAACAGAATAAAAAGGGGGGAGAAACAGGTTCCATGTGTTCAGGGACACATGGCAACTGGGTGGGGAGATAAGATTGCTTGTTACGTCTCAACTCTGGTGCCATGGGGGAAAATTGTTTAAAGTAGAGATTTTTGGCTCATGTCTAGAGTCTTCCTGAGAGGAGAGAGTAGAAAGGTACTCAGTGTGCAATATAAGTCAGGTATGGGACAGATATTTATTCTCTATAAACAAATGGTAAAGAACAAAGAACTTACAAGGGTGCGTTGACAGACTTAAAACATATCTTTCTAACTTGTAACTATTGTTATCCTCTCTCAGGAGGCTGATGTTTCAACCTCACCAGTATGTGGGCCTTCTTTGGGCCACTGCACATTTCACCTTGGCTTTTCACTGTACAACTCCCGTTTCATGCCTTCTGCCAGGACCAGGGTTGTCTCCTTCCAAAACAGTGTTGGGGGTCATATACTCTAATGAAGGAACTCTACTTTTATCAGGCGGTCTTCCTTTAGGACTTTGCTGGTATAATTCTTGTCCAGTCAGCCATTATGTTAGGGCCACCTGAGTTTTGTAATGTATCCTGGAGTCAGGAAGATCTGAGTTCAAAACTAGTCTTAGACATTAACTCACTAGCTGTGTGATCCTGGACAAAGCACTTAGCCTGCTTGCCTCAGTTTCCTGGTCTGCAAAATGAGAATAATAATAATACTTATCTCCCAGAATTGTTACAAAGATCAAATGAAATAATAATTGTAAAGCACCTAATACAGTGTCCAACACACAGTAAGTGATATAGAAATGCTAGCTATTATTATTAGTTAGAAAGCTGTCAGCTCTGACTCATAGATGCCCAGGAGAGAGAGGAATATCTATTTCCTGTTTAATAGCCAGAACTACTCTTACCATAGACCTTGTAGTGATCTCATTATTCCTGTTGTCTCTCTTGGGTGTGACAAAAGTGTGAAATGGGTAAGGAGATGAGGTCAAGTGCTGGCTAGGGCTGCCTTGGATCACCTCTCCTTCCCCAGGGGAAAAGGCCAACTCCCCTGCCTCCCACTCCCCAAATCCCTCATCCCCAACCACTTACAATTGGCTCACAGAGAGAAGAGGCACCCCAGCTGTGAAATAAGGGTTTTGGACAAAGAGGGCCGACCTCCATCCGGGTGAGAATTGAATGAATCTTCTCGGATCTTAGGAAAGTCCCCTCCTCTCTCTCAGATCTTGCTTTCCATCTTTGTAAAAATCAAGAAATTGGTCTATATGGTGGTATAAAGGGAAAGCTGCTGGGTCTGGAGGGTGAGTCCTACCTGTGGGACTTTGGCCAAATCACTGAGCTTCAAATTCTGTTCTCGGTACTTACTATCTGAGTGGTCCTGGGTAAATGCTTCCCTTAACCCACAGAGCCTCTGTTCTCCTTTCTGGAAAATGAAGGCTTAGATGACCTCGAAGCTTCCTTCGGGCTCAAAAGCTGTTATCCCTAAGGTATCTGCCAGCTCCCTCATGGGAATCTGAGGAATTTTTGTGAGGGATTAGCTCCAAGTCCTCTCACAACTCCCATCCCCAAAGCATCTTATCTATTGTTTATCAAAGTTACCTCTCTCTCTGTCTCTGTTTCTCCTCTGTTTTTCTCTCTGTCTCTGTTCATCTGTCTTTATCTGCCTATGTCTGTCTGTCTCTTACTATCTCTCTCTCCCACCTCCCCTCTCTCTGTTTTTTTGTCTTCTTGTCTCTTCTCTCTCTGTCCTCCTTTCCTTTACCCCTGTCTTTCTTTCTCTGTTTCTCTGCCTCTTGTTTCTCTTCTCTGTGTCTCTCTTCTCTCTGTGTCTCTTTCTCCCTTTCTCTGTCTCTGTCTGTCTGTCTCCCTCCTCCTCTCCCTCTCCTTACTGCCTCTCCCTGTTTCTTTCTGTGTTTCTTCCCTCCCTCTCCCTCCTTCTCTCTCTCCTTCTTTCCCTCCCCTTACCCTCCTCCCTGCTTTTCTTTGCCTGTTTTTCTCTGTTCTCCTGTCTTTATTCTCTCTTTCCTCTCTACATTTTTCTCTTCTCTCTCTTCCCCCCACTTCTCTCCAGTTCCCAGAAGTAAGTCTCTTAATTGAAAGCCAAACAGGAAGAAACAACTGACTCGAAGACCTAATTATTAAGAATAATCAGTGTGAAGAGGAGCACAATGGCCTTATTTGAGGGACTGGGGGTGGGGTGCCCTTCCGCTTCCTTCCTCCCTGATTTTTAGATCACTTACCCCAGTTTAAAAAAAAAAAAGCCCAGGCCTATATAGAAAGGTTCAATTTTAAACATATGTGCCTTCAGACCTCAGCCTCCAGAGCTCAGCCTCCAGATTTTAGCCTCCAGAGTTCAGCCTCCACATTTTAACCTCCAGAGCTCAGCCTCCAGATTTTAACCTCCAGAGTTCAGCCTCCAGATGCCACAGAGTCTTTCGTCCTTCCAGCTCCTGCTGTGTATAAACTGGAGGAATGTGCCAAAAAAAAAAAAATAACCCCGAATAACTCATGAGGTTTGAGGAGCATGAAGTGATTTTGTGTCTCTGTGTGGATATCAATGTGCCCAGCTAGTACTTGGGCACATCTGGAAAGGGTTCTGGGAGAAGGAAGCGCTTGAGCCCAGAGTCTTCAAGGGAGCTAATGAGCAGAGGAGAGAGAGCACTCTAAGAGCGAGGATGGGTGCGTGGAGAGGAAGCCTGGGCAAAAGCTCCCTGGCTGGAAATAAATGTCCCAAAAGGCAAACTGCAAGCAGGTCAGCTTGAGATAATTAGATAGCATGAAGTGAGTCTGGCAAGATGGCCTGGACCCAGATTGTAAAGGACTTTAAACACCAGACAGAGGACTCTGAGGTTGACAAAGCCTGACATAGGGACATGTCACAAAGACACTGGTTCAAGTGCTTCCTCTGACTTATACTGGTTGCGTGATCCTGGCCATGTCATTCAGTTTCTCCATATTTTAGACAACTCCTCAAAATCTATGCACAAAAGGTGGCAGCGGTTTTCCCACCCAGGAGTTCCCTAGACCACTGAAATGATAGGTCCAGTTCCTATCTCCCTGTTCCTAGAGAATACCTCCAAAGCATCGACAGTCATTGAGAGAAGGAGTGACCCAGTCAGACATGTGCCAGAAATATCCATTTGAGTGGGATGTAGGGAACTAATTGGAGAAGGAAGAGATTGGATGGAGATACAGCAGGAGGGAGGCTTCTCTAAGGAGGCCCTAAGTGAGGGGGCTCATGGGATGAACGGCACACGGTAGGTGCTTAATAATGTTTATTGATTGATGTACTCATTGATTGGCAGTTGATTGGCTATAGGGATTAGAGCGACTCATTTGGAAATAATTTCTAGGTTGTGAACTTTGTTGACTGGAATGATGGTGGATTTTCTCCAGAAAGAGGAGTTTGGGGAAAAGGTGATGAGTTCGGATTTGGATAGATTGATTTTGAGGGATCTATGACCATATCTGGCAGACGGGATAGATTTGGGAGTCATCTGCATAGAGATGGGAATTAAGCCGGTGGGAGCAGAGGAGGTCACCCAGAGCGTGTGGAGGGAGAAGGGAAGAAGGACAGAGAGTGATCTGAATGATGAACCAGCAAAAGAGACTGAGAAGGAGAGAAGGGTCAGACAGTCAGGAAGAGAGTCAGGAGAAAACAGTGTCACAGAAACCTAGAAAGAAGGGGACTGAGGAAAAGTTAATGGGCTCATTTTAAAAAATAAGTTTTATTGATTTTTTTGGTACTTATATCACAGTTATTTCCCCTCGTGCTCCCCTTGAGATCCAACTCTCCCAAATGACCAAGGAAAACAAATCAGGAACAATTTTGATTCTGTCAATGACACCCTATTCTAGTAATCCCCCCTCTTCCCAAGAAGGAGCAGCTTTGCTTTATTCTCTCTTGCTCTTCCATCTTCACCATTTTTTCCCATCATTCATAGTTCAACTGCCTTTTAGGAAACCTTTCACTTACACCATATGCGGTCCTAATACAGATTTCTCCCTTGTTTTGCTCTGTGTCAATTCATACAACTCTTCCCGTGTTTTCCCAAATTGTTTGCATCCATCATTGCTTATTGTATGGGGCTGTTCTATCGCATGAATACTTTTTTTGGTTCATGAATCTCCAGTGCCTGATCCTTAGTAGGAATTCAGCACATGCTGGTTGGTTAATAGTAGAGCTAAGGGAAGGGTTTATTTTTATTTTCAGATTTTTTTTGTCTGGGAACCCACTTTCTTTCCAAGTCTTTATTACCACAACAATTGCCGCAGGGCTCTTTATTCTAGCAATAAAGAAATCATTGGAGACCTTGGAGATGCAGTTGGGGACAAAAGCCAAATTGTAAGAGGTTGGCAGGCGTGTGGGAGTTGAGAAAATGGAGCCAATGAATATATATCATTGATAGCTTCTTTCCATTAGCAGTTTGGCATGAAAAGGAGCAGGAGAGATATACGGACTGGCAAATCTTTAATAAGTGGCCCTCTAAAAAAAAAATCTACGAATGACACACTTTTAAATTTAATTTGTATCATTAGTATTTTCTCCATCATGTTCTTAACTCCAGATAGTCAATAAAATAATAAATCAATACCTGATCTGTAGAATTTGCTGATTTCCACAGGTAAATAAATGCTCACATTGAAAATTGAACAATTGGCTCTGTGGTTTGAGCATACTTCTAAATAGGGCAGTGACTTGTGGATGGCCATTGAAAGGCATGGTTTTGGAAGATAAAGTACCATGTGTGTACAGAGAGGAAGCCAGTTTACTTAAGAGATGCAATCTTCCTTTTTAGCTTTATGCACGGTGCACATTACTCTCTTTCACATACGTGCATCTTGCAAGTAAACTGGGCAAGTAAATTTGCAAAAGTAAAGTTGCAAGTAAATTTGATTTAAGTGACAGCCAGTCGTACAAAGTCTTCTGACTCACTTTCTCCTCCAGAGCCATCTGGGTCCACTATAGATATATAGATATATATATCTATATTTGGGCAAGATATAGATTACGAGGATGGTCATGTGCCACTTGCCTTTCCTGCTCTCCCAAGTTGTTGGTATTCTCTCTCCCCACTTACCTTACTGAATATTTATTTCATATTTACTCTGTATGTAGATGAGTATATCCATAGCCACCATAGTTGGGTTTCTCTCTTTTTCTCTCTTTCTTTTCTGCTGAGGCAATTAGGGTTAAATGACTTGCCCAGAGTCACACAGCTAAGAAGTATTAAGTGTCTGAGGTTGGATTTGAACTCAGGCCCTCCTGACTTCAGGACTGGATGGTAGTGAAAATGCCCACAGGGGGGCAGCTAGTTGTTGTAGTGGGTAGAGCACCACCAAATACACACAATTTCCAAAAGGAAAGTGGGCACAAACTGAAAGGAACCCAGAAGTGACGCACATGAATAGGGAAATCCATGTAGTTGGAGCTAATCAAACTCCTAGACAAGCTTTGTTGTCCTTGATCTCTGTAAGAAACAGCTCACACCATGGATCTTTTGCTGCCTGGGACCACTCTTATGGGCCTCTGTAATCTACTAGGAGAAGTCATGGATCTGCTATTCTTTTAGCCATAAGTCGAGATCTGCAAAGCTATTCAGGCTTGAGGGGGCTTTCCGGATTTCCCTCCCTTGATCAGAAGAGGACAATGGGCAAACTTCTAAGGGATTTTCCACCTTTCAAGGTGTAAATGGTGCTAAAAACCAAGGCAGATAAGTCCACCCAGTTCTTCAAACCACAAGTGTCTTCTAACTTACAATCAGTTCTTTCAAACAGCATCTTTTTTTCTTCCTCCAATCAGATCAGCTCCCTACCAACAGATTTAGAGCATTGGTTATCTCTAGTGATCTGATTTTAGCTAGGTTTAACTTCAAGCAGCTTCTATCGTCTTCCTTTCTTTTGTTTCTGCTGCTTTCTTAACTCCACCAGCTTTTGTGATCTATATTCTGTCTTCTGGCTTCTGATGTCTCTGCCTCAAACTCTTTGGCTTTTTAAAAGTTGGCTTTTAATCTCTTTCCTATCTCAAAACTTGGTTTCTTTCTCTAGCTTAGGTTTAGAAAAACCCAATCCACATTTCTGTCAAATATGACATAAATAGTCAATATATAATTGTCCCATAATCCTTAGAGGGTTCTTTGATCAAACATTTCCCATGTACAAAATTCACATGTTTAAAAACAGTAATACATATATTAGCAGCTGGGGAACAATGCATTGTAGCCACAAGTACCATTAGTTAGTACAATTTTACCTTTGAACTGCTGTTTTTGTCTCAAATCCTCTCAGAACTGTCCGGGTTTCTGCTCAAATTGCCTTCTCCCATATTTGTAACATAAATGTCTTTTTTTTCCTACCTCTTTTAGCAAAGAAAATATCCATGTAAGAAAGGAGCAATATTTTACATGTAGATATTACATATTTATGTAGATATTATATATGTGTATACTGCATATGCAGACATACATACATACATATATTCCATGTTTTCATATATATGCATGTTATCTCCTTCCAAAAGATGGTAGATTTCTTGATAGTAAGGATAATTTACTTTTCTGTCAATGCATCCCTATTGTCTAGCGCAGTGCCTGACGCATAGTAGGTGCTTAATAAATGCTTATTGATTTATGGTAGGAACAAGTCAAGATTTTTGTTTTGTTTTGTTGAGGCAATTGGGGTTAAATGACTTGCCCACAGTCCCACGGCTAGGAAGTGTTAAGTGTCTGAGGTCACATTTGAACTCCTGTCCTCCTGACTTCAGGGCTGTTGCTCTATTCACTGCACCACCTAGCTTCCCCAAGGTTTTTTTTAAGAATGGAATAAATCTGGGCATGGGACAGCTAATAAATCTGCTTTACTGGAATGTAGAGCACATAAAAGGGATTAAAATATCTTGAAAAGTAGGTGGGAATAAGCCAAAATGGGAACAAGGGATTTAAATGCCAGGGTTGGTGGACTTTGTATTTTGGCCCAGAGGGGAGGAAGCTCATGAAAGTTTTTGGCAGGGGAATGACATGATCCGAGTAGATTATTTTTGCAGCTGTGTGGAGAATGGATCGGATGGTGGAGATCTGGAAATAGGAGTGGTCTTTAGCTATATAGGAAGAAGAGTGAAGTTAAAAAGGAAGCCTTTATCTATTCTGGGCCCAGGTCTTTATCTATCTGCAGTGTTTATGTTGCATGTTGGTTTTTTTCTATGTAGATAGGTTACACACTTTTAAAAAAGGCAATCAAGATTAGAAGAATAGCCTAGAATCACTTGGTATGATAAGTGTCTGAAGCTGGATTTGAATTCAGGTCCTTTTGGCTCCAGGACTGGTGTTAGGTTATACTTTTGAATGATTATGGATCTCATTTAAGAGACTCTGTAATGTTTTGGGGCTGAATACAATCAGCTCAAACAGAAGCACCCGAAGGAGCTCATTATGTTCCATTTGGGCTTTCTGTTACAGGAGAGTGGCCTAATACTTTTGGTGAACATCTATTTTCCTTCTTCATGACTCCCTTGTTAATAACCTAAGGAATACTTTAACAATGTTCTTTCTATTAAATCTTTCAAGGAGGAGAGCATTAAAGCAGCATCTTGCTCTATAAAATTCAGGGCTTTAAAGAAAAAAAAAAACACATCACAATCACAGAAGTAAACACAGATCTCATGTTTTCTGTACTCTTCTATGATCTTGAAGATGTCTGTGATAGAATATCTTTTGTGAAAGCCAATTGTTCCCTTCTCACAGCTTCACTAATGATGCCCTTGATATATTTGCAGAGTTATCTCATACATATTTTACAGAATAAGTCAATTTGTCAAGGGACATTTATTTCTCTCTTTCTCTCTCTCTCTCTCTCTCTTTATTGTAACTTTTTATTGACAGAACATATGCCTGGATAATTTTTTAAAAATAACTTTTTATTGATAGAACCCATGCCAGGGTAATTTTTTACAGCATTATCCCTTGCACTCACTTCTGTTCTGATTTTTCCTCTTCCTCCCTCCACCCCCTCCCCAAGATGGCAAGCAGTTCTTTACATGTTAAATAGGTTATAGTATATCCTAGATACAATATATGTGTGCAGAGCCGAACAGTTCTCTTGTTGCACAGGAAGAATTGGATTCAGAAGGTAAAAATAATCTGGGAAGAAAAACAAAAATGGAAACAGTTTACACTCATCTCCCAGTGTTCTTTCTTTGGGTGTAGCTGCTTCTGTCCATCTTTGATCAATTGGAACTGAGTTAGATCTTCTCTTTGTCAAAGAGATCCACTTCCATCAGAATACATCCTCATACAGTATTGTTGTTGAAGTATATAATGATCTGGTTCTGCTCATTTCACTCAGCATCAGTTTATGTAAGTCTCTCCAGTCCTCTCTGTATCCATTCTGCTGGTCATTCCTTACAGAACAATAATATTCCATAACATTCATATATCACAATTTACTCAACCATTCTCCAATTGATGGGCATCCATTCATTTTCCAGCTTCTAGCCACTACAAACAGGGCTGCCACAAACATTTTGGCACATACAGGTCTGTCAAGAGACATTTATTAAGCACCTGCTGTGTGCTAGGCTCTCTGCTAAATTTGGGGGATACAAATATAATTTCTGCTCTCAGAGGGCTCCCAGTCTAATGGAGAAACTGGGAAAGTGAGCATATGGCTTAATAATTATAGATATTTTCTTGAATGGTTTTTTGGTAAGAAGGTAACAAGCTGAATATAACTTCAATAATGAAGAACAAAGGTGGCTAGTCTAATGTTGCTAAATGAATAATTCGTTTCCTGGGGTTAATTTGTATGTTCTGGTTCTAGATGCCAGGAGGAATGAGAGGAGTGGGAGGAAAATGACTGTGGATTGCATTAGGAGGCCCTGTGGGACTTCTTTTGGCCTCACCTAGAAAGGAAACACTTTTTGAGTTGCGAAATAGCCCCTCTTGAATTTGAATTCTCCAAATAGCTCACTACAATAATGCAAGGGAGGATGGGGGTGGTGGAGCTAAATCAGTCTATCATCAAGGGTTCATTAAGTGCCCACCTTGTTCCAGGCACCGTGCCAGCTGCCAGGGACATAAATATAAAGGTAAGACACATCCTCCATGCCTCATTCTCTCCCCTCTCCCCACTCACTGCTCCTGTCATTTCTGCTTTCATAATATCTCTCCAATGGGCCTCCTTCTCTCTTCCAATTCTGCCTCATTCTGGAGGAGACCCTCATCATCTCATACCTGGACTATTGCAGTAGTCTCTGTTGGGTCTCTCTGCCTCCACTTTTCCACTTCAGATGCCAAAATGATTTTCCTAAAGCACAGGCCTTATCATGTCAGCTCCCCTCTTCAGTAAACTTCAGTGGTTCCCCATTGCCTCCACGATCAAACAGAAAATGCTGTTGGGTTCTTCCAGTTCACTTAACTTGGCCCCTTCTTACATTTCCAGTTTTCTTGTCTTTCCACCCACTCTATGATCCAGTGATACTATTGCTGTTCCTTAAATCTGAGATTATCCTTTGGTTCCAGGCATTTTCTCTGTCTACTCCAATACTTAGAACTCTCTCTATTCTCACTTTTAGCTTCTGGCTTCCCAAGCTTTTCCAAGTCTCAGCTAAAATCCCACCTTCTGCAAGAAGCCTTTCTGGATCCCTCTTAACACTGCTGCCTTCCCCGGAGATTGCCTCCAATTTGTCCTCTCTAGAACTTGTTTATACACAGTTATTTGCAGCTTTCTTCTCCTATTAGACTGAGAGCTCCTTGAAGCCAGGACCTTCCTTTTGCCTCCTTTTGTATCCCCAGCCCTTAGCACGGTGCTTGATTCACAGCGAGCAAGAATAAAGGGAGGCCGGTGACCTTGCACAGCTCTCCCTGTCTTAGATCCGGTTTGCTCTCACCTTTCCAATGGAAGGACAAACAACTGCTGGTTGACAGATTGCCAGAAAGGAATCGACGTTCAACTAGGAGTTGTTTCAGACAAACTGAAACATGGGAAAGAGCTTAGCTTAAAAAGGCCGTTGCAATTGCTACGTACTTAACCATATTTTAGACACTCTGTTAAGTGCTGGGAATGCAAATATAAACCTCAAGGAACTTATATTTTAAGGGGTGAAGACACTGTCCAAAAGGAAGCTTAAAAGGGGATGGAGAGAGAAGGGCCCCAGAGTGAGGACATGATAGAGGAGTCTGCTGGTGGAAAAAAAAGAGACAGTTGGTCTAGATGCCTTCCTTAAACAGAAGCTCTGGGAGGAGCCTCCCAACCTCCAGTCAGATCAAGGGATCCTGGGAGCAGGGATTACCAATGAGGTGTGAGTTCTGGGGCTGAAACAGACTGCAGAGCTTCAGCAAGGCACTGCCCGGATAAATATGACTACTCTCCTGGAAGCGGGCTCCCAAGCCCCTTTCAAGCACAGTATTGTATCCGCCGAGCACAGACCCATTGTTGTTCTTTAGCCATTCAGTCATATCTGACCTTAGTGACTCCAGGGACTTGACTATGGGGTTTTCTTGGTAAGTGGAGTGGTTTGCTATTTCCTTTTCCATTTTACAGATGAGAAACAGGGATAAATGGGGGTTGAGTGACTTTTCTAGGGTCACATAGACAGAAAGTGCCTGAAAGCAGATTTAAATTCATATCTTCCTGATTCTAAGCCCGGGATCTCTCTCATGTACCACCTAACTGCCCTCCTACACACACACACACTTACACACACCCCCTCTCTCTATAATATATATGTATACACACACACACAAACCCATAAAACAAACACAAGGTTACTTGGTGGAGAAGGTACTTACAGTGGGATTAAGAAAGGCTACAAGTAGAAAGTGTTGCTTGAGTTGAGATTTGGAGAGATTTGTGGTTCTAAAAGGTAGGAATGGGGAGTGCTTTCCAGGCATAGGTGACAGCCTCTCTTGCCAGGCTATCCCCACGATGACACTTCAATCTTTACTGTTCCTCTGGCCACACGCACGCCTTTCTATCTTTTTTCTCTTTGCTATTCAATAGCTCTTATTTTCCCTTGAAGGCCAGGTCACTACATTTGGGGTTATTTATAAGGCAACCCCTGAGCTAGCAGCATCCATTAAGAAATATCTTTGCTACAAGTCTAGATTCTGGGAATGTATTGGCTAAAAGAGTTGCCTTTTCTCTCTAAAAGCCCAGATTCTAGGATCTAGGAAATAAACATTGCTCCTCCTTTAAATAAGAGATTGGGATCCAGGAACATTGGATATATGCTCTTCCTCCATGTTGGGTAACGGGCAGCTAAGTGACACAGAGGATAGTGTTGGGTCTGACGTCATGAAGATGACTGACTTGGGCGAGTTATTTCATTCTGTTTGCCTCAGTTTCCCCATCTGCAAAATGAGCTTGAGAAGGAAAGGACAAACCCCTCTAGTAACTTTTTTTAAAAATTAAAAAATTTTTAAATTAAAGCTTTTCATTTTTCAAAACATATGCATGGATAATTCTTCAACATTAACCCTTGCAAAACCTTGTGTTCTATTACTACCACTATTACTACTACTACCACTACCACTACTACTACTACCACTACCACTACTACTACTATTACTATTACTACTACTACCATTACTATTACCACCACGGCCACTACTACCAGTACTACTATTACTGCTACTACTACTTCTGCTACTATTTACTACTGCTACTATTACTGCTGCTACTACTTACTACTATTACTACTACTATTACTACTACCACCATTACTATTACCACCACCACCACCACCACTGCTACTAGCACTACTACCAGTACTACTACTACTACTACTACTACTGCTACCATTACTATTATCACCACAACCACTACTACCAGCACTACTACTGCTGCTGCTACTACTTACTACTGTTACTACTACTGCTGCTACTACTTACTCCTTCTCCTCCTCCTCCTCCTTCTCCTACTACTATTACTACTACTACTACCATTACTATTACTACCACCACCACTACTACCACTACTATCAGCACTACTACTACTACTACTACTATTACTACTATTACTACTATTATTACTACTTTTCTTTCCTTTTGTTCTAAGGCTATTTTCATGTAGGAAACAGCCACGCATAGGAATCCAAGCACTGGGCCAGGAATCTTGAAATATTCTTTATCTGTCCAATGGGAAAAACCCCAGGGAATCAATGCTACCTGGGGCAAAGTGCTGCTGCCTCCTTAAGCAGACAGCCTGAAATCTAGGACTTCCAGGTTGCTCAAAAGGGGGGGCCAGCTGCTGATCTGGCAGAGCGCTTCCTGGACCTCCCCAACAAGACAGTACCAGGGTAGTGGACAGCCTTCTCCCTCAAAGGAATTCCCAGGTCTGAGACCAAAGGCAGTGCCAGCACTGACTCCGGTAATTAAGGGAATCTTCCCGAGTAATCCTCCCTGGGAGCAGATGAGGCAGGCAGAGGATAATCAATCAGTCAATCATCAGGCATTTCTTAAGTGCTCACCGTGTGCCAGATACAGGCTTAAGCACTTTGGATACAAAGCAAGCAAGCAATAGTCCCTGAGGTCATAAGCAATTATCCAAGCTTACAGTATAATTTATGAGTGCAGATTCTGAAGACTCCACTAGGAAGGAGAATCCTAGCCTGGCAGAGCTGGAAGAAGCCTGGAAGAGAACCTATTCCCTCCTGGGCAAGAACCTATTCCCACTGGGGCCTGATTAGGAATGTGCTCTGATACTTGAATACCTCCAGCTATGGGGAACTCACCACTTTCCTGGCTTGTTTAGGTTTTGGTTTATTTTCTTTTTTTCTTATATGGAGCTGAAAAATGTCGTTGTGCAACTTCTTGTCCACTGCGTTGGGCTTCTGAGGCCAAGAACAAATCCGATCCCTCTTTCACCGGACTATCCCTCCCAGTGTTTAAATTGACAACTGTGTCCTCTTGTTAAGTCTTGTTGGCAGCTGCTCATTTGGGGATGTGGGCCACTAGGGCAGTGCCCGTTGTCAGGAAGGCTCACCTTCATGAGTTCAAATCTAGCTTCAGGCACTTCCTAGCTGGGTGACCCTGGCCAAGTCACTTCACTCTGTTTGCCTCAGTTTCCTATCTGTAAAACGAGCTGGAGAGGGAAATGGCAAACTGCTCTGGTATCTTTGCCAAGAAAATCCCCAAAGGGTCAAGTTGTGCACAATTAAATAGACTAAACGATAACAATTAAGTCTTCTCTCTGGGTTAAACCATTGCTAAGACTTACAGCAGATCCACGTATGGGACAGTCTCTGGCGCTCTCGCCATCCTGTGTGCTGACCGTTTAACAGCCCACGGAGACCCAGCAAAGTCTGGGGGGCCACCAAAGTGAAAACTAGCAGCAAGAGAGGGAAAGGGCGGGGCTTATTTTTACCCAGAAGCATTAAGGCTACTGTGCTATAAAATGGTATGCTTAGGCATTCTCCTGGCCAGGCCTTCTATATTGTTCCTCGGTTTCCCTTAACACTACGTTTCTTCTCTCTGCTATTGGGTATGTTCCCCTCGTTGAAAGGATCATGGCTGGCACCCAGTTCCATTTAACAACTTTACATGGAGTGGTTTTTTTTTTTAAGTGGATATTTACTTCAAAAATACAGCAAGCATAAAAATACAAGAATTTTCCCTAGTATTTGCAGGACACACTCCGATTTAGCACTGCAGGCTCTAGGGGAGTAAGCTCAGAACTTCGTCCAGCTCCTGCCTCGGTACAAAAGTTCAGAAGTGGCATGACTGCCACCTGAATACTTCCACTGAGCTGGGACCCTGAGGATTGCTCCTTGGGGTATCAATGGGAAAAGCTCCACCATCTTGGACTATTTCTCAGGGGCCATATGGCCGGAGAAGGAGAAAGCTATTTATAGCTGAAAAGAAAAGATACAGATTAATCTTAATTCTAGTTTCTACTCTATGGATTTCTCCTGGATCGATCCTTCAATGTCATTGATTTTATGCTGTATTGATTTTTATAATTGAGTCTGCAACTGCTTAAAGCTGCCTTGATCTATCTTTGAGCTGAGCTCAGGAGGAATTTAGCCTCCTCTCTAAGTTAGTTTCAAGGTATAATTATAAGAAAAACTGTTTCATTTCCACAAGATATAGTGTCTGTCACTGCCAGTCCTTGTAGAGTTAAGAAGAGTCTTATCTCTCTAACAAGCTCTCCTAGGACTCTGGAAGTCTGCTATCTCTGGGCAATGAACAGTGTCCTCAGGACAAGCGTTCTTTAATGACACAAAGATTGGTTACTAGTCTCTTGTGGGTGCTAGCCTGCTTATGCCGTGATGGTGTCTACTCTGTAACCAGTTAAATTGTCCTCCCCACTACTCACCCAACTTGGTACTTCCCAAAACTACATGAAGGCTGGTGAGTTCAACCTTGGTGGTTTTGATCATTGAGAAAGGGTTAATTGACCCAATTTATTGATTACTGTTAGCTTAATTAATAAATTGATCATGTGCCTCAGTTTACCTTAATTTTCAAATATCACAAAGCACATTTGGATACCAAGAGTGAAGGAGTCACCAATCCTTCAATTAGGAATTCAGAAAAAAAGACAGCCATTGAGCCAAAGAGCTGAATCCATCCTTTGTAAAGTGTTGACAGATCCCCACTATATAAAGTCCCACTATACAGCCATCTACCATGTGGATTACCAGCTAGAACAGGCTATAGAATGTTTCTGCATTGCTCTGTCCTTTTTTTTTTTTTTTTTTTTTGGGTAAGTTAACTGGGACTAAATGACTTGCCCAGGGTCACACACCTAGTAACCGACTGAAGCCACATTTAAATTCAGATCCTTCTGATTCTAGGACTGGGGCTCCATCCATTTCACCACCTAGCTGCCTCAATGCACTTTTCCCTTTTAGGTCCTTCCCTTCTAGGTCATCATGATTTGCCCAGGAAGTCATCTACCTTACATCTTCTATGTGGAGATTAACAAACACAAATGCCAGTTCCTCATTATACTATTGTCCATGCCTTTTCATTCTCACATTTGTCCCCCATTAGATTGTAAGGTCCTTAGGGGGAAGGACTGTTTTTTCTTTCTTTAGGGTTTCCAGTGGTTAAAACCCCTTAACTCTGCTTTTTATCCTCAATATGACCTCCAATATCTCAGACCCCTCAATCCCTTCTCAGAACATCATTCCCTGGCTACACTCTCCGACCTTTCCCATCCTGACCCCTTGGCAAATCAGTTTAATTCTATCCTCTTTCAAGTTCCTTGTTCTATTATCTCATTGATCATCTTGCCTTGCCAAGTCCTAGCCCCAGATAACTAGCCCTAGATAACACCCACTCTTTGTGTTCTTTGTTCTTCCAGAGCTGCTGAAAGAAGCTGGAAGAAACCATTAAATCTTGTGGCCTAGGGCCATGACAAATTTATGATGAATAACCTCAACTGGGCTTGGCTGTGGCTTTTCACTTTCCTAATTAATTCACTTTTCCGTTCTCTACCACAGCTCTTTCAGGCCATTTTTATCCCTTCCCAAACCTCCCGTGGTTGCTCCTCCCCTACCTTTTCAACTTTGTCTCAAGGATGAAGTCATTTGGTGAACACTCATGCTTCTCCCCTGATCTTCATCTAGCATTACTCAAATACTTTCTCTCCTTCACCTATTTCCTGTGAAAAGCCCCTTAGGTGCCCGCTTGGTCCCATTCTATTCTGATTTTTTCCCCATCAAATTGCCTCTATCAAACTTGAACTTCAATCTCTGTGTCTAATGGACTCTTCTCTACAAACATGACCATGTCTCCCCCATCCCTAAGGAATTCTCACTCCATCTAAATATTCACTTCACCCATCCCTTCCTTAATAACGATTGTCCCATATCTCTCCTCCCTTTCATGAGGTTCATGAAAGGTTCAATATTCAAACTAAGCTACCTGGGAAAGCTATTTCCAACAGGTTCCTGCACTTACTTTCCTCTGACTCCCTTTCCAAAATCTCTACAGCCCAATGGCCCACCTCATCATTCAGCCAAAATTATTCTCTCCAAAGTTACATGATCTCTTGATGGCTAACTTTGGTTCTTGATCCTCATCTTTCTTGACCTCTCTGAACCCTCATCTTTGAGACTCTCTTCTCTCTAGGTTTTCATGACATGGCTCTCTCCTGTTTCTCTCCCTACCCTGTTTGATGTCTCCTTTGCTGGATTTTCATCCAGTTCCTGTTTGTTAATTAAGGATGTCCCCTAAGGCTCTATCCTGAGTCCCCTTCCCTTCCCTTCTCCTATGGTAGTTTGCCTGTCATCAGTTGCCATGGTAACAATTATAATCTAATTACAGATGATTTTCAAATCTATTTATTCAGCTCTAACCTTCTTCCTGATCTCCAGTCTCTAATTTCCTATTGGACATCTCAAATTGGATGACCCATTGGCATATTAAACTCAACATGTTTAAACCTGAACCTCATTATATTTCCCCACAAGATTTTTGCCACCCTTTTCCCTGTTACCATGAATATTATACCTTTTCCTTAGTCACTCAGGTGTCATTATTATCCTTGGGCTCCCCACTCTTTCTAACTCCTCCAATCCAATCTATTGCTAAAGCTTGTGGACTTTATCTTTGTAAGATCTCTGATATATCCCTTGAAGTTGCCATTCCCCCCATCTTCATGCATGACCTTAATATCTCCTACCTGTCCTATTGCCTTTATTAGACTTTTAATATTCTTCAAAACCTGTTCCCTTGTTCCTTTCTGTTCTTTTTATACTTCTCTCCCCTTCACACAATTTATGTTCCCGTGACACTGGGTTCCTTGCCATTCCTCCATATGAGGCTCCATCTTTCAACTCACTTCATTTTCTGGCTATTTCTCATGTCTCTAATGTGCTTGTTTCAAACCTCTTCCTGCTGATTATCTTGGCTTTTTACAAGTCCCTCCTAAAATCCCATCTTCTTCAAGATGCCTTTCCTGCCCCCCTCCCTGTTAATGACTTTTCTCTGTTAAACTCCAATTTATACTGCAGTTATCTTTTCTTGTATGTATGTATTTTTCCTCCCATATTGCCTGTTGCTTACCCTAGTACTCCCAGCACCTATCACTGTACTTGGCATGCAATAAGCACTTAATAAAAGCTGCTTGACCAACTGATTCTTTTCTGTCTTCTTCCCACTCATATCTTACAGGGATGGGAAAAATGTCCAGACAAGAGCATCTGGGATTCATGAAGGATTTGGATTGGAGGAGAGAAGAGGGACTTTTCTTCCCACTCACATGGAGAGAGATGACATTCTTCCCCAGCTTCCCAGAGTTGAAAGCAGGATTCATAGTAGTTTCCAGCATAATCCTCTGCTCCAAAACCCAATGATATGGGTTCCTATGGGTGGACATAAGTAGACTTGGCAAGAGGTAAGAGTGCCATCTTTTACCAATCTCTCCTTTGGGATGGACCAAATTTTGAGTCTTCTATGGCACTCTTCAAGCATTTACTCATTTTGGGCACTTCTGGCTCCCAGTTTGGAGAGGGAAGATGGAAGAGGGCAATTCCTCTTTAGGTTGCTGAAGGGAAAAGATTCTGGGAAAAAGTCAATATGAAGGAGTGAGGCAGTTTTCATTATGCTTCTATTACCATCTTGCTATACTAGAGACTTTGGGGAGTTTCTTTTTGGGTGAAATCCAGGACATCTTAGTTGATTTGAGTTATCTCGATTTTATTGGGAGAGTTCCTTTACTTTATTCATAGTGTATACTCTCTCTGATTATGATTTCTCTGATTCTGCTTTGCTATGATTTGAATAAATAAATTTCTTTGCTATTTTTCATGTGTATTAATTATGGAATTAGTATTAGGTGGGAAAAAGGTCAAGCCTTGATTATAGAATTTAGAATACTCTTTGCCCCCAAATAACAAAGCAATCAGAAGTGAAATAGAACCTAATCACATCCCCTAATCTAGTAATGTTTAAAGTTGTGGATAGATATAATTCAAGCCTGATGCCCTCTCCGTGATGAGAGCAAAGTGGTCTCCAGACTCCTCCACGTAATAATGAAAGTCTCCCTTGGAGAAGAGTGTGGGTATGTGAAAGGGTGAGAGAGGTCTAGTCTGTCTTCCTTCAAGCCACACACGCACAACACCCTGGCCACACATGAGACCCTTGCTTTTATATGGGCACTCTCCCTGTCAATGGACCTCTCCTTCTAGCTAACCTAGCAGACTGAATTGTAAAGAATAATGGCTTGAGGCACTACCCATCCTTTTTTGTATAGTCCATGGTTGGACTATTCCAATACTATAGTTATATCATCAAATTCAGCTACTCTACCTTATATTTTGCCCTTCTGAACAGTGAATAAATTAGCATGGGTTTAGCTGGGGAAGGGCATTAGCAGCTGCCCAGATCAGGGAGAGCCTCCTCTAAGAGCCAGACTCTGGGCTGACTTTCTAGGCATTCTAAATGGCAAAGGTAAAGTAGGAGGGGACTTATCTAGGTTCTAGAAAGAGACAAGATTCAAAGCCAGGATTCATCTTTCTGTTCATCATAACTAGTGCCAGTAATTTCTTTATTTTATTTTATTTTTTTAATTTAATAATAACTTTATATTGACAGAATCCATGCCAGGGTAATTTTTTACAACATTATCCCTTGCACTCGCTTATGTTCTGATTTTTCCCCTCCCTTCCTCCACCCCCTCCCCAAGATGGCAAGCAGTCCTATATATGTTAGATATGTTGCAGTATATCCTAGATACAATATATGTTTTAGTGCCAGTAATTTCAAGAGAGAAATCATTTAAAAGTGGAGGGTAAAGGATCAAGAAAGACCTAGCCTAGAATGTAGCACCAAAGCTATGTTTCTAAATTAACTGGGAATTCCAAAGATATTGGAGTGAAGGGAGTGTGTTTATATCTGAAAGGATAGGAATTAATTAAGTAAATTAGTCAAGTCACCCCATCCCCATTAAGGAAGTGTCAAGATGCTAAACCCTGATACTTTAGGGGGCCATCTCCCGTCATTTTGATCTATATTTTGCACTAGATCCAGATGGCTCTGGAGGATAGAGTGAGGCACAGTCCTTCATTACTTAAATCCAATTTACTTGCAAGTTTTTGGTCCCATTCAGAAAAGGATAAACAACAGCTGATTCCTTAACTAGGGAGAACAACTTCCCTATTATTTCAGATCAATCAATCAATCATAGGTTTTAGATGAAGTGCAAAAAGCATTGGCTCCTCTGTTAATAGGAATGTTGCCTAAAGAAATTAGTGACGTTATCCACTGTAGCTTTAGACATTCAAGCAAACAAAAATAGAAAGCTTTCTTCTAAACCGCCTGGGAAGGAATCAGTTGGATAGAAAGGGGGAAAGGAAAGGGAAAAGAAAGGAGCAGAGATATGGTCTTGGTCTATGTCATGGTCAGAGGAGAACTTCCCACCTTCCCACTGATATTTTAGTAAAATTCCTGGATCAGCTGTTGACTATGTTTGTATTAAGAGACAAGGAAACTGGATACAGGTTCAAGGTTCTTTAAAGACACCAGTAGGAAAGATAAACTGTACCTCAGGGGAACAAATTGTGCATACTAGCAAAAGGATTCCTAGGAGCTGTGAATTTTCTTTTCACCACATGGTCTTTCCAAACTGGAGCCCACTTTCTTTTGAACTTTGTATGAATTTGTGAAAATGAATCATAGGGGCATGTGTGTGTATGTGTGTATGAGACACAGAAGCAGTTCCAACTGTTCTAACTATAACATCTTTTTAAAAATAATGTATTTTTATTTTCAAAATACATGCAAAGAAAGTTTTCAACATTCACCCTTGAAAAACCTTGTTCCAAATTTTTCTTCCTCTTTTTCCTCCACTTCTTCCTCTAGTCAGCAAGTGATCCAATATATGTTAAACATGTAAATTCTTCTATACATATTTCCACATTTATCATGTTGCACAAGAAAAATCAGATCAAAAAGGAAAAAAAAATGATTAAGAAAATAAAAAGCAAGCAAACAACAGCAAAAAGGTGAAATACTATGTTGTGATGCACATTCAGTCCCCATAGTTCTCTCTCTAGATGCAGATGGCTCTCTCCATCACAAGTCTATTGGAATTGGCCTGGAATCACCTCCTTGTTGAAAAGAGCCAAGTCTATTACAGTTGAACATCACATAATCTTGCTGTTGCTATGTACAATGTTCTCTCGGTTCTACTCATTTCACTTTGCATCAGTTCGTGTAAGTTTCTCCAGACCTTTTTAAAAGAATCCGTTGATCATTTCTTGTAAAACAATAATATTCCTTAATATAACATGTCCTTAATGATATAATGTATTCATCCATTTCCCAACTGATGGGCATCCACTCACTTTCCAGTTTATTGCCACTGCAAAAGGGCTGCTGCAAACATTTTTGCACATGTGGGTCCTTTTCCCTCCTTTAAGATCTCTTTGGGATATAAGCCTAGTAAAAACTGCTGGATCAAAGGATATGCACAGTTTGATAACCCTTTAGGCATAATTCCACATTGCTCTCCAGAGTGATTGGATCACAACTCTACTAATAATGTAACAGTGTCCCAATTTTCCCACATCCCTTCCAACATTTATCATTATCTTTTCCTGTCATCTTAGCCAATCTGGGGGGTATTTAGTGGTATCTCAGAGTTGTCCTAATTTGTATTTCTCTGATCAATAGTGATTAAGAACATTTTTTCATATGACTAGAAATTTCATCTGAAAATTGTTAACATCCATTTACCATTTATTAATTGGAGAATGGCTTGCATTTTTATAAATTTGAGTCAATTCTCTATATATTTTAGAAATGAGACCTTTATTTTAACTATAACATCTTGGTAGATATCCCTTGTTCTAAAAGCTGATTGAGTTTGGCAGACTGAGTGATAATTAATCATAATCATGATGCGAAGCCCATTACTGGAAGTTCATGAGCAACAACACTACAAAATATACCTTTAAACACTTTGGGGTTAACCCTAGAGCCTTGAAGGGATGTAATAAATACGTTTTGGAGATCCATATTTATCAGTGCAACTGGTAATTGGGAGAATTACCTGAGAACATGAGGAGACATATACATACATATATTTTATTTATTTATACATATATATTCAAACATATTGATTTAGGTTAGATATATAGTATTTACTTAGAAGTTTACATATTTTTCTCCAAAATCTAAGCTCTCTGAGGACAGCAATTCTTTCTTTTTTGTTTTTGTATTCTCAGTGCTCAACATAGTATCTGATACACAGTAAGCACTTAATCTTTCCTTGTTAGTTATGTTGTCCTAGGGAAACCTTTTCTTTGTTTTTGCTTCCTCTTTGAATCTTTTCATGGCTAGAAAAGAGAGGGCATTAGAGAAGACAAATTCTGAGACCCTTTTACTGGGAATGAAATTGCTTTCAGAATGTTGGACCAATACGTAGATTGACCAACAGTGAATTAACATGCTTTACATAGCCCCTCTAACAATTGCAACATTCCTTTTTTGGTCATCTGGGCTAATCTGATGAGTGTGGAGTAGAAACTCACAGGTATTTTAATTTGTATTTCTTTTGATAGTTATAGGGAATATTTTTCACGTTATTGCTAGCTTATTTTTCTTCTTTTGAGCAATGTATGCTTATATCCTTTGATCCTTTATTTATTGTGGAATATCTCTTTCAAATTTGAATCAATTCTTTCAATATTATCAACGCCAGACCTTTGTTGAATATTTCTAAAAAATGATTCTTCACATAAATGTTGCTTTTTTCATTCTAATTGCATCCATTTTGTTAATGTGAAAAAAATTTCAATTCTGTATAAACAACAGTTTTTTTTTTTTTGACACTGAAATTGCCTTGCATTCCTGATACAAATTTAATTTAATCATGGTGTGTGCTCTTTTAACATATGTTGATGTAGTTGCTTTATTAATGTTTTACTCAACACTTTAACATTGGTATTCATTGCACTGGACTGTTGTTTTCTTTATCCATACTGTCTCTTCCCAATTTAGGTATCAAGATGATCACATTCCTGGATGTATCAAAGAAGTGGTTTTGTAGGCTCTTTTTTTCTTACATTTGCAAATGATTTATGTAATATTGTAGTTAATTATCCTTTGAATATTTATTAGAATAGAATTTTATTACACTAGAGTTCACTTCCATTCACTTGTAGAGCCATCTGATCCTGTGGCTTTTTTCTTTGGTTTCCCTTATGTCTTGTTTAATTTTTTTTTCTGGGCTTGAGCTATTTAAATTCTTAGTTTTTCTGTTAATTTTGATATTTTATATTTTGAAAATGTTCATTTATTATCATCCAGTATTCATCACTATATAAATATACATTTTATTGGTATATGATTGAGCAAAACAGTTTCTTACAATTTCCTTTCTTCTTCATCTGTTATGGATTCTCTTTTTTCATTTTTTTTTTTTGACTTGTCAATTTGGTTTTCCTTTCTTTGATAAAAATAAAATTAACTTTTTTAGATTTTTTTTTGGTTATTGCAAAAATCAGTTTCTGATTTATCAGTTCAATTTCTTTTTCTTTTCAAATTTGATTTTATATTTTTTGATTTCCAGAATTTTTCTTTTTTGCATTTTGTTGTGTAAGAAATACGTATAGTCGATTTGGAGGGGTTGTAAGGAACACCATGACAATGTGAGCCACAATATAGTAAGAAAAACCATTATCTTTTATATTATCTTTCAATAATTGAATGGGAACATACACTCTTAATAGTAAAAGTGGGCTGAGCTAGCATCCTAGCCAAATAAGCAGGCTGTATGCAGAATTCCTAGCATTATGGGATTGATTATGATAGAAGCCTCACTGAATTAGTCCAAAGCAATTTAAAAAAAAATGAAATTGAGTTCTTTGTTTGGGAACCAGCTCAGCAATTGGATTGTGCACAGTTGGCATCATCCAGTGGTTTAGCACTTGGGTGTTATATAACACCTAAGAACAAATAAGGGGATTCTGGTGACTGGGTTCAGGCAGAGGTCATTACATGTCTGAAACCAAGAGAGACCTTTTGTTCATTTAGGCTTTATGTAACTAAACTTCTGCAAAATTCCTTGCTACATTGGGTACTTTTTATTTGTTGCTTTTTCTTTTAAAAATGGTATTTGAATTTTAAAATATTGATCACTTTTATTTTTACATTATGAAAATTTCTCCAGGTATTTACCTCTTTTCCTTTCTTAAAAGACTATCACATATAAAAATAATATTTTTTAAGGAAAAAAAAAACAAAAAGAGGAAGAAGAGAAAAAAAATCAGTAAAGCCAACAAATAAATTAAAGAAATCCTAAAATGTTCCACACTTACATACCTTCTACTTCTGCAAATGAGCAATTTGTTGCTTTCTTAATTTCCTAGTTATTATTTCTTTTGTTGATGAAAGTACTCCTTGATGAAAATCTTCTATGAACATTTTTTACTTGTATTTTAAAAGTTTAGTATATTGTTATTTTATCATTTTCTTTGATGAAATGATCATTTCTATGATTTATTTAACTCATGTATTTTTTAATATTGTGCTATCAAATCTTCATTTGTTTGAATCCCTTCTTCAAACAATTTATTGATTATAATTTTATGCATGTTAGTTATTAAAGGATATTTATGTTTTTCTATGTTGGTTTATGAAGCTTTTCTGCTGTAGCATTTGCTCAACTTTTGGACATGTACTATAAATATCTGAATAATAGACAGGGTCCTTTTGATTCCCATTAAATAATAACCAGAGATATAGCGTATTTAATTTTTCTAAAAATCTTTTCAGATACTTATCTTCTTTTTTGTTTATTTTTTTATATATTTGTCTAGATCTAATGGAAGAACATAGAGTTTCCCAGTTATTACAGTATTGTTGACTAGTTCTCTATTTAGTTTGATTATTTTTTTTTTTTATTAAGTATTTTGATACCATTTGGGCCAATATTTTAGGTACTGACTTTTTACAATGAATGTTGTTTTTAACAGGCTTTTTGGTTAGCTTTGGAGACATACAGAAAGGCTGGCTTTGCCTTGATTTTAATTCTTTCTTGAACAATCCCCAATCAGGAATTGGTTCTACTCCCTACTGTGGCTCTAACAGGCCCCAATAAGATGTTTCCATACCTCCAAAGGCTTTTCATCCACTTTTTGTGTATTTTATGAGTAGAGGAGCTTATTGGTTTTTCTGTTTGGTCTTTTTTGATCAAGGATAAGCAAACCATGGCCCTTGGGCCAAATCTGCTTCACTACCTGTTTACATGCAGTCTGTAAGTTAAGAACAGTTTTTAAAAAAATATTTTTAAAGTGAAATTTTATTATATTTAAAAATGTAAAAGCTGTTCTTAATTAATGGGTTGTACAAAAATAGATGATGGGCTGAATTTGGCCTTTAAGCTCTAATTTGCTGACCCCTGTTCTTGATCATTATCTTATTTGGTACCCTTTTAAAACTTCATTGTGGTGTTAGTGGGGAATGTGGACTCCTCTAAGACATTTCATATTTTCATCTTATCTGGAAATCCTATAGCCTTAATTTCCAAAATATATCCCTCCTTCCTCTTTTATCTGATGAGCCAACCTCTTTAACAAAAAATAAAAAAAGAAAAAGAAAAAAAAATCAGTTCTGCCAAACTAGGCAATACATCAACTTGGTCTTATATGTAGCTTTCCATCCCCACAGTTCCTCACTTCTGCAAAGAAGAGGAGGAGGTTTATTTTCTCATTACTTTTTTGGAATTATACTTGGTCATCATAACTACATAGTGGTCTTTTTTTCCTTTATTGTTGTTTTTTCTATTTGTGGTGTCATTTTTTTCTTGGTGCTGGTAACTCCATTCTGCAACCATTCCTACAAGTCTTCCCATACTTTTCTATATTTTTCATATTAGTCATTAAAAAAATACAACAATATTTCATTGGATTCATGTACACAATTTATTTAACCATTCTCCAGGCAATGGACCTCCATTTTGTTTCTGATTTCTTTAGTACAAAGATTATAATCCTATCACAGAAAGGAAAATTACTGAGGATCAGAGATGTGAATAAACCTACTTGAAGAATTAAGGTAAAATGACTTAGAATATGTATCTTTTCTTTGTTTAACAAGAGAGTAACAAATGTATCCTATTTATTTTAATAAATCCTTTTGAACCTTTTCCTTTGTGCATTTTCCTGGATTTTGTCACTGTATTAATGCCTGTAACTGAATCACTTGTCATGTAGAGGAAAATCAGCTCCTCAATATGCCCCTTATTTATAATTTGTGCCCCTACAGACTTCAGGGAATTTCCTCTTGAGTGGGATCAGCTTAAATCAAAATATCTTGCTTCTGAAGGAGAGCTTATTCAATCTATTTTTTTATCTGGTACATTCTAATCTGTGTAGCTAGATGGCACAGTGGATAGAGTAACATGTCTGGGGTCAAGAAAACGCTTCCTCTTAAGTTCAAATCTGCCTCAGACACGTATGAGCTGTGGTTTCTTTTTGTTGGATGGGGGGAGATTGATATAATTTTAATTCAGTATCTCTAAGAAGAAATCAGATTAGTCTCATGGTCCTTTCTCCTGTTCCCTTCAGGGTAGGAACTGCAATCTCCTTTGGAGAGGAGTGAGCAAGATTCCCACTTGTGGATATATACACACATATATACACATACATATATATGTATATGTGTGTATATCTATTTATAGTTATATATATACTTATAAAAATTCCTCCCCTTGCCCTGCCTCTCTGTAAATATATATAATTTAAGTGATAATATCATCGATATTTATGTATAATCATATTATAACATAATTTATACAATATATAATTATATATATATATTACTCCTCTTGAGTTGTCTCTATGAACATATATTTTTAAATACACACATATAATTGCTCCTCTTGGGCTGCCTCCCGGGGTTTATGCATTGCACGGGATATTTACAACTCACATTGACACACTCACACATCTTACAAAAGTCACAGGAATTGGAGCCTGAGACACTAAGTCTCCTGGCTCTGAAAGCAAAATTGAGCCATGTTCTCTTTTGAAATCATGAGGCCTTTGGCTAACTGACTCATGAGTGTCTTGTTGCATTTCCTTCATCCCCTCTTTCCCCTCACCCTTTTTCATTTCTGGCTCAGATTGTGACAAGTACTTCCAGCTACCTCTCAGGAGGTTTGCCCCTATTGCACCCGGCCATCTGGTGGCTACGAGCACAGAACACTTAGGGCACACGTCTGGCTTGAGCAAACCTGAGTTAGGGCTATGGCTCTTGTGCTGCCCCAACCCCCTCCATCCAACTCCCGGAGAAAGCAGTTTTGTCATACTAATAACAGCAAAGGGAGAAGGTGGAGGGGGTGGACTGCTTCCTTTCTGAGCATCCACCAAGGCATCATTTCTTCCAGTTTGGGAGCCAATTAGAGGACTTTTTGTCATCACAGAGTTCAAAGCCTTTAGCCATGAGTCATACATGGTTGGAAGCCAGCCCCAGAGCTCCCACTCAGTAGACTGGAACCAGTGAGGGAAACTTTGAGCTTACTCTCTGGGGGTGAATGTGAGCGGTCCCTGCTATATGTCAATACATATGTACACACATGCATTCATATGTATGTATGTAAATATATATATGGTTATAAATACACATATCTAATAAGTATACTTTGATCTTCTCTTCTGGATGATCCCTCAAAGTTCTAGGGCCCTCTGAGAAGTTAATGTGTTGTTTAGTCTCTATTTCCATCAGCTTGAACCCCCACTGGCTCTGTTATCTTCACTGTTAGAGGCCAGTGACTAACATTCCAGTTCCATTTAACCACTTAATATCAATTAACTTTTTGTTTAAATTAAACAAAAATTGTTTGAATCATTTTGGAACTTTTTTTTAGAAGATTCTGGCAGATTTTTTTTCTATTTCCAATTTGCCCCCTGTCTCTGTTTTCTGGGCAATTTTCTCTTAACATTTCTTGAAATAGGATGTCTAGACACCCAGGTAATCCAATGATACATAAATTTCTTCTCCTTGATCTATTTTCTTTTCATTCAGGATCTTTTTTTAAAAAATTAAAAAAAATTTTATAATAACTTTTTATTGACAGAACCCATGCCAGGATAATTTTTTTACAACATTATTCCTTGCACTCGCTTCTGTTCCGATTTTTCCCCTCCCTTCCTCCACCCCTTCCCTTAGATGGCAAGCAGTCCTATATATGTTAAATATGTTGCAGTGTATCCACAATATATGTTTGCAGAACCGAACAATTCTCTTGTTGCACAGGGAGAATTAGATTCAGAAGGTAAAAGTAACCAGGGAAGAAAAACCAAAATGCAAACAGTTTACACTCATTTCCCAGTTTCCTTCTCTGGGTATAGCTGCTTCTGTCCATCATTGATCAATTGGAACTGAGTTAGATCTTCTCTTTGTCGAAGAGATCCACTTCCATCAGAATACATCCTCATACAGTATCGTTGTCGATGTATATAATGATCTCCTGGTTCTGTTCATTTTACTTAGCATCAATTCATGTAAGTCTCTCCAAGCCTCTCTGTATTCATCCTGCTGGTCATTTCTTACAGAACAATAATATTCCATCACATTCATATACCACAATTTACCCAGCCATTCTTCAACTGATGGGCATCCATTCAATTTCCAGTTTCTAGCCACTACAAACAGGGCTGCTACAAACATTTTGGCACATACAGGTCCCTTTCCCTTCTTTAGTATTTCTTTGGGATATAAGCCCAGAAGTAACACTGCTGGATCAAAGGGTATGCACAGTTTGATCACTTTTGGGGCATAATTCCAGATTGCTCTCCAGAATGGTTGGATTTGTTCACAACTCCACCAATAATGCATCAGTGTCCCAGTTTTCCCGCCTCCCCTCCAACATTCATCATTATCTTTCCCTGTCACTCTAGCCAATCTGACAGGTGTGTAGTGGTATCTCAGAGTTGTAATTTGCATTTCTCTGATCAATAGTGATTTGGAACACTCTTTCATGAGTGGTAATAGTTTCAATTTCATCCTCTGAAAATTGTCTGTTCATATCCTTTGACCATTTATCAATTGGAGAATGGCTTGATTTCTTATAAATTTGAATCAGTTCTCTATATATTTTGGAAATGAGGCCTTTATCAGAACCTTTAACTGTGAAGATGTTTTCCCAGTTTGTTGCTTCCCTTCTAATCTTGTTTGCATTAGTTTTGTTTGTATAAAGGCTTTTTAATTTGATATAATCAAAATTTTCTATTTTGTGATCAGTAATGGTCTCTAGTTCATCTTTGGTCACAAATTTCTTTCTCCTCCACAAGTCTGAGAGATCAACTATCCTATGTTCCTCTAATTTATTTATAATCTCGTTCTTTATGCCTAGGTCATGGACCCATTTTGATCTTATCTTGGTACATGGTGTTAGGTGTGGGTCCATGCCTAATTTCTGCCATACTAATTTCCAGTTATCCCAGCAGTTTTTATCAAATAATGAATTCTTATCCCAAAAGTTAGGATCTTTGGGTTTGTCAAACACTAGATTGCTATAGTTGACTATTCTGTCTTGTGAACCTTACCTATTCCACTGATCAACTAATCTATTTCTTAGCCAATACCAAATGGTTTTGGTGACTGCTGCTTTATAATATCGTTTTAGATCAGGTACAGCCAGGCCACCTTCATTTGATTTTTTTTTCATTAATTCCCTTGAGATTCTCAACTTTTTATTGTTCCATATGAATTTTGTTGTTATTTTTTCTAGATCATTAAAATATTTTCTTGGAAGTCTGATTGGTAGAGCACTAAATAAATAGATTAGTTTAGGGAGTATTGTCATCTTTATTATATTCGCTCGGCCTATCTAAGAGCACTTAATATTTTTCCAATTATTAAGTCTGACTTTATTTGTGTGGAAAGTTTTTTGTAATTTTGCTCATATAATTCCTGTCTTTCCTTTGGTAGGTAGATTCCCAAATATTTTATGCTGTCAACAGTTATTTTGAATGGAATTTCTCTTTGTATCTCTTGCTGTTGGATTTTGTTGGTGATGTGTAAAAATGCTGAGGATTTATGGGGATTTATTTTGTATCCTGCTACTTTGCTAAAGTTATGAATTATTCCTAATAGCTTTTTAGTAGAATCTCTGGGGTTCTCTAGGTGTACCATCATATCATCTGCAAAGAGTGATAGTTTGGTTTCCTCATTGCCTACTCTAATTCCTTTAATCTCTTTCTTGACTCTTATTGCAGAGGCTAGTGTTTCTAATACAATATTGAATAATAATGGTGATAGTGGGCAACCTTGCTTCACTCCAGATCTTACTGGGAAAGGTTCAAGTTTTTCCCCATTGCATATGATTCTTACTGACAGTTTTAAATATATGCTCCTGACTATTTTAAGGAAAAGTCCATTTATTTCTATGCTCTCAAGTGTTTTTATTAGGAATGGATGTTGGATTTTATCAAATGCTTTTTCTGCATCTATTGAGATGATCATATGGTTTTTGTTTGTTTGGTTATTGAATATAGTCGATTATGCTAATAGTTTTCCTAATATTGAACCAGCCCTGCATTCCTGGTATAAATCCTATTTGGTCATAGTGTATTATCCTGGGGATGATTTTCTATAATCTTTTTGCTAATATTTTATTTAAGATTTTAGCATCCTTGATCTATTTTCCAGAATACTTATTTTGCAATGAGATGCTGCCTTTTAGTTTCTTGTATGTTTTCAGCCTTTTGACTTTTGCCTCATGGAGACATTCTATTTGGTCTGTTCTAATTTTCAGATTTTGCTGCTTAGGCAAGGTTTGGGATCTCTTGTGCCAAATTGTTAATGCCCTTTCCAATTCTTTTTTTCATGGCTTTTATTTCTTTTCTATTTTTTCCATCAAATGTTCTTATTTCATTTATAAAGATATATTTGAGCTTTAAAAACAAATAAACTCTTGCATCATCTTTTCCTCTTGCAGGAAGTCTAGTTGAATTTTTGCCCAAGCTATGTTTTCTCTGAGGCTTTGCTTGTAGATATTGTGGAGTCAATCATTCTCTTCTGGGTTTGTATCTTGAACTTCTCTGGCATGATAATACCTATTTATAGTAAGACTCATTTTTTTTTTTTGTTTGCTCATTCTTCCAGGGTACTTTCAGTATTTCTGCTTAATATTAGGGCTAGCCTCTACAACAGATTTGGAAGGAAAGTCTGTGCTCATCCTAGTTCTGTTTTCTTGGGGGTATTGAATGTTATATTATTCCAGGTTCTTAGAAATAGGTTGGAGACCTGTGAACTTACAGTGATCCTGCAGTGGCCTTGTCCAAGAGAAAGTCTGATTGCTGACCCCCTAGTCTGAGCTGGGCAGAGCAAGTTCTTGACTTGGTTTGGGTCTGAGCAAGAGTTGATACTGCTGGTCTCTGCTTATATCAGCCAGCTGGGTGGCTTTGTCAGTTAAAGAAGCAGAATTGTAGACTTCCCTTTGCTCTGAGATTCACATCTTAATTATTGTTTGGCAGGTTGGGCTGATGCTAGAAGTGACAATCTCTGACAACTAATCCACAAAGTTTCTACCTTCTGAACTTCTTTCTTTCTCCATACACTAATCAGGCTTCCTAGATAGGATGCCATTCTGGATTTGTGACCTGGAAGTGGGTAGTGGGTAACAAAACTGCCACTTCGTACTTGTTCATCCTTTTTTCAGGATCCCGATATGAATTTGGTGGTTTCCTCGCATGGGTCTGGGACCTGCTCTTGATCTGGGGTACAGCATCTCCCTGGATGCTGGCATTCTGTCCAGTGTGGTATTCTTGGCTGGATTCTAGTCCTGGTACCCACAGATCTCTCTGCCTATCTTCTTATGTTGACCTGGAATGGACAAATGGGCCACTATGACTTTTTCTCAATTTCTCTATAAGGATTCAGTTTGGTACGTTTTCTAGATCTGTTTGGAGAAGTTTATAGAGGGGGTCTTACTGCATTGCTTCCACACTCTCCATCTGGCTTTTACAAAATGATATTTACCTTGAAAACATCAAGAACAAAGAAGAAACATTTTCCTCAGTGCCTCAAGGGTATGCTCTCCCTTATATCACCACAGGCTCTGGGGGGGAGGCCCACAGCCTAGCTCAGTTCCTACAAAGCACTGCTCTCACCAAGTTCCTGTTTAGGTGCACGGTGACTGTACATTCAAGGATGGGGATTGTCTTCTAGACTATGGGGCTGGGTAATGGAGGTCTGGGATATGCCCTGATTGTTTCATGTGGTGTTTTTCCTAGTAGTGGAGACTAGAGTGCCTACTCCAGGGAGGGTCATGATGATGAGGAATACAAATACCTTGGGGAGAAATGGGAGAATGTAAAGAATTCTGCAATTCCTTCTGATAAAGAGGAGGCTGTCTGTCTGTGGAGGCATTCAAAACAGGCTCTCTGTCCTCCACGTCTGTTTCATTTGCTTCTGATGGATTTTGGTGACTCCTTCACTCGTGGCATCCAGTGGGAGACCATACTGTAGGAGTGACCTTGGGAGCCTCCTTCTTCAAATATTGTATAAATCTGTAAAAGCATCTGAGGTTTTTTTTCCCTTACATTTATCTATTTATTTATTTCTTCTTCTTCTTCTTCTTCTTTTTTTTTTGGCTGAGGCAATTGGGGTTAAGTGACTTGCCCAGGGTCATACAGCTAGGATGTGTTAAGTGTCTGAGACCAGATTTGAACTCAGGTCCTTCTGACTTCAGGGCTGGTGCTCTATCCACTGCACCACCTAGCTGCCTTCCCACATTTATTTTTTTAGACAAAGAAGATGGGAACCTCATACCTTGTGAGTCTGAAAGGTCAGGGGGATGCTCTGTGTACCTAGTTCTAGAAGTTGGATTTCAGAGGGAGTACAGCAGTATTCTCTGTAGGAGTAAGACTAACCTTGGGGAGTTAGGACCTTAGCCCAGTGATAGTGAGAGACAAGGATTCACATGGAAACAATTCTACCTCTGAAAGCCAATGTGGTATAGGAACTGAGCTGGAGATTACTCCCCTCAGAGACCATAGTCATGTATAGGACAATATACTTTGAAAATGTCAGGGGAAAATGTCCGTATTCTATTCTCGCTATATCTATGTATTTTGACGCTGCTATCCCTTTGTAAAAACTCATTTACATTAAGTGGTTAAATAGAACTAGAGTGTTCATCACTGGCTCCTATCAGTGGTGGGAACACAGCCAGTGAGGACCGAAGCCAATGGAGGTAAAGAAGGCACATCCCACAAAGACTTTCAGAGTACCCTAGAAGCCTAAGGGCCATATGTGGCAGCCTGGCTCTCGGAAAATGAGTCACAGAGTAGGTTATGTACGAATACAAGTAGGAACACCCATGCTTATGTATATTTATTCTCTTTCTCTGTCTCTCTCTCATCTATCTAATTCTCTTTCTATCTGGATCTGTGATTTCCTTGATATGGAGATCTCCTAGAAGAGGAAATTCTCTTCATTGACCTTTTCTGCAACTTAGATTCTTAAAGGAGTTCTTAACCTGGGTCTCTAACTTTTTTATTTTTATTTTTTTTAAGTCTTGATAAATATATTTCTATAGAAATGGTTTTCTTTGTAATCCTATGCATTTAAAAATGTGATTGTGAGATGAGTTTCAGAGATTTTACCCGACTGTATACAAGGAATAGAGGATGAAAAAAAGAACTTTTGATTAAGAGAGCTACTGAGAAAAGTAAGAGATTAATTTCTTGCCCAGAAGCCAAGAATATTCTTTGTCCAAGGCAGGAACACAGATTGGCAGCCTGAACAATGCTGACTCTCCCTTATCTATATATCTCATATATTCATATCTGCATATACGTATAGACAGGCTTACAGTAAACTAAACATGATGCCTCCAAGTCTTGAAAAACCCTAGCCAAATGGCTTTATAATAGAACAAGAGTATACAAGTACACTTTCTCTGAGGGATTGGGAGGCATTGGGAGGCTCTCCCATCTAGGCTAATTCTTTCACTTTTTCCTTCTTTCTGTCTCAGTCTCCCTCGCTTTCCCCCCACTTTTTCCCTCTTTCCTTGACACCCTACCTAGCTAAAAAAAATTCCTCTGCTGGATAGAAATATTCTATTTTTTACTTTTTAATTTTTTCATCGATTTTTTCCTTTTGTTCATAAGATGATTAATATGAAAATATGTTTTACATGATTGTACATATATAGCGTACATCAATTGGACTTAGGGAAAAAGGAGGGGAGGGAGGGAAGAAGAAAACTGGAATTCTAAAGTTTATTAAAAAAAAGATAATTTTTTTAATTGATTGAAAAATGTTTAACATAAATAAAGAATTCTTTGGCTGTCACTGTAGTGCCCACCTGTCCTGTTTCTTTGCATGTTGAATCAGCTTGAGTTTGGATTAGCTCGGACCCATCATTACCACACAGATCACTGATCACACTAGAGCTAAATTTTGAGGATTAGGATTCCCTTGGAGGCTCTGATAATACCCGGTGGGTCCTTACCTATGTCAGGGTTTGTTTATTTGTTAACATGTTCAAAATAGCCTGATTAGGTTTGCCAACCAAGTAAGCTGAATCAAGCCTCAACAAGGCCTGGGTGGAGTTCCCTCCCTGGCAGGATTGAACATTAAAATATTTCACGTTTTTCAAGATGTGTGTGTGTGGTGTGTGTGTGTGTGTGTGTGTGTGTGTGTGTGTGTGTGTGATTATACTTAATCAAAACATGAAACGTTTGTTCTTTGTTCTTCATGTTTTCAAGGTAAATATCATTTTGTAAAAGCTGATGGAGGGTGTGGAGCCAAGATTAGGAAGCAATGCAGTAAGATATCGCCCCCCCTCCTCCCCCCTGCCCCATAACAAAAAAGTTAGGGAGCCTGCTTAAGAACTTCTTTACGAATCTAAATTGCAGATAAGGTCAATGAAGAGAATTTCCTCTTCTAGGAGTTCTCTATATCAAGAAAATCACAGATCCAGATAGACAGATGATTAGATAGATGAGAGAGAGACAGAGAAAGAGAATAAATATTGCTTAGTACAGTATCGGGTATACAGTAGGAGCTTAATGAATGCTTGTTGCTGCATCAATACCAATTGTTTCTTTGTATTATACAAACCACATATGTTAAGCTTTTTTGATAATACTTAATTACCCTCAGTTTCACAGAATTAGAAACTTTGAGAGCCCAGTGGTTACTTAGCCAAAAAGAAACTTCACTACAATATGTTGGACGAATGGTCATTCAGTCGTCTACCTCTTTACCTATTTACATCACTCTCCAGCTTCTTGTTATGCTTTCTGGGACCGAGCAGAAAAAGTTTCATCCCTCCACGTTGTAGCTGTTCAAATATTTGACCACAGTGACTATGTCATTCCGACTCTCTCTCTGCTTCTCCACACTAAAGATGCCCAATTCCTTGACTGGTTGATCCTTGTCCTTTGGATGATCTTTACCTTACCCATGTCCTTTTAAAACTGTGGCACTTAGAAATGAACACAGGGGGCAAGTAGTTGGTGTAGTAGATAGAGTACCAGTCCTGAAGTCAGGAGGACCTGAGTTCAAATCTGGCCTCAGACACTTAACACTTCCTGGCTGTGTGACCCTGGCCAAGTCACTTAACCCCAACTGCCTCAGACAAAAAAAAAAAAAAAAGATAAGAAAAGAAACGAACATAGTACTTCAGATGACTACATTATCTCTGATCGAATATCTTCTGACTCAAACAAAACTCTTCCTGGGTTACCTCCCCAATAAGATACTCATAGATTTGCAGACTAAATCCCTGAGGAGGTGACTACAATCTGGGACTCCAAAGATCACCCTGTGGGTTCACTCTTTTAGAACAATCATTCATAAATTCCCACAGATGAATGTTCCTTAATAGTGAGTCAGTAGGTACAATGATCTCAAAGCAAAGGCAATTACTAAGGGGGCTTTAGTAAAGCATTAGCTGTAAAAGCTTAAAACAGCATCCTTTCCCCCAAAATGTGGCTATCCTCTCCCAGAAACACACAGAATATTCATGAGTAAAGTGAGTACAAAAAGAGTGCACTATTAATAAAGCACATTTGTAGGGAATACCCATTGAGACCACATGACTCAGGGGATAGAGAGCTGAGCTTGGAGTTGTAATGGGAGTTCAAATAAGATTTGAAATACTTATTAATTATGTGATCCTTAATACAAACAGGACTAAGTGACTTGCTCAGGGTCACACATTAGTGTCTGAGGCTAAATTTGAACTTAGGTGCTCTATTCACTGCACCACAGAGCTCTTATTGCTATGACCTTGGCTTGGCCAATAATATTGTTTTGACCAATCTTATTTAATCAATGATCATCTTCCCTTCCAATTCTATGAGGGAGAACTTATTTTCTATTTCTTTTATTTTCTATATTTTCTAAAGGAATAACAAGGGAGATATATGAATCTATAATTTATTAACATGTTAATACTTATTAATATCTTAACTTTGGCTAGTTGCTTCTCATATTCTGTGACTGTATTAACTGGTGGTGGTGATTACCCAAACCCTACACTTCTCCCCATGGCTATGATATATTAAATTTACTCCAATATTCTAGCCTCTCAAGGAGGCTGGTGGTTCCTGACATGGTTAACCAGTTCTGATTCCACAGGAGGTACCTACTTAACTTCCTACCATTACACTCTGGGGGAATAGATTAACGTATAGCTTTGATTATGGCTCATGTCTATGGTTTTTTCCAAAAAAGAAAGTAGGAGGATATTAATATAATGTGAATCAGGAATTGGACAGGTATTTTATTCCTTGTTAAGGGCCAGGTCAGTTACCCAAGAGCCTTCACAGCTGTGGATCATAACATCTGAAGGAGTTGAAAGGTAGCCTTTGCTGACACAGGTGTTGCTGACTGGGAATGAGATAAATTGGAGGCAGAGGAAAGAGGAGAGAGGTCAGACAGCACAGCGGCCTCTCAGTCAGAGAGGTCAGAGAACAGCAACTGCCTCTCAGTCTCCTTGTATCATCCTCTCACGCAAGGAGATCCATTGTGCAGGTCTGGGCTGGATCTCCAGCAGCCACTGTCAGGTGCCTCCTGGTAGCACAATTTCTCTGCACTAAAAAATGCTAAATATAAAAGACTAACAAATATACATTTAACTTAAAATAAAAATACAAAGTGTTTTATTATTATCACCTATAATTGCAGTTCCAATCTGCTTACAGTTAAACTTTATCAGAACTGAAAGCAGTTTGCAGCACTGCGAATATGATATTTTACATTTCACTTAGACTTTGTGCTGTTGAAACAACTTCTGGTATATATGTCTACAGGTAAAATGGACCAATCTTCTACCTGGGGGCCATCTTTTCCAAGATCATTGGAGTAGCTGCTGGGGATTCCTTTTATTGTCACCATTCAGCTTCAACCCTGTAGGACCCCAGGACCTTTGCACATCTTAAACTCACAAGGTCACCTCCAAACCTGGAAACACCCATCTCAGGTTACACAGTCACCTAAAATCAGGAAAGAATAAAAACAAATACAAAAAAAAATGGAGTCTCAAACACAGTCTTAGCCTTATGAGTTTAAAATGTCCATAAATGTGGCGTTAGGGGCCATCAGAGTAATTGGTGATACTTGTGGAAGCAACAGGAATGGACTATTGGCAAGGGAAGCCTTAGCAATAGAGACAGTAGCTACCCGCAAAATCAGGCTTGGTGATTTGATTAATTGGCAATTGAGGTGAAATGTAAATTGCCTGATTAGCCATTTCCTCAAACTGCCTGGTGTTGTGATGATACTAAAGTACTAGCCTCCCAACCATTGGAACTATGTTTATGAGATGTTATTGAATTCTGTTCTAATTGTTATGTTAATCATAAACATGACTCTTCCATATTTAACATTTCTTTCTGAGTTAGATGCATCCTTGAATCTTATTTGTGTGTTGAGTACCTTTCTACTCTCTGTTCCTCCAACCCATTTCCCCAACTTTGAGGCTCTATACATTTTATTATAAGAAACATCATTTTAGGAATATGAGATTGGGATTATTAATATGAGTATAAGAAGCCCAATCCCCCTAATTAGAATAGTGAATCCCATCTAGGTACTGAATGCAAGGACATAGAATAGGAAGTGATGTGGGACTCCAGCCCCTGTGAGATCAGCTGCAGTTCCTTAAGGTTAAGGGATGAGACAGAGACACTTAAATTGTAAATACGTCTGTTTTCCTATCAGTTTACACAAAGATGACATCAGAACTTAATGGGAAGTCTAGTCATATGTTATATTTAGTGAGATCTTTGGAATTAGTTTCTGAGGTGGGGATGAAATCTGTCTCAAATTTGTGATAAACTCATTTAGGCAAGAGAATTGGGGGAATTCCTTGATCTAAGGTCCAAAGATATTCCCAAGGAATGATTTTTCATTTTTTGGCCTGTTTATTTTAACATGTGCAGAGGCTGAGTCTTTCCCCCACTCCCCACAAGTCAAAATACAGCACCAAAACAAGGATACTTTGCTATTAACAAATACTACTATCACCACCACCACCATCACTACCATTAATATTGCTACTATTACTACTGCTGTTGCTGCTGCTATTACTACTACTACTACTACTATTACTACTACTACTACTACTACTTCTCCTACTATTATTACTATTACTACTATTACTACTACTTCTACTACTAGTACTATTACTATTATTACTATTACTACTACTACTGCCAGAGATTGTGTTAAATATTTTATCATTATTGTCTCATTTGATCCTCTAATACCTCTGGAAGGTAAGCGATATTATTATCCTCATTTGACATATGAGCATAATATAGACAGAAATGAGGGCTAGATTGGTTGAGAACATTGACCTTGCCTTTCTAACTTATCTTTTGTCTTGGTCCACATCCATTTGTAGCTAATCCAGAGAGGATCTTTTATTTTAAAAATATCTAGCCCCAAAGTGGATAGCTATCTATAACATAAAGCTCTAATCTCTGTTCAGATGTAAAGGGGGAAAAAGAAAGACCCAGTCTTATCTTCTACCCCTATGAATGGAATGTCATGCTAGTGGGAAGTGGGCTGGACTTAGAGAAAGGGGCTTAGGTCTGAGACCTGCATCTGAGAGGTTACTAGCTATGTAAACATGGGAGGTTTACTTTCCTTCCCTGAGTCTCAGTTTCCAGAATCAGGAAAACAGAGGTAGTGATAATGCCTCTGGTACTTACTTTACAGAGGTGTTGAGAGAACTGAAGGAAGTATATTCAGGGTTTTGCAAAGTTTCCAACACCTTAAAATGAAAAGACTAGACAGAGGTATTGGTATTTGAAGTCCGTTGTAGTTCTGCATTTATGGCTCTATGAGGTCAATATTGATGTCCTTAAGGCATCTGAAACTCAACAAGTCCAAAACAAAACTCATTATCTTTCCCTCTAATCATATCCTTTCTCCTAACTCCCATCCTGCCAGTTACCCAGACTCCTAACCTCTTCATTCTGACTCATTCTCCATATCCAAGCAGTTGCTAAATCTTGTTAACTCTATACCTCATGAGTTCCAATGGTTTTGTGGTGGAGAGAGCCATCTGCTCCCAGAGGGAGGTCTATGGGGACTGAATGTGGATCATGACATAGTATTTTCACTCTTTTTGTTGTTGTTTGCTTGTTATTTTTTTTCTCATTTTCCCCCTTTTTGATCTGATTTTTCTTATGCAGCGTGATATTTGTGGTAATACATGTAGAAGAATTGAACATGTTTGACATATATTGAATTGCTTGCTATCTAGGGGAGGGAGTGGGGAGAAGGGAGGAAAAATTTTTGGAACACAAGGTTTTGCAAGGATGAATATTGAAAATTATCTATGCATGTGTTTTGAAAATAAAAAAGCTTTAATAAAAAAGAAACAACCCCCCCCCAAAAAAAAAAACTCCAAAAGCTCTCTACCGCAACAATCCTACTATACATCTGTTTCTCTTAATTTATACCATAGACCATAGTTCAGGTGATCTTTTTTTTCTTACCTAGACTCCTGGAGCAGCCTCCCAATGGGGCTCCCTAGCATCAATCTCTGCTGTCTGGTAAACTTTCTCCATCCAAGTACCATACTCATTTTCCTAAAGTACAGGTCTAAGAAAATCACAAGATGCCGTGATAGCGCCTGAGTCTAATTGAAGTTTATTGGAGCTTGCTGTTGTTGTTTGTTCTTCATTCTCAAATAGGACCATGACATCAGGGAGATGAACTGGATTGAAGTAAAGCAAGATTTTTTTTTTAAAATAACTTTTCATTGATAGAACCCATGCCAGGGTAATCTTTTACAGCATTATCCCTTGCACTCACTTCTGTTCCGATTTTTCCCCTCCCTCCCTCCACCCCCTCCCCCAGATGGCAAGCAGTCCTTTACATGTTGAATAGGTTACAGTATATCCTAGATACAATATATGTGTGCAGAACCAAACAGTTTTCTTGTTGCACAGGAAGAATTGGATTAAGAAGGTAGAAATAACCGGGAAGAAAAACGGAAATGCAAGCAGTTTATATTCATCTTCCAGTGTTCTTTCTTTGGGTGTAGCTGCTTCTGTCCATCCTTGATCAATTGAAACTGAATTAGCTCTCTTTAGCAAAAAGATCCACTTCCATCAGAATACATCCTCAAACAGTATTGTTGTTGAGGTATATAATGATCTCCTGGTTCTGCTCATTTCACTCAGCATCAGTTCATGTAAGTCTCGCCAATCCTCTCTGTATTCATCCTGCTGGTCATTTCTTTTTTTTTTTTTTTTTTTAATAATTTTTTATTGATAGAACGCATGCCAGGGTAATTTTTTACAGCATTATCCCTTGCACTCATTTCTGTTCCGATTTTTCCCCTCCCTCCCTCTACCCCTTCCCCCAGATGGCAAGAGTCCTTTACATGTTGAATGGGTTGCAGTATATCCTAGATACAATATATGTGTGCAGAACTGAACAGTTTTCTTGTTGCACAGGGAGAATTGAATTCAGAAGGTATAAATAACCCGGGAGGAAAAACATAAATGCAAGCAGTTTATATTCATTTCCAGTGTTCTTTCTCTGGGTGTAGCTGCTTCTGTCCATCTTTGATCAATTAAGGCTCTCTTTATCGAAGAGGTCCACTTCCATCAGAATACATCCTCAAACAGTATCGTTGTTGAGGTATATAATGATCTCCTGGTTCTGCTCATTTCCCTCCTGCTGGTCATTTCTTACAGAACAATAATATTCCATAACGTTCATATACCACAATTTACTCAATCATTCTCCAATCGATGGGCATCCATTCATTTTCCAGCTGAAGTGAAGCAGGATTGGGCAAGCTTCCTTGTCTTTCCTCCGGAGCCATCTGGGCCCAATAGCAAGATATAGATCAAGACGACTAGAGATGGCCCTTAATGCAGAGGGACACCTTGGTCTTTCACAGGAGACAAATGCCCATTCAGTGATTAAGACCAGGTAATAATTCAAATCCTGACTAAAACATTTATTAGGCAAGCTACTTAACCTCAATCAATCCATTTTCTCTTCTGGAAAATGGAGACAGCAATAACACTTACCTTTCTGGCCTGTTGTGAAATGAAATGACAGATATGAAAACCTTAAGGTACTAGATAGATGTTAATTATTATTTGTGGGAGATTGTTGCTATGGTGTTGAAATTTCTTTTCTATTTTTCTTACTATGCCAACAAATCAAATGAATTCGAACTAATCGTGTCCTTTGGTTGACTACTAAAAGTGAGCAATCAGTAGGGGCTCATGAGCTAGAGATTAAGGGATGCAGACTCATTAAAGAGTTAGGAACTGCCTCTGGACACGGTATTTGATGGTTACCCCATATATATGATAGCATTGGTGAATGAAGAAAGTGATTTGTTCTGAGGCATAACTAATAAAAAGCAAACTGCCCAAGAGAAAGAAACAACATTACTTTCTAGAAAAAATAAGGTTTGTTTTTTTGTTTTTTGGCTTTTTTTTTTTGGTATAGAAGCCAAAAGATGGATGAATGACATCTGGGTCAAAGGGTGGATTCTAATATAGTATAACAGGAAAAGAGAAAACATTCATTTCCCTAAATCTCTAATTTTGGCTCCAGCTTCCAGTTAGAGATTAGAATTCTGGTTTTGACTTTGATTCCGATTCTGACCTCATGACTCATCCTTCTGAAAAAGTTGGACCATCTGCCCGGCCCCTTCCCCAGCCCTCCCTCAGTACTTCCTAGGGCTTAAGCTACCTAGCTTAAAATGGAACATAGAGGAGGTCGCTGCTGCAATCGCAGAATTCTTTCAATTCTGGCTCCTCTGTTGCTTATCAGTTCTCTGACTGTAGGCAAAGACCTCCCGCTTTCTGGGAGAATCTTCCAAGAAGAAAAATGAGGGTCTTAGAATGAATTGTCTCTTAGATACCTTCTAGTAAAAACATTTCTGTTGTAATATGCCTTTCAGCAATAATATTCTAGATCTGACGTTCTAAGGTCCCATCCAGAAAAAGCATTCTATGTTCTATGAGCCAGTAGGTTGTTTTTTTTTTTTTTTTCTGAGACAATTAGGGTTAAGTGACTTGCCCAAGATTGCACAGCTAGGACAGACGTGTTAAATGTTTGAGATCAAATTTGAACTCAGATTGTCCTGACTTCAGGGCTGGTGCTCTATCCATTCATTGTACCCTCTAGCTTCCCAGAGCCAGTAGTTTAAACTGAAAGGAAAAAAAATAGCAGGCAGCATATAGGATTGGAGGGACAGGACTCAAGCTACGAGGAGCAAACTGACCTGAGAGGAGTAAATTCTGGACAGTCCCCAGAGGTGAGGAGAAACAAGAGAAACACAGAGAGCAGAAACAAATTATACCAAGTCTGCACTCATCTTTCTTTTCTCCTCCTGTGGATGCAGGCCTCCTGCTCATACTATCTCAGAGGAGGCTCCTATTCCAGGAGATCACTCATGGTGAGGCCATGGAAGAAGGGAGAGGGAAGTGGGAAGGGGAATGGGTGGGTTAGGAGACTAGTGGCCAGAGTAAAGCACCTTTGTGACCTTTTCCCCTGAGCATTAGTGATACTCCCAGTCAAATGTAGCATTTAATCGGATGGCCAATTGGGTTCCTTCCAGGTCAGACATTGTATATTCTGAGGACTCTCCCAGCTCTGACATTCCATATTCTAAATCCCTCTTATTCTGTTTTATGGACCCTTCCGACTCCAGCATTTGCAATCTTTCTCTTGTGAAAAGCTTTACTAATTTGTGAAATTTCCCAATCTCTTTTAGGAGAGGGGCAGGCCTACAGCCAGAATGGTTTGTCATGACCCAGGGCAGCCCACGCTGGGAGCCTGGATGCCTGGCTCTAATTTAAGGCAGGCCATTGCTTTCTCAGCTCTTTATCCAGACCATATGTAGGGGCTGCAGAGCTGGGGTATCTGGGAGGTGGCTTCCAACACTGAGACCCATGGTGCTAGAGGCTGGAATTCCTCTCCATGCTACCCCAAGGTAGGCTACGCTGCGGGCCCCACCAGACTTTTTGTAGACTTACCCTTGGCTGCTGTTCCCACGATGGGAATTTCTCTGTCATCCCCAAAGAGAAAGTAGAGGGCAGGATTGTTACAGCCGTTCTGACCATATGGAATACTCCAGCCCTAGTGAGCTCAGAAGATTTCCCTGCCCCAAAGGAGCCTTTATCCGTTCAGTTACTCTCACTGTAGGACAAGGGGTCAGCCTGTGGACATGAGGGACTGCACTTGAAGTCATAGTTAATATAGTTTTCAGGCCCCTATTCTTAGCCTTTTTTCCCCTCTTTATCCTTTCTCTCTGGGGATGAGGTAGAAGAGCACTCTTGGATCTGTTCTCTCTAGGTGATTCCTTTTGTTTTGTTTTGTTTTGTTCTGTTTCTAAGCCATCAGGAGGAGCTGAGTGCTCCCTTTCCTACTCCTGGTCTGTCCTGGGGAATGTGCTGAGGGATTTTCTACTTCTGTCTCCCTTCCATAGAGAGAGGAACCTTTTCTCTTTGAAGGAGCTGAAAAGACATGGAGGGTCTGGGGTCCTTGTGTTTCTCCCACTCTTCCTCAATTTCCCCAACTCCTTTTTTTCATTAGCTTCTTCCAAACTCATTGCTCATCAGTTTTCCTCTATTTCTGATTGTCATCACTTTGGCACAGGATGCCGCCTGTCTTGTCTCTTGCCTTAGACTTAGAATCCCAGAATTTCCATGTTGGAAGGGATCTTAGCCACCATCTAGAACTTGGACGAGAATCTTTTTCATAGTACCTCTAAGTCAGGGGTCCTCAAACTCTTTAAACAGGGGGCCAGTTCACTGTCCCTCAGACTGTTGGAGGGCTGCACTATGGTAAAAACAAAACCTTTGTTTTGTAGGCCTTTAAATAAAGAAACTTCCTAGCCCTGGGTGAGGGGGATAAACATCCTTAGCTGCTGCATCTGGCCCACGGCCGTAGTTTGAGGACCCCTGCTCTAAGTGGTCATCTGGCCTCTGCCCGAAAGCCTCCCATGAGGGAAACCTCACCATTTCCAAGGCAGCATATTCATTGCACTTTGTAGACAGTATTCATTACACTGAAGAAGTATTTCCAGACTTCAAACTTAAATTTGAATTTGCTTCTTTAAAACTTTGCTACCATTATTCTTAGTTCTGCCTTCCGGGGCCACTCAGAGCTAGTTTCATCACTCTTCCATAAGGCAGTCTTTTAGGTGCTCGAAATTGGTTCTCATGTCCCCACTCACTCAAGCACCCCATAAAGCCATAAGATCCTTAATTGATCTTATTGCCAAGGACCCAAGGCCCTTCTTCTCCTTTATCCTAGTTATCCTCCAACTTATCATGGCCTTTCTTAAAATACTGTGTCCAAAACTGAACACAGTGTCCTAGTCATGTCTATCTGAGAGCTCTGTCTCTCTCAGTAACACCCAAGAATCCATTAACCTTTCTGACTGCTATATCTGACCTTTGTTTTCTTTTGGACTCAACATGCAACCAAACCCCCAGGATCTTCTTCAAATAAACTTTTGCCCAACTGCTTCTCCTTCAACGTGTACTTGGGAAGTTGATTTTTTGGAATCCCTAAAAAAGTTCCCATTTATGTTTAGGAAATGTGATTGTGTTTATTTGGCCCAATGTTCTAGCATGTAAAGGGTTTTTTTTGTTTGTTTGTTTTAGAATTTGGACTCTGCCATCTAGTGTATTAGCTATCCCTTCCAGCTTGAACATATGATTCTTTCTTTTTCTTTTTTTAAATTAAAACTGTTTATTTTCAAAACATCTGTACAGATAATTTTTCAACATTGACCTTTGCTTAGCCTTGTGTTCCAAATTTTCCCCTCCTTCCCCCCACTTCCTCCCTTAGATGGCAAGCAATCCATTATATGTTATATATGTTAAAATATATGTTAAATCCAATATATGTAAATATATTTATACAATTATTTTGCTGCACAAGAAAAATCAGATCAAAAAGGAAAGAAAATGACTAAGAAAACAAAATGCAAGCGAACAACAACAAAAAGAGTGAGAATGTTATGTTGTGCTCCTCACTCAATTCCCACAAGCCTCTCTCTGCATGTGGATGCTCTCTCCATCACAAGATCATTGGAACTGGCCTCAATCATCTCATTGTTGGAAAGAGTCACGCCCACCAGAATGATCAATGTATAATCTTGTTGTCGCCGTGTACAATGATCTCCTGGTTCTGTTCACTTCACTCAGCATTGGTTCATGTAAGTCTCCCCAGGCCTCTCTGAAATCATCCTGCTGATCATTTCTTATAATAATATTCCATAACATTCATATGGCACAACTTATTCAGCCATTCTCTCATTGATGGGCATCAGTTTCCAGTTTCTTGTTGGGCATGTGATTAGGATGGAATACTATTGTGCTAAGAAATGATGTACTAGGGTTTAGGTGTAGAAAGGGAACCCCTCATGAGGTTGGAGAATGGCCTTAGCTGACAGACTAAATCCTGAAAGGGGCTTAGCACCCTAAAAGAGTTAGCTATAAGGAGGAGAAATGGAGTTGGGAAATATAGTGGAATTAGGGGAGATACCACATAGCATGGGGGAGAAGAAAGGGAAAAGACACCACAAGACAGAGTGCCCTGGCAGACTGCCCCAAAGGAGGGCAGTAGCAGAGCCATGGGCCATAAGTTGTTTTATAGGGAAAATTTAGCCTGAGGGTCTTGACATAACTTGGATTTCTGCCTGGATTACCTTGAGAGGATGGGACCACAAAACTAAACAGATCTCATTTCAGAGCTTTCTTCCTACCTGCCCCAGGGAATAATTTTTTTAATGGATTCTTCAGTTTTTCTCAGCCAGCCTCCATCTGGGACCTCATCACATCCACCTCCAGAGGGAGAACTGATTAAACTCTGAACGCAAAGTGAAGTACAGTTCTCTCTGTCTCTGCCTGTCTCTCTGCCTCTCTTGCAATATGGCTAATATGAAAATGTGTTTTGCATTATTTCTGATATAAAATTGATATCATATTGTTTGTCTTCTCAAGGGTTGGGAGAAAAGGAGAGAATCTGGAATCATAAATATAAAATATAAAATTTATATATATAACAAAAATATATAAAAATATAAATATGAAAAATATAAAATATAAAAAGAAAAGAAATTCAAAATAAATAAATAATAAAAATGCCTTTTTTTTTAATCATAGCTTTTTGTTTACAAGGTATTTGCATGGGTAATTTTTCAGCATTGACCCTTGCAAAACCTTCTGTTCCAACTTTTCCTCTCCTTCCCCCCTTCCCCCTAGATGGCAGGTAGACCAATACATGTTAAATATGTTAAAGTATATGTTAAATATAATATATGTGTACATATCCATATAGTTATTTTGCTGCACAAGAAGAATCAGACTTTGAAATAATGTAAAATTAACCTGAGAAGGAAATCAAAAATACAAGTAGACATTACATAGAGGGATTGGGAATTCTATGTAGTGGTTCACACTCATTTCCCGGAGTTCTTTTGCTGGGTGTAGCTGGTTCTATTCATTATTGAACAAATGGAACTGATTTGGTTCATCTCATTGCTGGAGATGGCCACATCCATCAGAATTGATCATCATCTAGTATTGTTGTTGAAGTATATAATGATCTCCTAGTCCTGCTCATTTCACTCAATGCTTATGTTTTTAAAAAAGATTTTGGTAAATGTTTTAAAGCACTATATAAATGCCAGCTAATTCTTATTGTTATTATGCTCTTATTATTAAACTATAATGCCTTCCCTAATGTCATGTCACCTCTTTCCATAATGCATGCCTAATTCAAGATGGTTGGAGACATGGGGGGGGCGGGGGGAGCTTGATCAGGACTCCCAAACCTCCTACCTCCCAATCCCCCACCTTTGGAAAACAGACTTGTGGGAAAAGGTAAGAGAAGGAGGCAAGCAAGACGGGAAGTTATAGGGACTCATATGAATGAGCCAAAAACATTCTGAAGTCACATGCAAAAAAGAACACAAGAATCTAGCTGAAGCTTTATTGACTTATGAGACTTTGGAGGCCAAAGAGATTCAAATTGTTCTTGAAGGGAAGAAACTGGAAGTGAGATGGTAAAGCTCTTCTTATGGATTCTCACCAGGTTTTATTTGCAAGAATGTAAATCTAATAGTGCTGTAGTCTCCTTATACAACAGCTTTTATATATAGGTGTGAGGAGGTCAAGGTGGCAACTGCTAGTTTGAAATAAGCATGTGACAAATTCACAATGGTCATTCTCTTTGTCAAAGGGGGCATTTATTTAGAAAAGGTTACGGATGAAATATAGAGGAAAATAGGCACCAGGAGTGGTAAATGTGAAATAGATTTGGGTGAGCAATAGTTACCAAGGAAAAGAGTTTGGAACAATCTGTTAAATGCTGTGAAACCCGAGGATGCCATTGACTAGCAGTTTAATTCATGAGAGGACTTTAGTAGACCAATAAGAGTTAGCTATAGCAAGAAGAAAGAAGCCATTAAAGGAAGACACTGACGGAGAGAGTCCTAATGAGCTTAGTCCTGAAAAGGACTTAGCCAGGATCTTCTTTATCTTCTATAGGGGAAATATAACTTGGTGGGGGGGGGGGGGATTTCAGGGGAATGAGGGGAAGCACCAGAGAAGAATCTAGTAGCTCCGAGGAGCCAGATGGGATCCGCCCAGATGACCATGTGCCAGACATGTCTAAAGATATGCTAATCGATATCTTAAAGGTTGTTTAAAGATACTGAGAGAGGTCGGAGGGATGGACGGTGGAGGCTGATAAAGAATTCCATCCTTACAACACTACACAAACAGGGTAGTCTGGGATTTGGTTAGGCCTGATAGAAGCCAGATGGACTTCTTCCTGATAAGGGAAGAGAGTGAGCTCAAAGTCCATCAAGAGGAGAGCTGTGGATACCTGGCAACTGCAGAGAAATAAAGGATGGGGGAGAGACTGGACAGGGTCCTGGACTGATTGTGCTGTAATCACAGAAAAGTGATAGAGGCAGCAGCATCTAGGAGCTAGGATTGCGGTGGTCCCTGAGTGCCCAGCTAGAAGATGAGAGTGATCTGACTCCCCGTCTACTTCCCAGTAAAACCCTTCTTCCCTTTTTTGGCTAGTTGGGCTTGTTTCTTTTTCTGTTTTCAGCTTAAATGGTGTTTGCTGCTGTTGTTCACTTGAATCTGATTCTTGGACCATATCACATTAACACTGTCCATGGGATTTTATTGGCAAAGATACTGGAGTGGGTTTGCCATTTCCTTCTCCAGTGGATTAAGGTAAACCAAGGTTAAATGACTTCTTCAGCGTCACATAGCTAGTATATGTCTGTGGTTGGAGTTGAATTCATAACTCCCCGATTTATCCTGCTCACCTTGAGACTGTGTAATCTTGGATAAATAATCTCTCCAGCGCTTCCAGGCAAGTCTCTAAGTCTCTATCCACTGAACCACCTAGCTACTCCTTAGATGACATTTACCTACTATTAAAATCTATTGACCAACAGAAATGCTAAGCTGTGTCTGTATTTTATTTTAGGCTCACAAAAAAGAAGAGAACATGTGTTCTTTATTTTAGGGAGAGGAAATGTTTAGTTTGCACTGAACCTGTGGGTTTGGAAAGATGAGCCTAATAATTCATTTGGAATTCAGATTCATCTAGAAATAAAAGAGCTGAGCCAGTAAGAACAGCCAATCAGCCAGTAAATAAGAATATTAAACATCTACTATATTCCAGGTACTAAGTACTGAGGATAAAAAGAAAGACCCTGTCACTAAGGAGCTCACCGTCTAATGGGAGTACCTCAGTCGTATTATCACTGACCAATAGATTGTTATCTGGCAGAAAGCAAAGTTTCTACAGCTATACTATAGTATTTCTGAGACTCCAGGATTTTAAGATCATTGACAGACATTGTTAGAACAATAGCTCAGGGACCTCAGGATTACTGCTACATTTCTCCTAGAAGCTGCATCCCCATCAATATCCAGTCATCTTGATCTTTGTGCTGCCACTGGACGGTGATGACTCTGGAAGAGGGAGTGGGGCTGTCTACTGGGCAGTTCTGTCTCACTTCAGTGCTATTCATGCTCAAGGAACATCACCCAGTAATGGCATCATTCCTTTTCAAAAATGACGAAGGACAACTATCAACCACAAGAACAATAAGGAAGTGATGGAGACAGGAGGGCTTGGGGAAGAGAGTAAATCATGGACATTTCCCCTTTTTCTTCTGTTATCTTGGTATTGGCCATTTCCTGGTAAAAGCTTTGTCCTGCAAAGAGAAGGAGAGCAGTGAGTTGCGTAGAAAGGAAATGGAGTACCCTGTAGATTTTATGATCTATTGGGGAAGTGCACCCACATCTAGGGAGGGGAATGACTTTATCCCAGCATGCTCACAGAGTGACTGACAGCTCAGCCTGCCTGGTTCCCGAGCACCACCTGCTGCTTACATTTATAGGATCTTTTAAACGGCCATGCTTATACCAGTGAATCAAAGACATCACTCGCTAGCAATGTATTATGGGAAAGACATAACCCTTTTAAAAAAAGGCTCTGTGATACTATGGAAGGAACATGTCTCAAGACTATTCCCCTTGTCCTTGACCAAAGGATCCTTATGTTAACCAGCTTAGGAGACTCTCTCTGCCATCTGCTTCAAATGGCTGGGAAAAAAAGGAAGCCCTCACCAACCCAGCTTCACTACCAATCCAGGAGGAATACAGCTGAAGAGGCTAAGGATTATTCAAATTAGAAATCCATAGTTTACATCAATACCCTATCTGGGAAGTTTCCTGTTCTCTTTAAGCTACCCCCCCCCCCCGAATCTACAAGAGTCAGGCCCAGGGCACTTGATGTGGTTGTTTGGTTTATTAAATATAGCAAAATTGCATAAGAAACTGTCAAGGAAAGGAACATTTCACTATGTTGTTTCTGCCAGGCTAAAACTTCCTCCCTCAGAGTCCCCACAGCCTTCCAGGGCTAGGGGAGGAGGACCAGTGGGCAGGAGTTGCTGGTCTGGGACTTTGGCGGTTGTGGTGCAAATAAAAAGGTCTTTCTCTCCATCCCCTGCTCCTCATTTCTCTTCTGTGTTACGGGAGAATTAATAGTCTCTGGCCCCCTGGAATTTGCCTCAGTAGCAGCATTTTCCACGATCCTGGCCAGCATTTTGTGTCTCTGCTGCGGGTCTGACTTGTGTCTCTCTGCCAACCTGCCTCTGGCGACTAAACCAAACATTGCTCTCTCAGTGGCTGCAGGGTCTGACAATATCTAGTCCTCTAAGTCAGTTGCTGCTAACTAGTCTGGCTCCTATAATCACCAAGAGGTTTTATCCCCAGTACTGAGAGGAAGGAAGTTCAGTCTGAATCTCAGATATACAGGAGAAAGGGGAGAGCAGCTAATCCAGTTCCTTATGTATCAACCCAGTTACGCTTTTGCCTTCTTGAGTGGCCTCTTGCTTATTGCAACTACCAAAGGCTCCCTAGCTCCTTGGGAAAAGATGATGGACCCTCAATGGGAAGGAAAATTTGGCAATCAACAGAAAAAGGTAACTGTCCTTTCCTTTGTAACATATGGCTGCCTCCAATACCCTTTTGGTGGGATGGGCTCCTTAGCAATTTTTGATGGGCTTCTTCCTTTAGCAATGTTAAATCCTCTCCTTTGTACATGGGTTGCCACATAAGGGGGCAACTGCTACAAGTACTCTCAAGATTCTAGGGATAACCCTGTGTGGTTTGGGGAGATTTACACTTCTGCTATTATAGCTCCTGAGCCCCCATCAGTGTGCTTCCCTTTAATCAGTAGCGATTCAGTCCTTAACACAAACGCTTACTCAAAAGGCAAAGCAAAAATAATAATAACATAACATTCCACCTGTAAACCCGGGTCACTATCTCCTACCAATGCACACAGAATCTATAGGAGGACGTAAACATGCACTGAAAGTGCCAAGGGAGTGAGACATAGGGAATACACGTGGCCAAAACAACTTACACCTCTATAACTATGGGTTTTGGTACTTTTATAAAATCCATTGATGAAAATAGTATCTATGTGGGATGGATTGGCTTTCCTGATAAGCTGGAGGTTTTGGGTTGTTCCATCTATATACCCTGTTCTTGCTCCATTGATAGGCTAGGGTACTTTATTGTTGAGTTCCAGGGGTCCTCAAACTTTTTAAATAAAGGGCCAGCTCACTGTCCCTCAGACTGTGGGAGGGCCGGACTATGGTAAAAACAAAAACTTTGTTTTGTGGGCCTTTAAATAAAGAAACTTCCTAGCCCTGGGTGAGGGGGATAAACGTCCTCAGCTGCTGCATCTGGCCCGCAGGCCGTAGTTTGAGGACCCCTGATTAGACTATCCTGCTACTGTGGGATTCAGTTGCTTCTGGAATGGGCCACTATTCTTTCTGCTATACCAAAGCTGTTATTTGCTGAAAGACTCTTTCAGAAAGGGAAGAGACCCTTAGTCTGGAATTTGCAGCTGCTTCTCCATTATTGCTCCTTGGCTACAATCTGAGGGGTTTCCACTTGTCAGGCAGCAAGTGTACCGAGGTATTACCTTTTTCAAAGAGTTCTGAGCTCTTTTTTTAAACTATCACTTCCAGGTTAGGGACGGGGTCTCAGTAAATAACTGTTATGTGACTTATTCTTTTCCCCTCTTAGGACGAAGCAATTATTAGATGATTCCCAGACTATTTCGGAAGAAACTCTTTAACAACCCTATGGTCCATCCCCCAACCTGGGCATCTTCAAACAATCTTTTGAGATATTAATCAGCATATCTTTAGGCAGGTCTGGGAAATGATGTATGTGTATTCAGTCTGACTCGATTCCCTCACTTTTGGGCTCCTTGGCATTTCCTCTCCTCCTTGATCCTCCTCCCTCTTGAGTTTGAGTCTTTACTTGTGAGAGACACCTGAGAGGAAATTTGTCCTATAAAAGATCTGCTTACAATCTTTGCTAAGTTCTCTTCAGGACTAAACCCACTATGAGATACTCTCTTTCTCTCCTTCTGCTAACTCCGGTTAGTCTAACCTGCCAGACAATGGCTTACTCCCACCTCATGGAGAACCTCCTTTCTCCTGGTTAATTGTGAGTTCCACTGGAAGAATTTATCTTTTTCCTTAGTCTAACTATATGTTCTCAACTTTATTTCATATTTACCATTTCTGGTGTCTACTGTCTCCTTTCATTTATCCGTAACTTCTTCTCCTAAATAAATTTACCTTTTATCAAAGAGAATGGCCATTGCGAATTTGTCACATGTTTATTTTGAATTATTATCCCAGTCACATCAACAGGACTTGTGAGAAACTGGACTCAGTCAGAACCCCAGTTCTAGCTTATGTGGATTACCCAATAATTCTCATCTCTGCTGGCTTGACTCATGACCATACAATATAGCCTGTGGCTTGAATGTCATTTCGTGAGGCTGTCTTCATTGATGAAAATTGATTATTCAATGCTCCCTTCCTTTGTGAAGGGCAGAACTGGTGAGAACTTGAGAGAGGAGAGAGTCTGGTCTTCTAAGAGAGAAGATATGTGGTTCTATACACTTTTCAGTTTCCTGAAGGGAGAAAAAGACTCTAAGAAGAAGGTGACATGTAGAGGAACAGGTACCTCAGATTTGCCCCCCAACCCAACTTGTTATACTACAGACTCTGAGGAATTTCCTTTTAGATGAGACCCTGAGACTCTTTCTTGGTTGCACTGAGTAAGTGGAATTGTCATTTAGTTGGAAGGAAGTCAAGCCTTTTCCTTTAAGGGATCAGGAGTGCAGCTTGAACTTAAAAATGATTTCCCTGAGACCAAGAATATCTAAGGAAATATATATAATATATATGTATGTATACACACACATATACATATATACATACATATTACTTTTTTTTTTTTTACTATTCATTCTATGTCTTCACTGTGGAATTGTCATTTAATTGAAAGGGAGTCAAACCTTGGATATATAGTTGTACACTCCTTCTCCATTAAGGGATCAGGAGTGCAGCTTAAACTTAAAAATTATTTCCCTGAGACCAAGAATATCTAAGGGAACAGATACACCCCCCCTCCCCCACACACATTGTGGCCTACTATTTCCTTTCTCTAATATATACAGAGTGGTCAGCCTCTAGCCCCAAACTCCTGCTTCCCGTCCTGGAAGGAATGAAAGTCTCTCTTGGAGAAAGGTGGGGGGAAGAGACCCCAGAGGTGTCTGTCCTTGTCTTTCTTTGAACCTCATCCTAGACAGCCCTAAGTGAACACACACACCCTCAGATCGAGAATGGTGCTTCTCTAGCGTCTTCTAAGGACCAGGGTGTTATGTTCCACTCATTTCTTAGAGTCTTCAGTACTTCAAAGGGATAACAAGAACAAACATTACACCTTTGAAGTAATTATTCTTTATAAAAGCTTATCTGACTCTTAATTGCAACCAGGTGCTTGGGCTCTTAAACTGAGAGGAACCCAATGGAGGGGGGCTTGAGCCAATGATGGAGATGAGAGATACCCCTTTGAGAGTACTGAAGAATCCAAGAAATGGGTGCAAGCCCCCGTGGCCCTTAATAGAAAGCTAGAGAAACACTCTTTCAGACACAAGGGTATGTAGATGTGTTGTGTTTTAGCCTTGTAAGTTACGTGTATTCTCTCAAAACTGTCCAGATGTGGCTAGAATTATATCTATTTGTTCTTTTAAATATCTGGGGTCACGGGAGTCTAATCCTCCCTCTTCCTACTGGGTCTTTGAGGAAGGGAGCAAGATTAGATTCACAGCTTGGCGTAGCACATAGACCGTGGAGCCTGAACCAGTTTCAGATGTTATTGGGAAATATTTAACTAAATAAAAATGCAATAAAATGCAGATAATATTCCATTTCAACACCAAAACCTTTGAAAAGACCCCGAGGGAGCCTTATATACAGATGAGTGACCCCATTTCTATGCAAGTTTTACACCACTGTTGTAGCAAACTGTAGACTCTTACCTAAAGAGTCTGGATTTTATTCCAACGATTCCCGGTCAAGGGAGTGACACGATCACTTCTATGCCTTAGGAAAATAATTTTGGCAGCTCTTTGAGGCAAGAGGTGACGGGAACTTGAATGAGGGTGGAGATATTTGAGAAGAGAAGAGCAGACAGATAGAGATTGTCTAGAGATAAAAATCAACAAGATTTGGCAATTAAGAGAATGTGAGGGGAAGGGAGGGGAGAAAGCCAGGGATTATAAGGAAAGTCACACACCTGGATAATTGAGAAGACAAAAGAAGGAAAGAGTTTTGAGGTTTTGGGGAGGAAATAGATTTAGGGAGAGTGATAGTCATTCCATTTTGGGTTACTGAGTTTGAGATGCCATCTTGATAGCCAAGTGGAATTTCCCGTTGTGGACGCTGGAGTTCAGCGGACGTTATATGAGACCTGGGCACCATCTGCATGGGAAATGAGCAAAGGGAGAGAGGAAAAGGTCAAAAGGATGAACAGAATGGTGAATAAGAGAGTTCAAGATCTTGGAGGTGGAATACTTATTAGTGATGGTGAAATCGAAGATGGACGTATTAGGAGGAATGAAGAAGTCGCTTATGGGTATTGAAGTGGATGACATGAGAGGATGAGGCAAATTGACATGTAGACTGAAATAGGCAAGTAGGCAGGGAAATGGACAGTGCTAGATCTGAAGTTAGGAAGAACCCGAGTTCTAATCCTGCCTCAGTTAAATCCTAGTAACGTACCAGACTGCAGGCAAGTAACTTAAACATTCTTCATTTCATTTCTTCCCATCTGGAAAAGAGGGATCATTTAATACCAACCTCCCACAGATACTGTGAATGAAGATTGAATGAGATAATTTAGCACTCTGCAAACCTGAAATCATTGATACATATTCGTTTTTTATTACCATTGTTTTGTTGTTTGTTATTAATAGCTACATTTATGTAGACCTCCTATGTGCCAGGAACTGTGCTGAGCACTTTTATTCTTTCATTTGATCTTCCCAACAACCCTGGGTGTTGAGCATTATTATTAATCCAAATCTTACAATTGAGGAAATTGAGGCAGACTTGTCTAGGATCATATTATTACTGATGTAGTTATTTCTCCAAATAGGAGGGCAATGTGGATGTGGAAGAGAAGGCTGAAGTCAGGTTACTGAATTCCTTGTCAAGGAGGTGCAATTATGGCCGCAAGGATTTGGCCGGAGTGACACTGATTGATAGACAGAGGGACTCTCCAAAGAGAAGGGCTTGGAGGAGGTGGCAGCAGAGGGAGCAGGTGGGAAGCTCCAGCCTCTGGTCGTTCTGGTGTGTCAGGGGATGAGAGTCACAGAGAGGTACATTGCAAAGGGGGAGTCATAGAGAATCAGCCTTCTAGGGTCTCATCTCAGCAGAGGATGATGGGAAATGTAGGGTTTGATTTTTTTTTTTTTTTTTTGGTGGAAGAAAGCTGACTGGCTATGGGAGAAAGGAATGCTCAGGGGCGTTAGGGTGGAGATGAGGGAGGAAAGTCATACTGTTGGGAACCCTGGGGAAATTTTGAGCTCTCTGCAGGACTAGGGGGTTGGGAACTGCCAGGGTGAGCAGAATGCAAGGGAAGGATGCTACTACACTAACTGAACATAGTGAGCCTCTCCTGCCTCCCTGGTCTGTTGAAGGAGTGATCTGTGGCCCTGATCAGTTATGCATTATCTCACCACCTCTCTGTGCTAGGACAATTCACTTCTGGGAAGGAAGTTTAGTTTTACAAATGACCCCTGTAACACTTCTGAGCAGAATCTCTAAAATCTGAATTCAGATTTTCCCTGGTAGGCTGAGCTGACTGAAAGTGAATACTGGGAGTGTGTGCAAGATAAAGAATCAATGGCCCTGGGAAAGCTAGGTGGTGCAGTGGATAGAGCAACAGCCCTGAAGTCAGGAGAACCTGAGTTCAAATCTGGTCTCAGACACTTAACGCTTCCTGACTGTGTGATCCTGGGCAAGTCACTCAACCCCAACTGCCTCAGCAAAAAAAAAAAAAAAAATCAATGGCCTTTTATCTCTGGAGATGACAGTCAATAAACATTTATTGGGGCTGTGTTAAATATTGAGAATACAAAAGAAAAGCAGAAGATAGTCCCTGTGTGTCTTTAAGCTGCTTGCAGTCAGATGGCGGAAGACACACCAAAGGAAGCAGAAACACCGTGGGGTAGGATGGGGTGGGAAAAGATGCAGGGCAGAGGGTACATCACTGGTACATGGTGGAGTTCTTTGCTGTGTCCTTCAGTCAAAGGGGCAGAGGGCACTTAAGATGCAGATGGGGTGTGAACGCCAATCTTGCAATCTTGCACACTTCCCACTGTTGCAGTTGTTTTTCAGTCATGTCATACTTTTCATGATCCCATTCGAGCTACGCCAGTAGTTTGCCATTTCCTTCTCCAGTTCATTTTACAGATATATGAAACTGAACCAAACAGGGCTAAGGGACTTGTTCACCTAGTGAGTGACAAAGGTTGAATTTGAACTCCTGTCTTCCTGACTCTAGGCCAGCCTTCCCACTCATAACCACTATGGTGCTCTATTTATGTAACTTTAAAAGTTCAAATAGAATGTGGAGTGGGGGGAGAAGCTGTTTTGGGTGGTGGCTTTAAAAAATAACTATGAAGGGGCAGCTAGATGGTGCAGTGGATAGAGCACTGGCTCTGAAGTCAGGAGGACCCTAGTTCAATCTGGTCTCAGACACTTAACACTTCCTGTCTGTGTGACCCTGGGCAAGTCGCTTAACCCCAATTGCCTCAGCAAAAAAACCTATTGAGAAAGATCTTTCTAGGAGAACAATTGAGAAAATGGCTTAGTATGAAATGCCTTTCCTTATAGAATCAGGAAAAAGATGTGTGTTTTCTGTGATCCATAGGACTTGTGAAGAATCTGTGTAACAGAAAAATGAGAGACCTCTTTATAGGATTTTCCTCAAAAATAACACTCACGATAGTTCTCACAAAGAAGTCTCTCTCTCTTTTTGTTCTCTATTACACAGACAACTATCAAGTGTTATTTTTGAGGAAAATCCTATAAAGAGAAGTTTGAAAAGAAATTGAAAAGAAGATTGAGGGAAACTGAGAGACATTTCCTGCGTTTATGGAAAAGAATAAAAAGGAGAAAGGGAGCTATCGTTAAGGAGAAATATTTAAAAAGTATTAAAATAGTTTAATCATTATCTAAGATGAGTTGGGCGATTTAAGACCGAGTTTTCAGACAAGTAAAAAGGAGTCAACTGCAGAGAGTGTTTATGGAAAAGAATAAAAAGGGAGAAAGGGAGCTATCCTTAAGGAGAAATATTTAAAAAGTATTAAAATATTTTAATCGTTATCTAAGATAATGTTGAGTGATTTAAGACTGAGTTTTCAGACAAGTAAAAAGGAGTTAACTGCAGATAATGGAGATTAGAGGTATCTTGGACCAAGGTTTCTTAAACTTTTTACAATCGTGACCTTTTTTTGCCCACGAAATTTTTATGTGACTCTGGCTATAGAGTGACATAAACTAGATATACAGAGCAAACATTTACTGATAATCATAATTTCACAACTCTCACATTCAGTTACGAGATCCCCTATTTTTAGGATTACAAAACATAGTTTAAGAGGCTCGGCCTTGGACTGTGACTTTGGTCATAGTCAAAATACTATAAAAATGAATTCTTTGTGCTTATTATCAATATATTTATTAAATAAAGGGATTCTTTGGTTAATTTTAACATTAATTCGACAACAGAGAAATAAAAATGATTATTAACGGGCAAGGCGATTTCATTTCATTAAATAAAGATTTAATGAAGCGGAGGTTGAGCTAATTCACGGTATGGTGACTGCAAATTTGTGAATGAGAATGAAATTATTCAACATACTCCAAGAATTTTATAAAACTCAGAAGGATAAAATTAAGTTGATTGCAATGAGTCAAGTGGCAGTTTGGGTGATCTGTCAGTCAATCTATAAGCATTTATTAAGCACCTACTATGTGTCAGGCACTGTTAAATACTGGGGTAAGCCCATCATCCCTTTCTTTAAGCATGCTACATCTGTACAGTGGGACTTGGAAGAGTGGGTTAAATGTCCTAAATCTCTTCTTGGCCTAAATCTCTGATATTTTCCAGGCCTAAATCTCTGATATTTTCCGTTGGGGAGCATCCCTGGAGAACAGCGATAGACCTGGGGTGTATAGTACAGAGTGGATCCAGTAAACAGCAGCTTTATACTGCTAGCAGCTCTTCCCTGAGCTTATCTCCTCTTCCCACCAGGGGGCACTCCATCATCGCCCTCAATTCTGCTCCCTACACAGCTGAGACCAACCTTGGGGTCCCCCTGGGCTGATGGAGAAAGCCCTTTTCTGGGTCCTGGCCTGTTTGAGGGTGTTGCATTCGTGGCTGGTGGAATGCCTGAGGTTTGGGGAGCTTATGGGGTGACGAGATAACTGATTCCTGCACGCTGATTGGACAGAGCAGTTGGAAAGTTAGGGGTGTGGACAGTGGGACGGAGGGAGTTCTGGGATGGGGTGGGGAGAAGAGCACAGCTGGCCCTCAAAGGATTAAGCTCGCAATTTTTTCCCTATCTATCTGTTCTATCTGCATTTAAAAATGCAGAAACATTGAAACATTTAATACTTAAAACATTTAAAACATTTAAACATTTAACATTTTAAACATTTAAAAATGATCAATTATCTGTTGTTGTTAATAATAAACAGATAAATTATTGAAACGTTTAAAATATATTATTAAAAACTCTGAACTTAAGTAAAACGGGCATTTTATATTCCAATAAAACAGGAAAAAAAAGATTCCACAAATCAAGATCAGAAGGGGAAACTGAGGCTGGGGGAAAACACTTGACCAAGACAAGCAAAGCCTCCCAGCCGGGACTATTTTCCCTACGTTCCTTGCAGCCTCTTCTGGATACTTTAGACTTCCTCTCTTGACCCCCAAACCTAAGCAGATCTTTTTGTAACTTCCTCTCCCTGCTTCTGTTTCTACCAGCGGACACCGAGCAGAACCAGTCTTGAGATTCCAATTAAGGATTTAATTTGATTAGCCTGTCCCTCACCCTTAATACTGTGGCTTTAATGTTTTAATGAGATTTCCTTCAAGGCAATAAAGAGGCCTAGAGGGAATGGCAGGGGAGGGAAATCGCTCAGATAATTGAATGGCTAATAATGATGGCTAGCATTTAAGCTAATATACAATTATATATGTCACACACACAATATAGATGTACATATATATATTCATAGTTTCATTTTTTAGTTTTTAGGTTTTTGAAATGTTTCACGTGTATTATTTCATTTTATCCTCACAACCACCTTGAGAGGAAGGTATTATTGCTCCCATTTTATAGAAGAGGAAACTGAGTCTGAGATTACATGCTTCCAAGTATACGGTTAGTGAGTATCAGAGTCCAGATATTAACTCTGGTCTTCCTGACTCTAGGCCCAGCACTCTCTCTACTGTGCTAATAGCTTCCCACTAATTGGCTTTTCTTCCTGCTGAGGGAGAATCCCAGCCAGACATCTTCCTGATTTTGGCTTCAGAACGTGGTCATCTGTTGGTGACCCTGGCTCAGGAGAGACTCATGGAGCCTTTCCAACTCTGTCCACACTTAAGGTTCTTTTTATTCTTATTCTTACTATTTGCTGAGGCTTTTGGGGTTAAGTGACTTGCTCCCAGCCTGGAGCCAGGAAGAGCATTTTCCTGAGTTCAAATCAGTACTCAGATACTTAGGAGCCGTGGGACCCTGAACGAGTCACTTAACTCTGCCTCAACTTCCTTATCTGTCAAATAATCTGGAGAAGAAAGTGACAAACATTCTAGTGTCTCTCCCAAGAAAACTCCAAATGGGGTCATGAAAAGTTGGATATGACAGAAAAAAGGCTGAATAGGACTGTGGGAGGTTGTTGGAGATTGCTCTTCTTCTGGGCCATAAGGGGGAGCTCTGTGCTCACTCTATCCCAACTGTCCAAACAGGCTCTCAGCCAGGCCTAGGGCCACAGGGTAATATTCGGGAAAGAGGAGCCCCAAAGGGCTTCTCTTCCCTTCCCTTCCCTACCAGTGTTAGGGCTCCAATTCCCTCCCCTCCCAGGTGAGAGTTAAAACAAGAAACCCAAATCTGAACAGCCAAAGCAGGAGTTTTTGGTTCTGCTTCTTTCCACCTCCCAATAACAGGAGTCGGCATTTGCCAAGCTCTTAACCAAGGTCAGGGAGGGAGGCTCTGTGGGTGAGAATGTGTGGGAGAGTATATGTGGCTCTGCCTGAGGAGACCTGGGTTCCAGGCTCAGTCTCTACCCATTGTGTGTCTTTGGACAAGAAACCCTTTTGGGCCTCAGTTTTTCCATCTGTAAAAAATGGGACAGAGTTGCTAGTTGACACCTGTTTTTGCAACTTGCACAAGCTCAGGGTCCTCCTGAATGGGTCTGGGATCGCTTATTGTCCTTGTAGACTCTCCTTCTTTTTAAGTTCCTGTGTGTTGAAATGCTCTAAGGTACATCCTTGGCCAGACCCCATCCCCAGTGTCTCCAGGCCTGTCTGTTTCTGTATATTGACCTGGGCTGGAATTATAATGCGCTGTAGCTTTTTTCCTTCAATTTTCCAATCAGAACTTGATCGGGGGCATTTTCTAAATCATTGTGGAGTTGCTGTATTGGGGAACTCTGTGGTACTTCTTCCTGTTATTAGTCCATTTTGGCTTTTCCCGCTAATCCAGGGTAGCCTGTTCAATCTTGCTTTCCTCTCCTGAGTGGTAAGAACACTTCCATTCTAACCAGGGCCCTAAGTTATGTCAATCCTCCAGGTATTCCCTTAGAGCAAGGAGAGTCTTGGGAAACAACAGATTTTTCAGAATGCCTACTATTGGGACACTGATACATTGTTGGTGGAATTGTGAATATGTTCAGCCATTCTGGAGAGCAATTTGGAACTAGGCTCAAAAAGTTATCAAACTGTGCATACCCTTTGATCCAGCAGTGTTTCTACTGGGCTTATATCCCAAAGAGATCTTAAAGGAGGGAAAGGGACCCACATGTACCAAAATGTTTATGGCAGCCCTTTTTGTAGTAGCGAGAAATTGGAAACTGGCTGGATGTCCATCAGTTGGAGAATGGCTGAATAAACTGTGGTATATGAATGTTACAGAATATTATTATTCTAAGAAAAACGATCAGGAAGATGATTTTAAAGATGCTTAGAGAGACCTACATGAATTGATGCTGAGTGAAATGAGCAGAACCAAGAGATCATTGCACACGGCAATAATAAGATTATGTGATGATCAATTCTGATGGACTTGATTCTTTCCAACAATGAGATGATTCAGGCCAGTTCCAATTGTTCAGTCATGAAGAGAGCCATCTGCACCCAGAGAGAGAGACTATGAGAACTGAATGGGGATCACAACATAGCGTTCTCACTCTTTTTGATGTTGTTCTCTTGCATTTTGTTTTCTTACTCATTTTTTTTCCCTTTTCGATCTGATTTTTCTTGTGCAACAAGAGAATTGTATAACTACTATCTACACATACTGGACTGAACATAAAAAAGAATGCCTTGGATTGCATTTACAAATATTCACCTTTATTCCCAGTTTTAGATTCGGAAATTAGAGCACACGAGCTCCTAGCTCACTCAGATCATCAGTACCCAGAACCCAGAAATAGCTATTCCTTTATAAAACGTAGCAATCTATATCATTGTAAAGAAGAGTGGGTTTAGAAACAGCAATAATTTATGTGCCAGTCCTTACAGACTTTGTATATACCAGCACACACTCTATGAGATACCATCTTCAATGATTTAAGTTGTATCCTTGTGCCTACCACAAATACAGGATACAATTGTATCCTTGTGGAATCAGTGACCATCTCAGTAAGAGTCTACTGGAATTCCAACTAGGGCAAGCCCACAGGAGTGTTTCATATCCACAAACCTACGGCTAAGTTGTGTCAACTAAGTTAAGGAATAGCAGATAAAAGGACGTGAAAGTAAGGGCAACAGTCTGTTCCAAGGCACGGGTAACAATAGACCTGACATTCTTAGCTAAGCTTTTCCTAGTTCCTTCCAGAATGGCACGCATCAGAAATGACCAGATTGTCTTTTTTTTTGGTCCTGAAGGAACTATAAATATGACCAAAAAGCTCTGGAGTGTCACATCTTCTTTTGGAAATGGGAAAGGATCTCCCTGTCCCTTTGCTTCTGACTACAAAGGAACATTCCTTTACAGTGGGACACATGAAATCGTGACTGAAGACCTTGGCTCCAAGCAGCATTTTTAGGGAATTGTTTAAAAATATCTAATTACAGGAGAATTTTCAGATAACCTTCTACTTTCTATCAGCTGCTCTGCTTGGTTCAGACTCAGATTATAGTTATAAATTAGGTCTATAAGTTTCTAATGATCTGATTATAAGAAGACCAAAAAAGTTTTAAATTATGAAAATATAACATGTTTGTACTTCTTGAAATAAAGTTTTGATCATCAAAAAAAAAAAAGATCCATTGCCAGTCATACCCTCTTTTACTTTCCAGCTTCCCTTTATATATTATATGTTATCTTCCTCCATTAGATGATAAGCTCCTGAGGACAAAAGCTGTCTTTCTTTTTCTTATTTATATTCCTAGCACTTAAGTCGCAGAGTACCTGGCACACAGTAGGTATTTAATAAATGTTCATTGAATTGAATGTGACTACTTGAATGTGTCTGCTTTAGCTAAACTATGGTAATCAATTATAAACTCTTTCTGAAAACATACATTAAAGCAAGAGCTTATCCATCATTATAGACTTAGCCTTTTGAATAAAATAAACCTGAACATTAGCACCAAACAAAGGATGCTGGTCTCCGTATTGATTGGTTTCCCAATGTTCTGCGCCTGGCAGAGGAGGCTGACACAGCAATGCTGTTGGGCCATTAAAGGAGAATGTTGAGCTTGTCAGTGAACTTTTGGAATCTGGCAACCCTGACTCCTGTCTTTGTTCAAATGTGTTATACCAGACCCAGCAACAAGATTAGGAAGGATTTCCTTTGGCACCAATGGGTTAATCTTGTGAAAGACTGAAGTCAACAGGAGATGAGGAAGAAGTGAGATAAGGTGAGAATTATTCTGTTTAACAGAGTAAAAAAGAGAAAGACTAGTCCTGATATAGAGTTAACCCAGACTTTCTTTTTCAAAATTGTCCAGACATTTCCAGGCCGGCCCAGAATTTTACTTCAGGAGGAGGGGAGAAGAGATTTCTTATGTACAGCCTCATACACTCTACACAGGCAAAGATGACAAAGTTATTCCTAGGCTGTCATTCTAACTTAACTCAGTTTACCCTCCTGAACATATCTCCTAGTGATAAAGCTTGTTCACTTTTACTTATGACACTTTTGGTCCAGTTCAAGTACTACGATGTTCCACATCCAGGTGAAAGGTCTACAGTCAATTTTCTGGGACTGTCCTTGGACAGGATTACAATAACAATCAAAGCGAATATTTAGCACTATGATGTTTGAAAAGAGTTTTATTAACATTATATATTTTTACAAACATTATCATATCCTCAAGACAATCTTGGGAGCTTAGACGTTATTATTAACCATAATTTACATATGGGAAAACTAAGGCTGAAAGGTTGTAGCAGGCCCAGGATCATGCAACTAGTAAGTGTCTGAGCAAGGATTTGAATTCAGGTTTTCCTGACTTTTAAGTCCAATGCTCTATGTACTATCCATAAAAGTGTCTCAATTATAATCAACTGATATAATGAGGGAAACTCTGGCAGAAGTGGGAAATAGCCTTGGGAGTCTTGCTCTCAGAGCATGTTAGGTTTGATCTGCTTACTGCCATTCTTCATGGAAAAGACCGAAGAGCCTGCTTCTGGAAGGGCATGATGAAACAGATAAAGACTACTATGTGGATAACTCGATTTTCTTTCTTTCCTGGGTGGTTTGAGTGGGAAAGATACACTGTACGCATCGCGGTGGGGAGAGAGATCTTGGGTCTTACAATCTGCAACCAGACCAGCATGCAGCCTTTGTTCCATACTGCTCTTAAGTGAAGGAGGACCAGATTAGGTTATGACCTTGCGGGATCTGAAAGGTTGTAAATGCTACATATGCTACGTAAAGATAATATAGGAAAGTCATTTGGTTAGGTGACAGAAATGTGCTTCAGATTTCTAGAAATCATCAAATTTATTATTTAAATACAGCAGAGATAGTCTATTTCATATTTTGGTTTCATTCTACAGATTCTTTGTCTTTAGGGACATTATTACTTTTAAATTCTGCTGAATAATAGGATTTCTAACTTCCCAATGTTTGTTATACTGTTTATGAAACTCTTGACAAATTTTTGAAGTACTGAATATATATATATGTATATATATGTAGTACTTCAAGAAAACATATATATAATATACATGTGTATACACACACACACACACATATATACACATTGTCATATTTAACATAATCATTAACCAGAGGAAAAACCAATGTTCCCCAGATAAATGTGTCTATTTTGTGATAACACTAATTTGTCAATCAGTCATAATATTCGGATCAGAGAGAAGAGAAGATCCTGATGTTATAGATGCACTTGAGGGTCATTCCCAAAGAATAATAGCATTTCTGGATGCCTGTAAGATTTTCTACAATCATCATACAAGAAACTTATAAATGAAGCACTAGTATACATTATAATCTCATGAACTTAAAATGGAAAACATGAAATAAAACTTGTTGCTGATTTAATAACAAGAATTCCTTTGAATGGATCTTAAATTCATCCACACAGAAAGCAAAAATGTTCTATGCCAACTTATAGGCTAGATGAATTCAGAAATTAGAATAGAGTAGATGCCACTTTTAATTTCATAGCTACTAGGGTGGTACATCCAGAGCACAGATCAATTATGCTACGAATAATTGCCCCCCCTGAATTTATCGACCCCCAAATAAATCCAGAATTGAGATTGCTCAAACATCCAGATAAGTTCCAAATCCGCCAGAATATTAGTATTTGAAATGAAACTTGAAAACCTTTAGCAATCTCAAATTAAACCCCAAGTGTAGGGAGGAATTATGTTCTCAGAGATAGCTTCTAAAATATAGCCAGAGCACTCTGGGGGCAGAAGATCTCACATATTGTCAAATTTAGTTACTTTATATGTTATGCATGACTTAAGTGTTTTTCTTAGTACCAGATATTATTTAATTAAGTGTCTGGGGCTGTTCCCAGATGTAACTAGGACATCCCAAAGGGTAGCCATTATGTGCTCTAGGAATCCCTAGATATCCACAAGGCTCTCTCAGGGACTCTACAAGATCAAAATTATTTTCATAATAATGTCAAGATATTTTGATTTCTAATGAGGTAAATACCTTTTTTTATCTATTATTATTATTTTCTTAGAGTTTTTTAAAAAATAACTTTTTATTGACAGAACTAATGAGATAAATATCAACAGGTATAACCCAATATATAAAATGAAATTTTTGTGTGTGAAGATGTTCTGAAGCCAACAAGTTTGAGAACTACTAATATGGAACATGCTCAGAACTTCCCTTCTTGATTTCCTAAGACCTCTAAGGGGCTTTGGAACTAATCTCTGGACATTCATGACTCATGGCTAAAGGCCTTGACTTTTGGGATGACCAGGAGTCCCCTGATTGGCTAGCTACAAGAGCTCATGACTCAATGGATTAGTGAAATTGAACAGTAAACCCTTCCATTTCCTTCATTCTTTTCTTTTAGATTCATCATGCCAGGAAGTGGTGACTGTCCCTAGACCCCCATGGGAGGTCGAGGGGATGGGCTTCTAGTCCATAGAACAAGGACCCAAGAGTTGAAGCTTGTGGTGGAGCTCCTTGCTGCCTTCTCAGCTTGGTGCTTCCTTTCCCAAGCAGATGACCTAGCATGAATTTGATTTTATGGTCTTTTGCTTCCCTTACCATTAGAGGGATATGGGGGGCAAAAATGAATTGCTGGATCTTGACAACTCTCACATTTCTCATCAGCCAAGCACCTATCCAAGAAGACTTAGCAGACTATAGAGAGTCTTCAGCTAGAGATTTTTAAAAAATCACTTAATAGAAAAAAATCCACCAATCACCACCTCAAAAAGATCCTTTGTGGAAAACACAAAGGAATATTATTGTCAAATTTCACAACTCCCAGATCAAAGAGAAAATTTTGCAAGAGACAAGAAAAAACAATTCAAATATGCTGAAGCTACAATTTTAATTGTTCAAGATTTATCAGCAACTGTAATAAAAGACGGTAGATTCTGGAATCATATCTATCAACAATTAAAAGAATTATGCCTGTGGCCAAAACTATCATACCCAGCAAAATTATCTGTTGGAATCTTTACAAATTGTTGTCATTAGAGTTGATAGAGACAATAATTATCTAATTTAGTATGATTGATCTGATCTTACAAGGAGATATTATGGGCCAGAAGAAACAAGGTACTAAGTAGAACTAATTGATATAATGCTTATGTTTATACACCTTTACTCATTGGAATTCACAAGTATGGGAGATTCACAAAGTAAATTTTGTAACTTTGTGAATTCATACCTCCCTTGAAGCTCTTAGGGCTAGAGAACACTCTGGGAAGAAACCCATAATCTCTCTCTCTCAAAGGAGCATAAATAGAGCTTCAGTGAGCCCAGTCAAGAGAATGGAGCTGAATTGGAGGCTGAAGAAAGCAGAGGCAGAAGCAAAGGACAAAGCTGCAAGAGCTCTTGGAACCAAGCAGAAAGATAGGCCTCTAAAGCTAACCAGGTTATATTGGAGACAATAAAAGATCTGAACTTTTATCACCTGGCTGCATTTGGGGTAATTATTGATCTGAACTGATACTAAAGCTGCCTCCTCTTAAAGAAGAACAAGAACTCCAACAATTATCTATAATTTTGAACCAGAAAAAATCGACATGCAATGAATTTGCCGATTCTCAGGACTTTCTCTCAACCAAACCCGAACTTAGCAGAAAATTTAACATATACAAGTTAATATGAAAGATCAATTTTAAGGAACTTAACATGGACAAACTATTTAAACGTGGACAAATTATTTATTTTTTTACATAGGAAAATGTAAAATGTTTAAAATTCACATCAAGAATAGGGTAGTTCAAAAGAAAGATTGGCAGAGTCAAGGTAAAAATTGTAATTGTGTTATACAAATGAGGTGCAGAGGAAGAATAGACACAGAGGAATTAGAGGGGGGAAGAGGACTCATAATTCTGAAAACCTACTTACATTGGGAATGGATTCAATAGGCAACACTACATATACACCGTGAAAGGTATAGCACTGTCCAAAATCTATAAAGAAATAAGGGGGAAGGGATGGGTAGATGGGGAAACAAAGGGTAAAGGAAGAAGACAAAGGAGGAATACATGGTGGGGGAGGTTGAGTAATACAAAGCAAGTTATGGAGCAGAATTTAAAGAGTCAGTAGGGCTAGGAGAGATGTGTGTGTGTGTATATGTGTGTGTGTGTGTGTGTGTGTGTGTGTGTGTATCTACATATGAATACATAAATATATCTTTTCTTAACTATAGCTTGCTTTTCCATAGTAGGGAGGATGAAAAGGAGAAAAAAAAATAAAGTAAATAAGGTGTGCAGCAGAGAATCAAAGAACAGCTTATAAGGAAGTAAAGAAAAAATGAACATTTGTGAATATCATTTCTTTTACTAATATTTCTTTTACTAATATATACACTTTCTTGATCTGGTAATTTGTTGTTATATATTTTGAATCTTCCCTGATGTCCTGTTTCATCCATAACAATGTTCTCTTTTGTATGACTTTATTTTGTTTTGTATTTCTTTTCTGTTTTTTTTTCAAATAAAATAAATAAAAAAACAATCAACTTCCCAGGTATAAGGTAGAGGTGTCATGACTAGACATTAAATAAGTATCTTTCACTCCTCCCACTTGTCTTTCCATTCCTTCACATCCAATCTGCTTTCGAGGCTTGTTACATCATCTCTTCAATACTCCCCCTTCTCTCCTTTCTCACGGCCTCCACTAGAGGCCCTTCTCATCTCACACCTGGACTATTGCAATAGTCTATTGGTTGATCTCACTGCTACAAGTTTTCCCCCATTCCAATGCATCCTACATTTAGCCCTAAAAGGGATCTCCTTAATGTGCAGATCTGATCATGTCACCCTCTACTCAATAATCTCCAGGGGCTCCCTGTCACCTCCAGGATTAAATAGAGTAGAACCCTTCATAATCTGCCCCTTCCCAGCTTTCTTTTCAGCCTTTTTACATTCCATGGAATACTTTGCTGTCACTGGCTCCCTTGCTGTTTCTCCCACCAGACGCTCCATCTCTGGATTTCAGCCATTTTCTCTGGCTGTCTTTCATTCCTGAATTCTCTCCCTCCACATCCCCATCTGCTTCCTTGGTTTCCTTCAAGTCTTCCCTAAAATCCTACCTTCTATAGGAAGCCTTACCCCACCCCTAGAATTCTCAGTCTTGCTCTGCTGATTGTTTCCCACTTATCCTATTCCTAGCCCATGAGCTATATCCACGCTGTATCCACCAGACTGAGAGCTCCTGGGGAGCAGAGACTGGTTTTGTGTTTCTTTGTAGCCCAGGATTTCAGGTCTGAAACATTGTTGTTGTTTGTCCTTCCTTTTTGAAGGGGATAGGGACTTCAGGGAGGTGATTCCATGACTTGTAAGTGAATCGGATTTAAGTGAGGGAGGGCTGGGCAAGGTCACCTGCCTCACTTTTTCTTCCAGGACCATCTGAGTCCAGTGGCAGAACATAGAGCTGGACGACTGGATTTGGCCCTAGACCCAACAGTGGGACACGTTGGTCTTCTTCCCCTGACATATAGTGGACATTTAAACGTTTGTTGACCGACTGACTGACTACTTGACTTTGGGGGACAGCTCTAGAGAGAGGGAATAGCTGGTGACCCTAAAGAAGACTTCTCTTTTGTCCATCCTCTTCTGTGGCCTGGGAACCTCACCAGCCCCTTTCCTAGTGAGTTTCCTGGTTGTGTGACAGTTGTTTGAGGCAAGAGACCAGACCTCAGGTCCTGGTTTGGCCACCAATGCACTTGGTCACCTGGACTAGTCCCTTCCCATTCCTCGTTTTCCCTTGCATGAGCCCTGAATGACCAGGGCTCGCCCTTTCCCTCTGTGCCCACGAGGGGGAGCGCTGAGCTCACTTTGCCCGGACTGTTGCTGCTCCAGGCTCCCAGCAGGCTGTTGGACGGGGTTCAGGGAAAGAGGGGAAATCCCTTCCCACCAGCGCCACGGAGCCAGTTCCTCCCCTTCCTTGGCAACAAAGGTGACACAAGCAGGCCAGATTTGAGAGCCCGAGGCAGTGTTTTATTTGTGCTCCTTCTGGCCCCCAACAAGCCCTTCCCTCCGGGCCCAGAGCGGTTCTAGTCTGAACTGGGGCTCGGGGCTCCCTCCCCTCCACCCTGCTCATTGTGCGTATCGGCTGCTGCCTGGGGCTTCTTGGGCTTCCCAGCTCCATCTGTTGCCCCTCCCCAGCCCAGGACTTGGATTTGAGCCAGGTTCCAAGAAGGGAGAAAGGCGGGAGGGTCCGCAGGGAAGCCTGAATGTCTGGGTTCCACCTGCTTGTGCGTATAGGTAGCTCTGCGTGAGGAGATCTGCAATTGCGGCACCTTGGGCAAGATTGGATCCCTTTCTGGGCCTCAGTTTCCTCATCTGTAAAAAGGGGGCTAATACTGCACTATCTCCCTCACAAGGCTGTTTTTGAGAGGCTCTGACGAAAGTATAAAGGGAATGGGGGTATGGCTTTGGATAAGGAGGCGTTTTACTTATAAATACTCATACAATAAGAAGGAAGAGGGAGGCCAGCGCCCAGTGGATTGTGCGTGATTGACACTGGCCTCCCAAGCTGGCCAGAAACGAGGCCGAGAGACTGTACCTGAAGGCTCTTAGCCCACCCCGAGTCCCTGGGCCCAAGTCCAGCAGAGGCCTATGGAGGACCCCCGATAGGCAGATTCACACTGGAGGAGAGAGCAATGTGGCCGAGTCCCTGCCCGACAGGTGTCCTTCTCTCTCCCCTCCCCGGCACACCGCACCCCCCCAGACCAGGCCCATCCACTGAAGAAACCCAGGCAACGTCGAGGCTTTGATCTCGGGGTCTGGAAGTGCCTTTGGAGGTGGAGAGCCACCTTTCCCCTGGAGAGAGAAAAGAGCATCGTTGAGCCCAGGATGTCGAAGGGAGAAGAAATTGCAGAACCTAGAACAGCTGGGAGGATTCTCAGAGGCCATGGGGTTTTCACCAGCGAGACACTGAGGTGCAGTGAGGGAGAGCCCTGCCCGGGATCCCACAGGGAGCCAGTGGGAGAACTGGTTCTGGAGCCCAGCTTTCAGGATCTCTGCCAGCTACATGTTCTACATAGGCAGGTATGAGCCCAGGGGCCGAGTTCATGTGCCCTCCTCCCTCCCAAGCCTCCCAGGCTCCTTAGTGTCCTCGGGGGAGCAGACCCTCACCCTTTGTGAGAGAGACAAGGTCCTTACCTGCTGCCAGCTCCTAACTGGAGATTTCACAGCCCATTCTCTCAATCCCTTCATATGTCTTCTCAACCACGGTGAACTTTTGCTGGACAGAGTTAGAGCAGCAGCGCTGAGAGCAGGGGTCAAAGGTGAGCTCAGGACCACATCTCCCGAACAAGGGCTGGACGCTGCCGTCCTCACAGCACTGCTTCTCCTGGGGGTTGTAGGCCACGCTCCCACACAGGAGCCAGGGCTGGCACACCATCACCGGGTGATCCATGGGGGCCACTGTGTGTAGGGCGAATGATGCAGACTGTTAGCTCCACAGGCTAGGGGACCACCCCAGTGACAGCTCCCCCTCTTTCTCCCTTTGTTCCCCCCGTGGCTCTTTCCCTCTTCACAACCTTCTTCCCGGCTTTGCCTTCCCTTCCTTACCTGGAGCTCCTAAGGAGACTAGGATAGCCATGGTGAAGATGGAGAAGATGACCACTAAGGGGAAAGAGAGAGAGGCGAGGTGATCCCCGGCCTTTGGAAGGGGGAGGTTGGAGCCCAGGGTGGAAATGGGACTTGGACTCAAGTTTGGATTTCTAGTTTCTCTCGGAAGATTGGGGTCAGGATTCATTCAGGCCAGGTTTGAGATCAGGAGGCAGAAGGCATAGGCCATTGTGGAGACCTTTTGGACATCAGAGTTGACTACTTCAGGAGGTGACAGGAAGCAGCAGGGGAGAGGAGGAAGAGCCCCGGGCTGGGGAAATGGAGCCAAAGGCTCCCCCGGGAAAGCCCTTGCTTCTGTCTGAACCTCAGGCACCCCAATTCTAAAATAACAAAAGGACAGAGGTGGCATTTGGGGGCCCCAAGGTCTTTTCATGACTCTCCAAACTGGAAGGGGCCAAACCCTTCATGACACATATGACACACATGACACAGAAGGGACATATTGAAGGACACACAGCCAGTAATTGGCAGGACCAGAACTGGACCCCAAAGCTGCAATTCCAACACTTCCTCCTGATAATTAGAAATAGTTGGGAGCTAGGACTGGTCTAGGCAGGATGATAGAGAACCTGCTATTTGCTGCAGTATTCTCCCTCCTTCCTTCCACATTAGTTTGGAACTAATCAAATTTGGGACTAGGGGCAGGTTCAGAGTTCAGAGTTCACCTTGTGACAAATGTGGGTGCTTCTCTGTGAACTCCAGGAATTGGGGAACCTAGGTGCAAAGCTTGGTTCTTAAGACTTTAAAAAAATTGGACAAATGTCTTAACTGCCTTGGTCTTCAATTTCACCTTCTGTCAAATGAATAAATCAAAAATAGGTAATCTCTAAAGATTCTCCTAGCTCTAAATCCATGAGCTTATAAATTTGGAGGAGGTGGGATGGAGATACTCGCTTCATGGAATAAGCAGGTAGGTGAGGTCTAAAGGGGAAGCTCTTTGGATTCTCAGAATATTGTGAGGAACCGAGTGAAAACTTTTGGGGAAACCTGGGGCCAAGAGTGAGATCAGAGTTTAAATCAGAAGCACGGATCGGAGGGAGGGAGGTTGTCGGATTGGGACCAGAGAAAGCTTTAAGGTCAAGGTCAGGCTTTTGAGATAAGGATCAGAGTGAGATTTAGGCTCTACTCTGAAAGGAAAGGGTTAGAATCTAGGTTTAGATGCCCCTTTTGCATTATCTAGTCCAGCCTTTGATTTTACAGATGGGAGAGTTGAGTCCCAGAGATAGTAATCAGCTGGAATGGTCCGAGTCCAGGTGTGGGTGGAATTGGGAAGGCAAAAAGGTACTTTGTGGGGTGGGATTGGAATTAAGAGAAATGTGACAAGTGAGAGATCAGGGATGAGGTTAGGGGGATGATATTGGGGTAACAGCTGGGAAGCAGCAAAGGAACATTAAGAATCGGGGTTGGGACCAAGGTGAGGGCTGGGGAGCTGATGAGGATCTCATGGGGCAGGGCTCAGGATCCCAGAAGGTGAAGGATCCCCATGAGTTCTCTTACCTGTGATTTGGTTTTGAGATGCCATGAGTCCTATGGGAGTAGGGTCCGGAGGACTTGGTAGCAGGGCTACAACTGCCAAGTGTCTGAGAACTTGGTAGCAGAGATGCTCTAATTCCTGGGATCCTGGGCTTTTATCGGCGTGGAGGAAGGTGACGTAAGAGCCCTCACTAGTAGAGACTAGTCGGGCCCTGGGGCTGTAGACATAGAGGAGTGGAGGTGGGGAGAAGAAGGAAAGGGAAAGTAGAGAAAAGAGGAGGGGAAAGGAAGGAAGGGAGGAAACCTATTCTTTGCTAATAGCGGGTTTCCCTTCCCCTCTCACTCATCTCTTTGAATTGGCTTGTAGCTCCAAGAAAGGGAGAAGAGCCATGACTTCCTCATTACTCCTCAGCAAGAACTTCCACTTAAACCCCTTGAATTTCTTGCACTTTTTTCCTTCACCAGCCCCATCCTCCCTGGCCCTTAAGACAGTCTTTCCAATTTCTGGGTTTCCAAGCTGATCCCAGCTCAGGAGGAAAGGAAGGCCAAAGGCATGGGATTTGGAGGTGACAGGGTCAGTCACTGGAAGGAGAAGAAGATGGGGTTCTGGGTCAGAAAGGGAAACTGAGGAAGGATGCTGGTTTGGAAGTCAGTGCCTTAGGGCCACGGATGCTAGGCCACAAAAGGAAACCAGTGAGATCAGGGAGCCCAGAGGCCAGGCTGCAGAGGGACGCACGTGGTGGGCAGCTTCATGTTTTATTGGCTTCCTTTCACAGAGCTTCATTTTAACCAGATGTAAAATTGGGAGGACTCCAAGTAGAGTCTAATTCAACAATGATATTAAGCGCTTACAATGGGCAAGACACTGTTTTAGTGACCAGGGGTGAGAAGGGGAATATGAACCCCATGCCAGTCAGTGGGGATCCTCTGTCCTGCTGAGGGTAGAGGGGGATGGATAGACCACAGACACAGACCGGCACCATGTAAGGTTGAGCATGGAGGGAGTCAAGGGAAAGAAAAGCCTTTCCAAGACATTCTGGGGAACAGAAGTTGGGGGAATCAGAGAAGACTTCATGGGGGAGAAACAGTCTGGATGGAGCAAGAATTCAAGGAGGAGGGCCCTCATACCAGACCAGACCTGGGGAATGCCTTCCATGGGGGCTGGTCATCCCATGTGACTGGAACTTAGAGGGCATGAGGTGCACTAACCCGAAATAAGTCTGGGAAGGGAAACTGAGTCAGCAGGGAAGGGCCCCCAAATGGCAGAATAATGAATTTGTGTTTATCCTAGAGGCTATAGGGAATCTGAAGATTTGTGAGTAGGGGTCTGAGGCCCCTCTTACTTATTCTGAGACATTTCTTATTCTAAGAACTCTCCCACTTTTGACATGAAGGCCCCTCCCCAGCCCTGACATTCCCTATTTAAAAGACTTTTCCTGACTCTCATATTCTGTGTTCTGAAGGCTTTTGTAGTGCTGACCTCCTGCAGAACTTAAGCCAGATAACTTCTGTAATTAGGAGCAATTTAATTAACAATAGTAGCTTTATTTAAAAAATTAAATTAAATTTATGTAATATTTTCTCCACTTACATTCAAAAACAATTTTTTTACATTTTTAAAAAAAGATTTTTGAGTTCTTGATGCTAAGTCAAATGAGTAGAATCAGGAAATCATGGTACATGGCAACAGCAAAATTACACGATGATCAATTCTAATGGATGTGGTTCTTCTCAATAAAGAGACAACTGAAGCCAGTTCCAATGGTCTTGTGGTGAAGAGAGCCACCTGCACCCAGAGGGAGGACTGTGGGAACTGAGTGTGGATCACAACATAACATTCTCACTCTTTTTGTTGTTGTTCACTTGCATTTTGTTTTCTTATTCATTTTATTTCCCTTTTGATCTGATTTTTCTTGTGCAGCAAGAGAATTACATAAATATGTTTACACATATTTCATCTAACATATATTTTAATATGTGTAACATATATTGGATTACTTGCCATCTAGGGGAGGAAGTCGGGGGAAGGGGCTTGAAAATGGAACACAAAGTTTTTGCAATTTTTCAATGGTGAAAAATTATCCTTGCATGTGTTTTGAAAATAAAAAAGCTTCAATTAAAAAAAGAAAAGAAAGAAAAGGTTTTTGAGTTCTAGGTTCTCTCCCTTATCCCCACTCAAAATTAAGAAATAACATGTGAAGTTGTGCAAAATATTTCCCATAAAAGTCAAGGTATGAAAGAAAATGTAAATCTCCCACTCTGATGAAAATAAAAATAAAAACTCTCAAGAAAAGTTAAAAAGAGATAGATAGAAAGATAAAGAGAGAATGCTTCAATCTGTATTCATACACAATCATTTCCTTCTCTGAGTATGGAGAGCAATTTTAAACAGGAATGTGGTTCACTGTCTTGAACTTTCTGTTGTGCTAGCTGCCCAATTTTCCTTGGATGTCTTCTTTTCTTTTTAAAACATATATTTTTGTGATTATCCCCAAATTTGGCATTTCCATATACAAAGAGGTACAGAAAAACATTATGCCTAAAATGCAGCCACATCTCCTTTATAGTTTTCATTTCAATATGATATAATAAAATATATAGAAAAAGTTATAAAACTTTATAAAAGTAGAAAAAAACCTCTATAAAACTATATAGTAAAATAAAAAAAATAAATTCAACATGCTAGTTTCAAAGCTATCCTGCTGGTCTGTGTCTCCTTTTTGTTCTCTACTATTCTTTTTTCTTTTTATTCTATTCCAACTCTCTTCTGAGGTAGAGCAGGAGGGGAGTATCACTATTAGTATTCTCCCCTCTTCCTTCCAAATTCCTACTTCCCAATTTAAAAAGCCATAAAAAGTAAGTATAATCATTCACAGAGTGCCAATGCCTCGATAGATCTGTCTCAGTTTACATCTTGAGACACTCACCTCTTTGTCAGAAGGTAGATGACCTATTTCCTCCAGAGGCCTCTGGGATGTTGGTGGGTCACTGGATTGGTCAGGGTTCTGAAGTCTTTCAAAATTGTTTTCCTCGATCATGACACTGTTCTCGGATAACCTGTTCCCTTCCTTCTGTTCACTTCAGATAAATTCATGTACTTCTTGCCCAAGTTCTTCTTATGCAGCATGTTAAAACAAAACACTGTTTGGGGAAAGTCTGGCCCTGAGTCTTTGACCGTGGAAGATATCACCAAACTTCCCCAAGAAAAAGGGGACTCAGCAATTTGGAAGTATGCTCAAAAAGTTATCAAACTGTGCATACCCTTTGTTCCAGCAGTGTTACTAGTGGGCTTATATCCCAAAGAGATATTAAAGGAGGGAAAGGGACTCGTATGTGCAAGAATGTTTGTGGCAGCCCTCTTTGTAGTGCAAGCCTGCTCATTGTGCCCAATGTCTGGAAACCTGTGTCCTTCTCATTTCTAACTCTTGGTTCTCTGGCTTCTTTCAAGATTTATCTTCATCAAACCCTACCTTCTGCACACCGAACAGCAGAGACATCACCTTGCTGACAAGATCTGTGTAGTCAAGGTTGTGATTGGTACAGTAGTGATGTACGTCTGTGAATGTTGGAACGTAAAGAAAGCTGCTGCCAAGGAATTGGTGCTTCAGAATCGTGATGATGGAGAAGACTTGGACAGCAAGGAGACCAAATCGGTCAATATAGAAAGAAATTAATTCAGACCATAAGGCCCAATACTTAAGGTGAAGCTGAAATATTTTGGTCACATCATGAGAAGATGGGACTCATTGGAAAAGACCCTGATGTTGGGAAAGACTGAAGGCAACAGGAAAAGGGGAAGGAAGAGGATGAGGTGGATGGATGGTGTCAGGGAAGCAACAAACATGAGCTTGGACAGATTTTGGGAGGTAGTGGAGAACAGTGTACTGTGACTACAGTCAGAAACACTCAGGTACAATTGAACAGCAACAGCCGCCACCTTCTGAAGCAGATCTTTCCTATTTGCCCTCTGCCCTCTGAAGTTATTTCACATCTACTCTCTATATCCTACATATACCTTTTTGTATGTTGTTTCCCTCGTTAGAACGTAAGCTCCTTGAAGGCAGGGATTGTATTTTTACCTTTCTTTGTACCTCCAAATAACTAATTAATGCAGTGTCTAGCACACAGTAGGTATTTAATAATTTATTATTATATTGATCAAATGTTGGTCAAGTGGCAAGGCTGAGGATGGGCTAACCAGAGTGCTCCTGTGTTAGGAGGAAGGGAGCCAGGCCTCCAGCTCCCTGGCTGGGCACCCTGCACCAAACTTACAACAATAATGAAAAGCCATAGCTAGCATTTATATAACACTTTAAACTTTGCTCACAATGACCCTAGGAGGGAAGTGAGGTTATTATCCTCATTTTCCAACTGAGGAAACTGAGGCAACAGAACTGAAGTGGCTTGCCCAGTCACACACTTGCTAGATACATCACACATCTAGTAAGTGTCTAAAGCTGGATTTGGATTCTAGATCTAAGGCTCTAACCACTGACCTGCCAAGGTGTTGATAAGTGATGGAACTGACATTGATGGAATCCAGTTTCTGTGAGTTTGCTCAACAAAGAACAAGAATTGATAAAGTGCCCAGGTTAGTGGGGGTTAGTCTATTTGCATTTTGTTGCCACAAGAAAGGAGTAAGGAGGGGACTCAAGAAATGGCTTTTCCTGACCTTTCCCCAAAGGACTTTGGGATCTTAGTCTTAGGGAAGAGAATCTGACTCACTGCAATCTGAATTCAGAGCTCTGAGTCCATCTTTGTCTTCCCAGGTGAGACCTCAAAAGATCCGTCCCTTCCTGAAACTTCATAAAGAAGGAGACAGACAGACAGAGATGGAGAGAGATAGAGAGATAGAGACAGAGACACACAAAAAGAGGGACACAAAAACAGACAGAGAAAGATATAGATAGAGCAACAGAGAGAAGGGGAAAGAGAGAGACAGAGACAGAGAGACAGAGACAGACACACAAAAAGAGGGACACAGAAACAGAGAGACAGAGACAGATGGGAAGACAGAAATAGAGAAATTCGATTGTGAAATGGGTGATGTTTCTCAGAAACTGAACCTGAGTTTTGATGGGGGTTGAAGCGGAAAGAGGTATTTCAGATGCCAGGGAGATGTTAAATCCTTGGCCTTTAAGTCCTCAAGTGAGGTAATATGGCCACAAAGGGCACGCTCCCATGGGGACAGGAGGCCAAAGAAACTCAGGTTAAAAGAATAGGTATCGGGATGATTCAACAGAAAAAAGGGACTGGGGAAAGGACTTCTGCTCAGAAAAGGAGAGGCCATGGAATCAAGTGACCGTAGAGAGCAACAAGAGGAAACAGGTTAGTTTGTTTAATGTAAGCATTCAAATTGAGCCAGGCCTTGCTGTAGAGAATTAAAAGACTATATATCATAGAAAATTGGAATTGTCAAAACTAGGGGCAACCTTAGAATATAGAATGCAAAATGTAGGAGTTTAGAATATCAGAGCTGGGATGGCCCTTAGAGCGTGGAAGGAGAGAATTGGGATGGCCCTTAGAAGGTGGAAGGAGAGAGTTGGGATGGCCCGTAGAGTGTAGAAGGAGAGAGTTGGGATGGCCCTTACAATGTGGAAGGGGAGAGTTGGGATGACCCTTAGAGTGTGGAAGGAGAGAATTGGGATGGCCCTTAGAATGTGGAAGGAGAGAGTTGGGATGGCCCTTAGAGTGTGGAAAGAGAGAGTTGGGATGGCCCTTAGAGTGTGGAAAGAAAGAGGTGGAATGGCCCTTAGAATGTAGAATGGGAGAGTTGGGATGGCCCTTAGAAGGTGGAAGGAGAGAGTTGGGATGGCCCTTAGAGTGTAGAAGGAGAGAGTTGGGATGGCCCTTACAATGTGGAAGGGGAGAGTTGGGATGACCCTTAGAGTGTGGAAGGAGAGAATTGGGATGGCCCTTAGAGTGTGGAAGGAGAGAGTTGGGATGGCCCTTAGAGTGTAGAAGGAGAGAGTTGGGATGGCCCTTACAATGTGGAAGGGAAGAGTTGGGATGACCCTTAGAGTGTGGAAGGAGAGAATTGGGATGGCCCTTAGAGTGTGGAAGGAGAGAGTTGGGATGGCCCTTAGAGTGTAGAAGGAGAGAGTTGGGATGGCCCTTAGAGTGTGGAAGGAGAGAGTTGGGATGGCCCTTAGAATGTGGAAAGAGAGAGTTGGGATGGCCCTTAGAGTGTGGAAGGAGAGATCTGGGATGGCCCTTAGAGTGTGGAAAGAGAGAGTTGGGATGGTCCTTAGAGTGTGGAAAGAGAGAGTTGGGATGGCCCTTAGCATGTGGAATGGGAGAGTTGGGATGGCCCTTAGAGTGTGGAAGGAGAGAGTTGGGATGGCCCTTAGAGTGTAGAAGGAGAGAGTTGGGATGGCCCTTACAGTGTGGAAGGGGAGAGTTGGGATGACCCTTAGAGCATGGAAGGAGAGAATTGGGATGGCCCTTAGAGCGTGGAAGGAGAGAGTTGGGATGGCCCTTAGAGTGTAGAAGGAGAGAGTTGGGATGGCCCTTAGAGTGTGGAAGGAGAGAGTTGGGATGGCCCTTAGAGTGTGGAAGGAGAGAGTTGGGATGGCCCTTAGAGTGTGGAAGGAGAGAGTTGGGATGGCCCTTAGAGCGTGGAAGGAGAGAGTTGGGATGGCCCTTAGAGCGTGGAAGGAGAGATCTGGGATGGCCCTTAGAGCGTGGAAGGAGAGAGTTGGGATGGCCCTTAGAGTGTAGAAGGAGAGAGTTGGGATGGCCCTTAGAGTGTGGAAGGAGAGAGTTGGGATGGCCCTTAGAGTGTGGAAGGAGAGAGTTGGGATGGCCCTTAGAGTGTGGAAGGAGAGAGTTGGGATGGCCCTTAGAGTGTGGAAAGAGAGAGTTGGGATGGCCCTTGGAGTGTGGAAGGAGAGAGCTGGAATGGCCCTTAGAGTGTGGAAGGAGAGAGTTGGGATGGCCCTTAGAGTGTAGAAGGAGAGAGTTGGGATGGCCCTTAGAATGTGGAAAGAGAGAGTTGGGATGGCCCTTGGAGTGTGGAAGGAGAGAGCTGGAATGGCCCTTAGAGTGTGGAATGAGAGAGCTGGGAGTCATTGGGAGTTGGGAGGGAGCTTTAGAACAGGGAATGCCCAAGTTAGAAGTTAACTTCAAAGGGAGCCTTGTAACATAAAAGAAATCCAGAGCCAGCCCAGATCTCATACTCTGAATGACCTAAGAGCACAGAACATTGGAGCTGGAAGTAACATTAGAATACAGAACATGAGCTGGGAGACTCTCAGGGCTTTAGAGAACAGAATGTTAAAGTTGGACGCTATCTTGGAACCTTCCACAGATCCAGAAAGTGTCTGGAAGGAAATCTGCGATTGAATTGTTAGAAATCCACTAAGCAGAAGGGCAGTGAGGTGAGTACAATGGGTAGAGCACTAGCGCTCTGCTAACTATGTGGCCTTAGCTATGTCATTAACCCCATTGCCTTGGAAAAGAAAAAATAATTAATCTGTCATGAGCCAGAACTTGAAACAAGGCACTAAGTGAAACTGAGGAGACAGTGGGTAAATCTAGTTTAGCGCTGATTTAATCCTACAACAAATAAGGGTTTCCTGGTAATATAATGATTGGCGTGTCCTGAGTGGGGTAGATAAGCAAGAAGCTCTCAGGGCCAGAAGGACAAGCGCACTAGAAGCTCTTGGAGGCTGAGACAGATTCATTCCCTCATCCACCTCTGTGGTGGCTGCAGGCTGAAGAATAAACCTTTGGAGTCGAAGAGATTCAGAGGGCAGAGAAGGAGGCAGGAGCTCAAGCTCTCAGAACCAAGACTCCGCAAGGCCTCCAAGAAAGCTAACCAGGCCCCAGGAAAGGAGACAAGACTTTGAAGGAGACAATAAAGGGTTTGGACTTTAACCCCTGGCTGCTCGTGTGGTGATCACTGAACTGGAACGAAGGCTGCCCCAGAGACCCCGAGGGAACTGAAACAGAGAACATTACATTTTGGAGAGAACATTACATTAACCTGTTTCTTTTACCCGTGGGAATGAGATCGAGAGAACGGCAACAGATCTAGAATGGATTCCAGAGAATCCATTCTCTGACTCCAAGCTAGCCTCCCTTCCCATTGTACACCCTGCTTCTCAACCATGAAAAAAACAACTCCCACCCCCTCCCCCCAAACAAAACAAAACAATAAAAAAAAAAAACCTTCCAAAGCAAAAAAGCAGGGTAGTGCCTAGAGCAGGAAGACCTGCGTTTAAATCTCATCTCTGACACTTTTTGGCTGTGTGACCCCAGGTGAGACATAACTCTTGGAGACTCAGTTTTCTCATCTGAAACATGGGTACATCCACAGGCATATCATGTTATAGAGGGATGAATGAAATAATGCCTCTAGAGCACTTCCCAAACCTAAAAGGTCTCTACCAGGGTGTCCCAATAGTCTCAGTGCAGCTTTAAGCTTTTGGGGCTGCCCGGTGTACATACATATAGTCTTCATAAAAATAGATTCCTCCTACTATTACTGGGGTCAGCTAGGTAGTGAAGTAGAGCATTGGGCCTGGAGTCAGCCTCAGATACTGAGTAGCTGTGTGACTTTGGGTCAGTCACTTTAATCCTGTTTGCCTCAGTTTCTTCATCTGTAAAATGAGCTGCAGAAGGAAATGGCCAACCCTTCCAGTAGCTCTGCCAAAAAAACCTCAAATAGGGTCACAAGGAGATAGACATGCCTGAAAAAACCAAGCAAACAGAAAAAACCCATCATTCCTACTATTGTGACTCCTATGGCCTCCTAAGGCTTTGAGAAGTGAGCCTCCCTGACTCTCTTCGTTCTCCTTTCATTTTTGGTTTGAAACCAGGGGCTGAGGCAGTGGGAAAGGGTGCCAGGGCAGGAGACAGAGGCCAATGAGTCGGCGAGTCTGATCCTGCCCCGACTTTCATTTTTCCATCTCTGTGAGATCTAGCTCTGCGTGAGCCGGTCAAGGCCCGGGGCGCCATTTCACCAACCCGGGCAGGCCGAATGTTCCAAGAGCAGACCGAGCCTGCACGTCGGCCTGGGCTATTTTTACCCGGGTCTCTGCCCGTGCTTGCCCTTGTTCATCATCCGCCGGATTGCGGGGGTGAGCTCTATTCCTCTGCAGTCACTATTACTGGGATGGGGACGAGGACCGGGTCCTTCCCCTTACGGGAGGCTGGTCCATGACCCTGGAAGTGCCGCCACCCAACGCCCCCCGACGTCTTTAAGCGAGCACAGGGCGGGGAGAAATCAAGGGCGAGCCTGAAGGAAATGAGGGGGAGACGAGGGACTGGAAGCCCCGAGAGAGAGCCAGCTCTCCCCGCCGCCTTCCCTGCTTCTGCCGGTTGGATTTCATCACCTCCTGTGACACATGGTCCTTGGCCCGTGGCCAAGAGCTCCACACCTGGAAGGAAGGCAGCTCCTCAGGCGCAGGGGGCCGGTGAGCTCACTCTCTGTTTACATGCTTGGGCTCTGGCTGGCGAGCAAAGTGTGATGATGCAAAGGCCTGCTGCCAGCCTCGATGACCCTGCTCAGTCATGTTCTTAGAATCATCTAGAAGGGGAAGGAAACCAAGCCGATGTGTGCCGCAGGCAAGTGCTCCTCCACTGTGGGCCTGAGAGGGGGGATTCCTGGCTGGGGAGAGCAACCCTGAGCTCTGCGTCCTGCAGGGGTAGGAAAAGGGACTCTAGGTTTAAATCAGGGGACCTGAGTTCGAATTCTGTCTCTGCTACTGAAGCCAGAACCACGCAAAGTCCAGAGCGCTGCATTTGAATCAAGAGGACCTGAGTTTGAATCTCTGTTCTGCTCTGGGTGAGCCTTGACTGAAGGCCCCCAGTGGTCCTTTGTGCTCTACTGTAGGCTCCCAGGTGGGAGAAGCCATCTCTTCCAAGCCCCCAGTTGTTGTTCAGTCGGGTCTGATCTTTGTGGCCCCACTGGGGCTTTCTGCGCTGAGGTCTCCAGATCATTTAACAGATGAGGAAACGGAGGCAAACAGGGTGACGGGACACGCGGCTACTAAGTGCCCGAGGCCAGATAACGATCTGAGGAAGATGAGTTTTCCCATCGCCAGTCGTGGAGCACTATTCACTAGGGCGCCCCCTAGTGGTTCCCACCAGAGTTAAGCCCAACAAATGATCTCATTAGTCACCTGCAAAAATGTGTGTCAGCTCCACGGTTTCTTGTCGGGAAGTGGGTGACACACTTGGGCTTAGTCTGCGGGAGACCGGGCTGCGTTAGTAATGACAAGTTATCGGAGCGATAGCGATTACATAATGCTGCAAGTGCTCTCCAAATATGACCTCATTCTCTCCTCACGACTCTGGAGGGAGGGGCCAGTGCTCTCCCCATTTTACAGATGAAGTTGAAGGAAATAGGTTTTTTTAAGTGGCTTAAAAACCACTCCAGGATGGGGGCAGCTAGGGGGCGCAGCGGATAGAGCACCAGCCCTGAAGTCAGGAGGACCTGAGTTCAAATCCAGCCTCAGACACTTAACACTTCCTAGCTGTGTCACTTAACCCCAATTGTCTCAGGGGAAAAAAAAAAAAAAACAACAAACGACTAAAGAGTTTTAAGTTTCTGAGCTGGTTTCCTCTCCCTTCAATCCCAAACCTACACCATGTCGTGCAATTTTCACACACATATGGGAGGTGTCTTGTTGAGGAAGTTGCTACAAGGGCACTTGGTGAGCCTTCCTTCACAGAGGCTGCCTCCCTCCTCCTCTTTCCTGCCTCTTCCTTCCTTCCCAGAGGCCTGCATTTGCCTCTCCTCCTTCCTTCACAAAGGCTACCTCCCTCCTCCTCCTTTCTTTACAGAGGCTGCTTTCTCCCTTCTCCTTCCTTCCCCCTTCTTATCACCCCCATTTAATAGATGGCAGAGTTGAATGGCTTGCCCAGAATCACATAGCTAGTGTCTGAGGTGGGATTTGAAGGCCAGCCTCCCCTCCTCCTCCTTCCTTCACAGAGTCCAGCCTTCCTTCTTCCTTCCTTCACAGAGGCTACTTCAGATGGGAGGGAACATGGGGACCTTGAGAAAATAAGACCAGAAGGACAGCCTGCACCCAAGCCTGGAAAGAGACACCCCCAAACTCTTAGGTAGCCATGCACATGAGCTGCTCCCACATGGGCTTGATTTGTAATCACTGTGGGGTTTGCGGGTTTGCAAAAGCACTTTATACATACCACTTCATTCCTTCCTCACAACAGCCCCGTGAAATATTCACGGGGATATTCTCACCCCCATCTTATTGGATGAAGAAAATCGGTTCAAAGATTCATGGTCGGTACATCCAGGAAGAGCCGGAGGTCTCCCACCTTCCTCTCTCGGTGTGAAGGTCTGAGAGGGACACTCAAAGTAAGGGTCAAAATGGAACAAACACAGGCAACCGAATGTCACAGAAGACACTTCCCGACCTAAAAGTCCTCCAGAAGGGCAGGGTTCAAATCCCACCTCAGACACTAGCTGTGGGCAAGCCATTCAACTCTGCCATCTATTAAATGGGGTGATAAAACACTCATCGCTTAGGATGATTCAGAGGATCAAAATCTATTACAATAATAATTATTATTATTATAAATTAAGCACTGAAACATGAAGTTAGAGGAGAATCTTGGATATTGATCTGTACTCTAAGAGAATTGACTCTACCAAGAACAGGTGGGCTTCAATAGCAGGCTTGGGTAAGTATATGTATTTTTCTTGGGTCTATTCACTGTTATATTAGTTTAAATGCTTATAGGGAAAACAAGGGCTGTTTGGGGAAAACCAGATGAGTCACATATGACATTTCCAAGCTTCCCATGGATAAGAGCAGAAATGGAATTAGAAGTCAAATGACATGTTTAAAAAAAAAACAACTAATCAACAAATAATAAAAAGGCAGAACCTTTTATTCTTTATATCTTTCAAAAAGTCAGTCAACTGTGGCTTTCTTCAACAATGAGATGATTCAGCACAGTTCCAATGGTCTTTTGGTGGAGAGAGCCCTCTGTACCCAGAGAGAGGCCTGTGGGAACTGAGTGTGGATCACAACATAGTCTTTTCACTCTTTTTGTTGTTGTTTGCTTGCATTTTGTTTTCTTTCTCGTTTTTTTTTCTTTTTGATCTGATTTTTCTTGTGCAGCAGCACGATATTTGTGAAAATATGTATAGAAGAATTGCACATGTTTAACATTTATTGGATTACTTGCTGCCTAGGGGAAGAGGTTGGAGGAAGGGAGGGAAAAATTTTGGAATATAAAGTTTTGTAAGGATGAATGGTGAAAGTTATCCATGCGTATGTTTTAAAAATAAAAAAAACTTTAATGAAAACAGTAAAAATAAAACTAATTACACAGCAAAAAATAAAAGAAAGTCAATAGAAGTCAACATAGAAAGTTAATAGAAGGATTTAATTGTCTTAGGATAATTCTGAAGATCAGTTGGCATAAGATACTGGAAATTGAGGTCCTTTCTGGAGCTGAATTGCCAAGCGTTCCAACTCTACTGCAGAGAGTGCGATTGAATTGAATGAGCTTAAAAGCAGCGTGAGATGTGCAAATTTAGAGAATCCACCCCAAATGTTCATATGGGCTATTTGACTAGTGGTGGAGTCTTCTGAGCTCCCATTGGTCTGATCAGCCACAATCGGACACACTGTTACTTGACTCCAACATAGTGATGTCATTTTGGGCCTCTTCAAGAACAATGTTCCACAACTACCCAACCAACCAACCAATATTTATCGGGTACTTGATATGTGCCAGGCTCTGAGCTAAACTCTGGAGATGAAAATAAAGGAAAAAACATGTTCTCAGCTGTCAAGGAGCATGCATTCTAACAGAGGTGAGGGGACAAGAGGCAAATAGTTGGATATACAAGCTTTATTCAGGCTAAGTAACAGACAATGACAGAGGAAAGGCACTGGCTTTGGAGAGGACCAAGCTAGACTTTCTGTAGATGAAGGCTTTGAGCTGAGATTCTAAGGAAGCCAGGGAACTTAGGAGGTGGAGGTGAGGAACAGAGGAAGCTCATTAAAAGGCAAACAATGGAAGTATCTAGTGTCTTTTGTGAAGGACAGCAAGAATGCCAGTGTTTCTAGATCTTGGTTATTATTTAGTCATTTTTCAGTCATGTCTGACTTTTCATGACTTCATTTGAGATCTTCTTGGCAAAGATACTGGCATGGTTTGCCATTTCCTTCTCCAACTCCTTTTACAAATGAGGAAACTGAGTCAAAAATGGTTGTGACTTGTCCAGATTGCTTGCTGTCTTGGTAAGGGAAAAGAGGAAGGGAGAAAATTTGGAGCAAAAATCTTATAAAAATGAGTATTGAAAACTATCATTACATGTATTTGGGGAAAAAATATAATACTATTGAAAAGAAAAGAAAAAAATGTGTCCAATAGAAAATTGTTTCTGAAAACCTATTTTTTTTTATATTTATATCAAGAAACTGTGTATGTGTTTATTTTTTTGGAGAGAGCCATCTGCACCCAGAGGGAGGCCTGTGGGAACTCAATGTGGATCACAACATAGTATTTTCACTTCTGTTGTTGTTTGCTTGAGTTTTATTTTCTTTCTTATTTTTTTCCTTTTTGATCTGATTTTTCTAGTGCAGCGTGATAATTGTATAAATATGTATGCCTATTTTGAATTTAACATATTTTTTACCACATACATATATTGGATTGCTTGCCATCTAGGGAAGGGAGGTGGGGGGAAATTGGAATACAAGGTTTTGCAAGGGTCAATGCTGAAAAATGATCCTTGCATATATTTTGAAAATAAACAGCTTCAATAAAAAAAGATATAAAAAAATTGAAATGCTACTGAAAAAATTCTCCCCACTCCCCGTTTTTCAGGATGTATAACTTGTTTGAATAAGTTTGTGTTAGAATTCTTACAAGGTGCTAGGTCACTGGAATTGATAGAGACAATAATTATCTAATTTAGCATGGTATTTAAAAGTTCTCTAGTTCACTAATGAACTTAGTACTTATTAGAGTTCACACCTTTCACACCTTTAAGAGAGCATATATAAGCTAGGAGCCTCAACCAGGATGGAGTCCAAGAGATTCACAAATCTAAGAGACAAGCCCACTCTCGGAGGCGGAGTCAGATTCATTCCATATTCCACCTTTGTGCTCGCTGCAGATTCGGAGGGAGCTAGAGGCTGAAGCTGGAAGAGACAAAGGACTAGCGGCAGGAACCAAGGAGAGAGATAGATCTCTAAGAAAGCTAACCCTTTTTTCTTTTTTATGATCTCTTTGGGGTATAAGCCCAGTAGAAACACAGCTGGATCAAAGGGTATGCACAGTTTTATAGGCCTTTGGGCATAGTTCCAATTTGCTCTCTAGAATGATTTCACAAATCTACCAACAATGTATTAGTGTTCCAGTTTTCCCACATCCCCTCTAATATTCGTCATTATCTTTTCCTGTCATCTTAGCCAATCTGACAGGTAGGTGTGTAGTGGTATCTCAGAGTTGTCTTAATTTGCATTTCTCTGATCAATAGTGACTAGAAATGATTTTATTTTCTTCATCTGAAAATTATTACTGCAATTCTGACACTCCAATATTTTTTTCCAATGAAACCCCAAATGGGGTCATGAATGGTCAGACATGAATTAAAAAAACAAACAGCTGAGCCATATTTTTTTTTTTTAACACTTCTTTACTATCTTCCCCTGGATGTGTCTTTGCATTTATGTCACAGTGGATGTAGCACTGGGTCTGAATGAGAAAGACTCATCTTCTTGACTTCAAATCTTGCCTCAGACATTCATTAGCTGTGTGACTCTGGGCAAATCACTTCACTCTATTTGCCTCAGTTTCTTTATCTGTTAAATGATCTGGAGAAGGAAATGACAAACCGTTGCAGTATCTTTACCAAGAAGACCACAAATCAGGCCACAAAGAGTCAGACATGACTGGAAAGTGACTGAACAACAAACCCATGAATAATATAGATATTGACTTGATTTGAAGGATTTCCTCTTCATAGTATTTCTCTACCATCTGTGACAAATACAGCTTTTCATGGTAGCCTTTATGTTGCTGCTTCTCTGGAATACTAGAAAATGGGATAAGTATCTGAGTAAATTATGCTTTCGTTTGCCTTTGGGAATGCCAAATCCTGGAATAAATCACACTCAGGAAGGAGACGAATAGGGCATCTTTCATGGAGACAACCTGTCACCGTGGCGGGTGGGATGTCTTACCAGGAGACTTGTAGGAAAGAATCTTTTAGGAGAAAAGGGGGAGGGAGTCATCGATCATGGCTTGATCATAGACTTGGTAACGAGATGCTAGCTAAAGTGGGTAAGTAGCCCCGGAAAGTGTTAAGGAAGCCATCACACCCATATGCACTACTAGGGACACAAAGATAGGCAAAAACAGGTCTTGACCTCCAGGAGCTTACATTCTATTGGCGAAGACAACATGCTAAGACACATACAGGATGTGTACAGAATACCCCTGCCTTGTTCTCGAGGTTTCCTTTTGAAATCTCACTCCGTTCACTCTCCTTAGTCCAGGAGCTCTGCCTGATGCAGGAGTTGCTCTCCATGGTCCCAGCTCTACTGGCCTGAAACTCTCACCAGCCCTAATCCTCAACTTCCATTCCCTACAGAGGGGGCCAGTGGGTACTTCACTTAATTTACAAGTGTTAGAGGCAATTCTCTAGGACTAGGAGTCCTCGGGAAAGGGCTGACCTGAATTGGTAAAGAAAGCTTCCTCCTCTGGAGTTCTTTATACCAGTGCAGTCACAGTTCCCAGCCTTATCCCCTATCAATAACTAGAACAAAAGTTGGTTTTTGTCCTTCATTCTTGAAGAAGACCAAAGTGACATCACTCGAAAAGGTCAAGGTACAGTGTGTCCAGCTGTGGCTGAGCAGACCAATATGAGCTCAGAAGGTTCTACCACAGCATAGTCCATATGACCTTTTGGAGTAGAGACATCTCTAAATTTGTGCATCTTATATTTCTTTTGAGCTATTACAATTCTGCTCATTATCCACCAGCTTCCAACCTGTGGGTGACCAGAGCCAAACAGAGCAGGCTAGAGACAAGCGAGTCCGGAATCAGTCACCCAACTAAAGAAAGAGATCCAACTCTAGAACCCAGTTCTAGAACTCTAGAGCTAAGTGCAGGCTGTCTCTCAGAGTGGCTTAGGTTGCTGCTTCTGGTGTTTTGGCTCAGGGAAAGGGGCTTGCCAAAATTGTGGATTTATGATAATTTTCCTCCCGTACCCTCCTGCTGTTGCATGTCATGTACTCATTTCCTTCTGGAATCTCCCTGCTTTGTTGATGTTAGCTAACTGCCACCAAAATAGCTCCCATTTCCCTCCCATCACTTCTTCTGTAGAAATGTGTTTGGGACCAGGAGGGCCCTGCTTACGTCCTAGGGAGAGAAAGAGCAGGTGCAGCCCAGAGGGGCAGGGCAACGTCAGCCAAAGGGTCCTATTGCAAAATAGTCTGGGAATAGTGCATGTGTGTAGAGTGGGAAGGGAGGGATGCTGCCATCCAGGCACAGGCCGGGGCAAAACAAAGGAGAAAAACATGCAGTTGGGGCCAAGGTGGAAAGGGAGGAGAGGCTGAGGGGAAGGCCCAGGGCTGGAGCTCTTGGCTCCTTCTCCTAGACTTTCAAGGGATGTTTAGTCAGCTACCTGCCTCAACCTGACTCTAGTCTGGCACCATGCCAGACAGAGACAAGGAGAGCCCCATGGGTCTTCTGGGGATCACTGCAGCAGCCAGGCTCGAAGCAGACCTGGCAGAGGATCAGGTGCTCCCGGGGGAGTCCGTGTGAAAGTGATGAAAAGATTGGTGGTCTCGAATTCAAAAGGCCTGGATTGAGTTTCAACAATGAGACTGACGAGGGCAAACTAAGGGCAAATCATTTCTCCTTGATGAATCTCAGCTTCCTCATCTAGAAAAATGGGGATAATTGGAAGTTGACAGGATTGTTTCCAAAAAAGCACTTTGTAGGCAATGAATGAATGGGTTTAAAAGCATTTATTAAGCATCACACTAAGCAAAGATAGCTGGGAAGGAAAGTAAACCGTGGCTGAAGCCAGTTGATAGGCTAGTGGGTGAACTATATGGGGCATGAAGCAATCAGGGCAGTGGGACCTCCAGGATGAATACTCTGGAGGTGGAAAGCTTAACTCCTCCTTGGGTTTGTTTTTCTGGCTTAATCAGCTAGGTGATTCGATGGATAAAACACTGGACTTGGAATTAGCAAGACTTATCTTCATGAGTTCAAATCCAGTCTTAGACACTTACTTGCTGTGTGATCCTGATCACCACTTAACTCCATTTGACTCAATTTCTTCATCTGTAAAATGAACTGGGGCAGGAAATGGCAAACCATTTTTTCAGCAAGAAAACCCCCAAATGGGGTCATGAAGAATCAGACATGACTGAAATGACTCCACAACAATTTAATCATTTATTAATGTTAATTAAGTACCTACTATGTGCCAGACACTGTGCTAGGTACTGGGGGAGAGGGGCAAGTCTGTACAAAAAAAAGGCAAAGGATAATCCCTGCCTTCAAAGAACTTACAATTTAATGGGGAAGACAGCAAGAGAACAAGAAAAATACAAAGATACTGGGTGCATCCAAAGAGCAAGTTTCCCAAAGTTTATGTTCACTTGGATCATCACCAACAGTGATGGAGACATCATAGAGATCAGAAAACCTAAAGCTGCAGGGAATCAGTGGAAGCCTTTGATCTGATGCCCTCCTGTGATTAGGTCAGGAAAGTGCAGAATGTAAGGGGCAGGGTTCAGAGATGATGAGATATTAAGGGTTTGCCCCTTTCAATCGTGGAGTCACATTTGTACCTTGGAAAGAGGGTGCCCTTTTCAGAGTATGACCATGAAGTGTATTAGAACTTGGGTAGCTCACCCCCTGAGTGGTCTATAGTCTACTGGCAGATGGTAGAAAGTCAAGGTGACAATGGCCCAGTCAGTTTGCCCACGAAGAATAAAGAAGTGCTCACATTTTAGACTTTTGTCACCAACTTTATGGAATCATGGGGTAGCTCGCAATCAGCTGGCTGAATGCTAAGTCAGTAAAATTACTCACCACTGTGAAATGTAAAAAAAAAAAAAAAGCTAACCAGTTAGGCAGTCACTCTTAAATATTCACTTGATAGAGATACTTCTGGCTGTTGAGAAAAGAATCATCTCTTCTTAAAAGAGGGAAAGGGACCTGTATATGTTTGTGGAAAGCCCTTTTTGTAGTGGCCAGAAACTGGAAATTGAATGGATGCCCAACAGTTGGAGAATGGCTGAATAAATTGTGGTATATGAATGTTATGGAATATTATTGTTCTGTAAGAAATGACCAGCAGGATGAATACAGAGAGGCTTGGAGAGACTTACACAAACTGATGCTGAGGGAAGTGAGCAGAACCAGGAGATCATTATACACGGCAACAAGAAGATTATATGAAGATCAATTCTGATAGACGTGGCTCTCCTCAACCATGAGAGGATTCAAACCAGTTCCACTTGTGCAGTGATGAAGAGAGCCATCCACACCCAGAGAGAGGCCTGTGGGAACTGAGTGTGGACCACAGCATAGCATTCTCACTCTCTGTTGTTGTTTGCTTGCATTTTGTTTCCTCAGTTTTTCTTTTTCTTCCTTCTTGATCTGATTTATTTTTGTTGTGTGTAGCAAGATAATTGTATAAATATGTAAACATATATTGGATTTAACATGTATTTCAACATATGTGACATATATTGGATTACCGGCCAGCTAGGGAAAGGAGTGGGGGGAAGGAGGGGAAAATTTGGAACAAAAGGTTGTGCAAGAGTCAATGTTGTAAAAATTGCCCGTGCACATGCTTTGAAAATAAATAAATGAATAAAGATTAAAAAGAGAGAGAAAGAAAAAAGAAAAGAAAAGAACTATCTCTGAAGGAATAACCTAGCTTTTGAAAGGGAATTGCTCTTTGCCTTTTCCTTTGCATCTCTTTCAGAGTTCAGTAAGAATAGGTAATTTCTCTCTTGAACAATACCATCTTGCAGAAGAGCAATTCAACCAGTAGGAGACACCTCCTTCAGGAGAAAGCTTGCCTAGAAAGACTAGCTACAGAATAAAGTTGAGTTGTCGATAGGAGGAGGAGCAGGGAGTCCAGGGAAGTACTCTGTCCAGAGGGATACTCCAGAGAGTATCTAAGGAGGGCTGTATGAGGACTCCATGAGAAATAAAATGTCACTAGGACCCTGCAATGTCAGAATTCTGTGTTACCTTGACAAAGTCTATTCCTTACGCGTGTTTCTCTACCGGTACACCCTATACGTATTCCATCAAGGTCATTCCCCACAGTTTGTTGTCACACCCCAGCTCCAGTACTGTTTAAACTAGAGGTAGCAAATTCTCTTGGCAAGCAAGACTGAACCTGATTAAAACGTAAATGGGGAATGTCGGACAAAGTAAATAAGAATACAATAAAACAGAAGTAATGTTCATTTGTGGTTTACCAAGTCGATATGTGGGCCTGCAGGGGATGCTTTTTATTTGATTTGACACTCTGGTTTATACCATACAGAACATTATGTTGATTCATCTATCTCTGGGCCAAACCAAGAGATTCCTAACTGGATGGGCAAGGCCATAAGATATGGAAACAAACATGGCCCCAATCTCAAGTCATAAGAGGGCTAATTTCTTATCTGACATTCTAGTTACACTGTCCAAAAATGAAATCAAATTAGTCACCATGGTCTCATTTGGGCTTGGGGGAATTACTACATCCCTTTCTAAATGCTCAAAAAATCCTTTTAATAATATCTAAAATTTTCCAGAAACATCAAGCAGACTCACCCATCTATATTAGAGCTGAAAAGAACCTTAGAACATAAGACATACAACTAAAAGAGGGGTTTGACACGGAAGTTCTTGAGCTGGAAAGGAACTTGGAAATCAAGTGGAAACCTCTCATTTTACTTTTTTTTAACATTGAGTTATTGGCAAGGTCATGACTAGAACTCAGGTGTTCCAACTCTCCCATTTAGCCCTCTTATGACTTGAGTTACTAGTTGGGTGACTTTGGACAAGTCACAAGCACTGTTTGCCTCAGTTTCTTCATCTGTTAAATGAACCGGAGAAGGAAAAGACAAATAACTTCAGTATCTTTGCCAAGAAAATCCTAAATGGAGTCCCAAAGTGTCGGATGTGACTGAAACAATTGAATAAAAACAATTTTCTCTGTAGTTCAAAAGTTTTATTTTCCATGTAGCTAGGAGATTATTAATATCTGATGTGGCAACAGATTTTTGACTTTTTATGGATCCACATTATGTTCAAGGGATTGTGGGCAATTCCTATCATCATCATCATCATTATCATCTTTCTCATTTTATCTTTTTGATAGTTCAGATAGAAATCTCCTGGTCAAGGTTCTATCCAGGTATTCTCCTATAGCTAATGTTTTTGTGGATGGATGGATGAGATAATTGCTCTTCAGAAGTGAGCAAAATCCTCCTCTGTAGCTCACTGCAAACATCCTTGGGGGTGATTCCAGTAGTAAGAAGGTCCTATTCCTGGTCCCACATGATTTTGATCTCCTATTAGAGTTTGAAAACTTTTCTATAAATATAGCTATTTATTTTAGGAGATATGCATTTTTGCCATGATGATAACTATTTTAAATGATCTGGCTCTTTCAGCGAACTGCACAAGCTTAAGAGAGTTGGCAGGGTAAAATGGCAACTAAGGAAAACCATCACAATCTTGGACTGTGATTAAAAAGAGGAAAATGTCCTGGATAGAAAAATACTAGACCACATATGATGTGTTCTGTTTAGTCCCAGGCACCACATTTTAAAAGCATATCCACAATTTGTAATGTAATTAAAGGATGATTAAATAAGGTGGTGTGAAAAGCCTCACAAAACCTGGAGACCATGCCATACACACATCATTTGAGGGAGCTGGGAATTTATAGCCCAAAGATTTGTTGAGACACGTTAGCTATTTTTAAATATTTGAGGGCTAGCACATGGAAGGAAAAGTTAACTTAATTTTATTTATTTTTTTACTTTTTGGGCTTTACCCCAGAGGGCAGAACTAGCAGTAAAGGGTGGAACTTGTAGACGGGTAGTAATGATGTAATGAAAAAACTCCCTAACCAATAGAGCTGTCCAAGGTAGAAAGTGTTGCTTCTGAAGTATGGCTTTGCCCTCATTGAAGGTCTTCAAGCAGTAGCTAAATGTCCATTGGTTAGTGATGGTGTGGAGAGGAGTAACATTCAGGTAAAGGCTGGACTGCACATCTAGTCCATCTAGTTGGAAGGAGCTGATTTCCAGCTTTGAGATTTTGTAATTCTGTTATTCCTAGTTTCACATTAGATGCTTTGTATTCCAATTCCTTCCCAGTTCTAATATTCTTTGTTCTACATTCTCACCCAGTTCTGATATTCTTTGTCCTCATGTTCTTCCTAGCTCTGACATTCCATCTACAAAGTCTCTCCCAACTCTGACTGTAAGCTCCTAGAAGTCAGGAACTGGCGATTTTTCTCTTTTCCCTTTCCTTGTTTTCCCAGCATTTAGCACAGTGTCTGGAACATCACAAACCCTTAATAAATACTTCCTCCTTGACATTCTAAGTTCTAGAATTCAAAGTCCCTTCTGAATCTGATATTCTATGTTCTGTAGAAATGAAGTTTAGATGACAAATAGTAGAGGAGACGTGGGAAAATTGGGATGCTATTGCACTGTGGTGGAGTTATAAAGTGATGCAACCACTTGGAACTATGTCCAAAAGACTATAAAATTGTGTAAATCCCTTGATCCAGACTACTGGATCTGTGTCCCAAAGAGAACATAAAAGAGGGGAAAGGATTCACGTGGGCAAAAATATTTATAGCAGCCCTTTTTATAGCTTTTAAATTTTTATTAAAGCTTTTTCCTTCTTTTTTAAAATTTATTTTTTATTATAGCTTTTTATTTACAAGATATATGCATGGATAATTTTTCAGCATTGACCCTTGCAAAACTTTCTGTTCCAACTTTTCCCTTCCTTCTCCCCACCCCCTCCCCCAGATGGCAGGTTAATCAATACATGTTAAATATGTTAAAGTATATGTTAAATACAACACACACACACACACATACACACACACATCCATACAGTTATTTTGCTGTACAAGAAAAATTGGACTTAGAAATAAGGTAAAAATAACCTGAGAAGGAAATAAAAAATGCAAATGGACAAAAACAGAGGGAGTGGAAATGGTATATTATGGTTCATATTCATTTCCCATAGTTCTTTCGCGGGATGTAGCTGGTTCTCTTCATTATTGAACAAATGGAACTGATTTGGTTCATCTCATTGTTGAAGGGAACCAAAGGTTTTTTATTTTAAAAAGATATGCATGGAAAACTTTTCAACACTGATCCTTGTAAAAGCTTGTATTTCAAATTTTCCCTCCTCCCCACTTCTCCCCCAAATGGCAAGTAATGCAATATATGTTATTCAATTATCATGTAGCAGCCCTTTTTGTAGTGTCAAGAAACTAGAAATTGAGTAGATACCCATCAATTGGGGAATGGCTGAACAAACTGTGGTATATGATTTCATGGAATACTATTGTGCTATGAGAAATGACAAGCAGGATGATTTCAGGAAAACCTAAAAAGGCTTATATGAAGTGATACAGAATGAAGTGAATAGAACAGGTGAATATTGTATACAGTTACAGGATTATTTTATGATGATCAGCTGTGAATGACTTAGTTCTTCTCATGAATGCTATGATCCAAGATGATTCCAAAGGACTTATAAAAAATTCTATCCATCTCCAGAGAAAGACGCCACATTCATCAGAATTGATCATCACACAATCTTGCTTTGCTGTGTACAATGTTCTCCTGGTTTCTACTCCCTTCACTTATAATAAAAAATTCTATTCATTTCCAGAGAAAGAACTGATGGAGTCTGAATACAGATCCAAGCATACTTTAAAAAAAAAACTTTCTTTTTTGGTGTGTTTTCTTTTTTTTTAGTTTGTTTTTTTCCCAGATTTAGTTTTGCTTGAGTTCTCCAAACCAAAGGAACAGAAAGCAAAGTCAAGATTGTCACTGTAGAATCTACTAGAAGTAATTGTACTTGGAAGTATCCTTTCCATGCAACAGCTGAGCTAAATGTACTCTGACAGTGCTATCCAAAGGAATAAGAATTCTACATTTATTTGTAATATTTTCTTTTTTCCACTTCCTTTCTAATCTCTTTTTTGCCAACTTTGTTAACATTGTTGTCTTTTCTACCATCACTTCCAAAGAGGAGGCAACAATATCTAGCTACGTATCAAAACTATAAATTCTATCTTCAGCCTTCCTGACAGTAGTCAATTACATAGTCTAGACCAAGTTATTTAATTTCCCTCTTTTTTTTTTTTTACTTCTATTCCTTCAAATTCTGAACTTTGTTTTATTTTTTTTTTTCATTTGCAGAAGCTTTATTTATCTTCACAAAGGATTAAAATAATGATATGTCTGATAAAACTATTTGGAAGAAAAGTATTACTACAAATTGTTACAACCTCATAGCCATCCATAATAATAAAACCTACTTCTTTTTTGCAATGTGGTTTTTATGACTATTCATTAGTCACAGTTGTCAAAATGCATGGCAGGATCAAGTTAAGAAATCTCAAGCAATTCAGTGACCCTTAAAAAAGAGAGGAAAGGGAGAAAGTCCAGTAGCAGTCACTAGTTCTATTTTCAGTTTGTAAAGTGAGAAAATTAAAAAAAAAACATGAGATTGGCAGTTGTTTTTGCCTGTTTTCTTTTGCACCATGGCTAATATGGAAATATGTTTTGTATGATTGCGCATGTATAATCTCTAAAGTATTGCTTGTTTTTTCAAAGAGTGGGGAGGAGAAGGAAGAAAGGAGGAAGAAAATTTGGAACGCAGTTTTTTTAAACACTAAATTTTTTTTTTACATATAATTGCAAAAATTAAATATAAAAATTTTCACATAAAAAGAAAGAGGGTTTAGAAACAAAACTCTTTATAGAAAGTATATATCTATATAGAAAATATAGACAAATACTTTCAGAGCTTAGAGGAAGGAGAAAAAAAAAAAACATTGAGTTGGGACATACTTCCTGAAGGAAATCCAGGAAGTTAAAATGATTTGCTCAGACTCACACAAGTAAAATATAGCAGAGCTGAGATCTGACTTCAGATCCTATGCTTTTATATGGGCAGTAGAGAATCATAGATTCTTGGAGATGTGAGGAACCCAGAGGTTATCTCATCTATCCAGATTACAACAGATGATCTTCTAAATTCTGTTTAAATATTTCAGGTGATAGGGAGCTCATTCCTCTCCAAGCCAGCCCTTTCAACTGTTGAAGCCAAAGGAAACTTCATTTTTTTCAGTAATAGCTTTTTATGTTCAAAATATATGCAAAAGTAGTTTTCAACATTCACTCTTACAAAACCTTGTATTCCAAATTTTTCTCCTTCCCTTCCCTTCACCTCCTCCACTAGACAGCAAATAATACAATGTATGTTAAACATGTGCAATTCTTCTATATATATTTCCACAATTATCATGTTGCATAAGAAAAATCAGATCAGAAAGGAAAAAAATGAGAAAGAAAACAAAATGACAGCAAACATCAACAAAAGTGAAAATACTAAGTTGTGCTCCACATTAAGTTCCCATAGTTCTCTCTCTGGGTGTAGATGGCTTTCTTCATCACAAGTTGATTGGAATTTGTTATAGGTCAGAACTTGAAACAAGGTACTAAGTGGAATTAAGGAGACAATGGTTAAATCTAATTTAGCACTGATTTGCTCCTACAACAAATAATGGTTTCCTGGTGATATAATGATTGGTGTATACTCAGTGTAGACTATGTAAGCTAGGAGCCTTAGCCAGAATTTATTCAGAGAGAATCAGAGGGCAGAGAAGGAGGCAGGAGCTCAAGGCCACGGAACCAAGGAAAGAAATAGGCCTCTAAGATAGCTAACTAGGCCCCAGGAAAGGAGACAAGACTTTGAAAGAGACAATAAAGGATTTGGATTTTAATCCCTAGCTGTTCTCGTGGTGATTACTCCGGCTGAAACAAAGGCTGCCTCCAGAGACCCCAAGAAAACCGAACCAAAAAGAACATTACAGGACTTGGCCTGAATCACCTCATTGCTGAAAAGAGCCGCATCCATCAGAATTGATCATCATATAATATTCTTGTTGCTGTGCACAATGATTTCTTGTTTCTACTCACCTCACTCAGCATCAGTTCCTATAAGTCTCTTCAGACATCTTTGAAATCATCCCGATGGTCATTTCTTATAGAACAATAATATTCTATAACATTATATACCATAACTTATTCAGCCATTCCCCGACTGATGAGCATCCACTAAGCTTCCAGTTTCTTGCCATGACAAAGAGGGCTGCCCAAACATTTCTGCATGTGTGATTCCCTTTCCCTCCTTTATAATCTCTTTGGGATATAAGCCTAGTAGAGACTTACTGCTGGATCAAAGGGTATGCACAGTTTGATAGTCCCCAAAGGAGCTTCTGAGTCCAAACTAGGTTTTAAGGAGAAGGGTTTGGGAGTTTATTCAAGAAATTTTGGAGAAGCAGAGATGAGAACCTGATACAATAGCCCAAATAGAAGTGGAGGGGGCAGACACTGGGGAGAAGGGAATAGAAATGGAAAGTACTTAGGAGAGACGGAAACAGAGATGGAATAAAAAACAGAGAGACAGAGACAGCAAGAGAGAGACAGAGACATTGAGAGAGGGGAGAGTGCTTTATAAGCTCTGAATCCCCATTTGCATTGATGAGTCTAGAGCTCCAAAGCAAGGCTACATCTCTTCATCAGGATCCTAGGGATAACCCAGAGTAGTAAGGGGTTTTCTCTAATGCTATCAACTTGACTCTCCCCTTTCTGGTGAGTTTTTCCAATATCAATCATTAGAAATTAGTACCATAGTTTCATTTAATTAATTAAAATCAATGAACTTTTACAAAGGAATATTTGCTGAGAAGTTATATCTAGAACAAAAATACAAACATCCTCCCTACCCCAACACCTGAGGGTACACTCCTTTGTACTGCCTCAGTCCCAGGAGAGTGGGCTCAAATTGATCAGTTTCTCCACAAATTTGTCAAGTTTCCTTCTAGATTAGTCAATGCAAGAGTTGTTATCATTCTCCCCTGCTGGCCCTCCATTCACTTCTGTGATCAGTCAAGGAGGTCCCTCAGGATTTCACTCCTCATTGGGCTCAGTTGGCCACAAAATCTACCAAGGACTCCAGCTTCCTGGCCTCTGGCTACTCTTTCTCCCAACTTTTTAAATATTACAAGGTTGTAGCTTAGTCCAAGACGTCTTCACAAAAGTGGGGAGGGGGAAAGCTATAACAAGGGCGGGTTCTCATAAGTCCCATGGCAGTGGCCCCTTACAGGCAGATAAAGGCTCATGGCCTCTCTTGTCTCACCCCAACCCCCAAGGTTTATGATACTGTTCCCTCAAATGCAGCCAGGTAAGAGAGGCAACTCATCCATGTAGCACCTTTTGTGAACCTTCTTAATTTTGACTCAGCAGTCAATTAAAAGGCTTCACTTCTTGAAATGGCAAGAAAAACATACCAGGGAATGCTCTCAAGTCCATATGGGGATTGAGTCAGCAGAATCATGCTCACATGGACAGGGCTCTCCTTGGGCAGACTGGGTACCCATCTCCCTTTCCTCATCCCACTGATGAGGTCCTGGGTCACTAGGTGGAGCTGGCAGAGAATACCTGAAGAACTAATAAGAGGCAAGCAGGGAAAGGCACTGGTCAGCTCAGTCTTATAGTCCCACTCCTGTGGAGATCTTGTTTAATCATCCAATCAGATGTCAAATCTCTGAGGTGAAATTTCCTCCCTAAATCTGCCCATGGCCTATTCTATCTTTGCTGATTCCCTTTTGGCTTAACCTACCACGAGTTCTGCCTGGTGCTGACTTTCTCCTTGTTAGAGTTAACTAACTCCTTTAGGGTGCTAAATTTCTCTATGCATTTAGCCTCCCAATCAATGGCATACTGCCACCTCATGGAATATTCCCTTTCTCCTGATTAATTGGGAATTCTAGTGGGGAACTTGTCTTTTCCATTGCTATCCACCCGATTGGTCTCCTATGAGAGAATTTTATGTATGTATGTATGTATGTATGTATATATATATATATGTATGTATGTATATGTATATGTATATAGAGAAAGTATTCTAAAACTTAGTGTATTAAAGCTTAAAACTTCACTGAGATTTTTGGAATATCCTGTATATGTACATATATATAACATATTAAAAACATCAATTATATATATAATAAAATGTATATGAATAAATATATGTTTAATATATATAAAATAAAATCAGGCTGCATTAAAAAATCTTTCTTGCTAAAGATATGTTGCTCCATTTCTATTTCATAATTACTATTCCTGGTATTTATTTTACCTTTTCTTTTTTTTAACCTTTTTTTTTCTTTTTTACCTTTCTTTGTCCTGTAACCCCTTCTGATAAAAAAAAAAAAAAGCTGACATTTTGCCAAAGAGAAAGATGGTGGTAAATTCTTCCCATGACCAACCCCCAACATTTATGAATTGCTCTCCTCGATCTCATCATTTGGTGTGCAGAACCTCAAACACATCAGCATCCTTCCAATCAATCAAAGCTAACATTTAAATAGCTCTCAGAAGCCCAGATTTTGCAAAGCACTTTACATATATCCATCTAATCTGAAATTGCCAACAACGCTATGGTGTAGACACTGCTTTAAACCTCATTTTATAGAGAAGAAACCAAGTGACAGAGATTGAGTGGCTTCAAGAGTCACAATGGCCAGCAAATGCCAGCTTTAAACTCCGATCTTGTTGACACTAAGGTCAGTATATGTCCACTATGCCATGTAGTGGTCTGTGAATCACTCACAGTATTCAGGGCCTTGATGGATAGAAAGGTCCCATCTCTCCTGGAGCAAAGAGAGAGAGGTAGAAAATCTCCTATGAAGAACCAAGTTGTAAGGCTTAAAGAGCAGACACTACCACAGAGGAAAGAGATGGTAATAGAACAGCGAGCATTTGACTTTTATCCTGGCTCTGTGGTTCATCCCCTGTGTGACCTTAAATAAATCCCATAATATCTATGAACCTCGGTCTTTGCACTTGTATAATAAATAAGATGATTGAATCGGATTCAATTCAGTTTAATTTAGCAAACATTTATTAAGTTCTTGCTGTCTGCAAGGTGACACAACATGGTCTATGTGGATAGAGAGCATCCCACCAGCAATTAGCTCAGAATAAACATGGGAGGTGTAGAGTTAGAGAAATCATCCCAAATGTTCACAGGGACTATTTGTGTTACAGAACATCCTGAGCTCCTATTGGTCTGATCAGCCACAGTTGGACAAGGTAATTTGACTTTAGATAGGATTCAAGAATGAAGGATATCCTAACTAACCATTTAATAAACATTTATTCAGCATCTACTCTGGGTCAGGCCATAGGGTACATACCCTTACCTGCAAGTGCTCTGCCCAGAGGAATGTAAAGTTTGATGCTGAAATCTCTCAAGACAGTTTGGGATTTATGGGTTAAATTTTTTGGGGGGCTATGTCTTAAATCCAAATCAATCTAGCTCTCATTGATTGGCCAACAAAAGATCCCAGACCAAGTCCAACTTGGTCATCGTTTGGGACCTAATTGGCTCAGAGGGAACATACATAGCAATTGTTTCTGTTTTGGCCAGAAATTCTGAGGGTCTTCCCCTCCTAGATTGATGTTTTTATGAGTAGGTAATCGAGACCTTCTGTTATCCATTTCCATTTTCCAGAACTTGGTTGAGCACGCCGTCAAGAAATATATGTACAATACTGACAAACTTCTCTAGTCAACCAAATTTTGACATAATTTTCCATAATCCCTCACAACTTGCAGTAACAAAAGCCTTGGTCAGATCTATACACAAACATTGCGTACAGATCTCTGTTCTGCTCCTGGCATTTCTTCTGGATTTGTCAGGCAGTTGAGACTTACAGGATGGGAGGTCCATTGCTTATACAAAAGCTGACTGAAGTGTTCTGAGTTATATTGCATGAAGAGGCTATCCCCTAGGAGTTCAAGGACACCTTCATTATCTATCTCTATAAAGGTAAAAGAAATATATTGTCCTGTGATAATCACAGGGTGGAGGGTGGGGTCTCTCAGTCATTGCTGACAAGATCCTTAACAGAATCCTCCTTAATACTTTGGTCCTTCACTTGGAAGATGGTCAGTGGGGCCTCAGAAGGGGCTGAGGGAGAGTGCTGACCCAGATGGGTCTGGAGGAGAGAGAGTGAGCCCTTTCACAGCCCTTCCTCACTGAAATCTAATTCACTTGCAAGTCATAGCATCACAAATAACACCAACATGCAGCCAAGATTAGAAGGGAAGCAGAAAAATGGGAAAACATTTTACATCCACGGGCTCTGATAATGGTCTCATTTCTAAAAAAATATATAGTATTGACTCAAAAGTTTAAGAATACAAGCCATTCTCTGATTGATAAATGGTCAAAGGATATGAACAGGCAAATTTTCAGATGAAGAAATTAATTTCTAATCATATGAAGAATGTTCTAAATCACTATTGATTAAGACAACTTAATCAATTGTTTGATTAATTAAGACAACTCTGAGATACCACTATACACATAGTGTAGTATAGGAAAAGATAATGATAAATATTGGAGAAAATGTAGAAAAACTGGGACACTAATACATTATTGGTGGAGTTGTGAATTGATCCAACCATTCTGGAGAACAATTTGGAACTATGCCCAAAAGGCTATCAAACTATGCAGATCCTTTGATCCAGCAGTGTTGCTATTGGGCTTATATCCCAAAAGATCTTAAAGGAGGGAAAGGGATCTGTATGTGCAAAAATGTTTGTGGCAGCCCTTTGTGTAGTGGCCAGAAACTGGAAACTGAGTGGATGCCCATCAGCTGGAGAATGGCTGAATAAGTTGTAGTATATGAATGTTATGGAAGATTTTTGTTCTATGAGAAATAATCAGCAGGATGATTTCAGAAAGATTTGTATGAACTGATGTTAAGTAAAGTGGGTAGAACCAAGAGAACATTGTCCACAGCAACAACAAGATTATGTGATGATCAATTCTGACAGACAGTGCTCTTTTCAACAGTGAGGTGATTCTGGCCCATTCCAATAGCCTTGTGATGGAGAGAGCCATCTGCCTCCAGAGAGAGAACTATGGGGACTGAGTGCGGATCACAACATAGCATTTTTACCTTTTTTGTTGTTGTTTGCTTGCTTTTTTTCTTTTTCTCATTTTTTTTTCTTTTTTTGATCTTATTTTTCTTATGCAGCATGATAAATGTGGAAATATGTCTAGAAGAATTGCACATGGTTAACCTATATTGAATTCCTTGCTGTCCAGGGGAAGATGGTGAGGAGAAGGGAGGGAAAAATTTTGAAACATCAGGTTTTGCAAGGCAGAATGCTGAAAACTATCTTTTCATGTATTTTGAAAATAAAAAGCTATTATTTAAAAAATCAAATAAATAAATTAGGGGAAAAAATAAAAATCAAATAACAACAAAAATGATGTACAAGACACTCTGCTAAGCACTTTATATGTATTATTTCATTTGATTCTCACAACCTTGACAGGTTCTATTATTATTTGCATTTTACAGTTAAGGAAACAGAAACAGAGATAAACTGAGTTACCCATAGTCACCTAGCTAGTAAATGTCTGATGTCAAATCTGAACTCAGCTCTTCCTAACTATTAACCACTTTACCATCTCAATTTCCTCATCTTTAAAGTGAATGAGTTGTAATACATCAGGGATACTTAAACTGTTTGATTTCATGGGCCCCTCTGGCAGTCTGATGAAGCCTACAGACTCCTCAAAATATTTTCAAATTCAATTTTGAAAATGGACATTCATATAAAATATGGAGGATTAATTTTTTTTTTTTTGCTGAGGCAATTGGGTTTAAGTGATTTGCCCAGGAAGTATTAAGTATCTGAGCTCAGATTTGAACTCAGATCCTCCTGATTTTAGGACTATCCCTTGTACCATCTAGTTGCCCCAATATGGAGGATTATAAAGGAAGCCCATGATACTGAATTATAGGCTGGTCCAAAAGTCTTAGTGACTCTTTGAGTTTGAGGTTGTATTTTCTTTTTGACCAATCAACAAGGACTAAAACTTAAAAAGATAGCCTTTAAAGTTAAGTTTTGAGGTTCATTTAGTTTTGTGAATTTTTAATAAGGAATTTTAATTTAATATTCTAGACGACAATTTCTCAAACCAATAAATCTCAGAAGGAAGTCCTTTTGCTTAGCCATCATTATCACCTGGTCAATTTTCATTTAGACTTTTCTCTTTGGGGTCACATCAAAACTGTCATGTTTGAACACAGATTTCATTCTTTGGATGATCTTAAGGCTAGGATTAGAAATACAGTTTCAGGCACTGAACTTTAGCTGATGAAAGTTCTTACAAAATTCAAAAATTGACTAGAATGATTAACAACAGCACAGGATGGTGGTTATTAGCAAATACAATAAGGAACAACAAAATCTTAAAATTTAAAATAAGTAATCTTTAAAATGTTGCTTTTGGTATATTTATAATATTTCTATTTCTGAAGTTATTGAAGTTTTAAACTTCACCAAAATTTTGGGACATCCTGGATAATAATAATTAATTTTTTTATTATAGCTTTTTATTTACAAGTTATATGCATGGGTAATTTTTCAGCATTGACAATTGGCAAACCTTTTGTTCCAATTTTTCCCCTCCTTCCTCCCACCTCCTCCCCCAGATAGCAGGTTGACTAATACATGTTAAACATGTTAAAACATAAGTTAAATACAATATAAGTATACATGTCCAAACAGTTATTTTGCTGTACAAATATATTGTACTCCGATATATTGTACAATTAGCCTGTGAAGGAAATCCAAAATGCAGGCAGACAAAAATAGAGGGATTGGGAATTCTATGTAGTGGTTCATAGTCATCTCCCGGATGGGCGTAGCTGGTTCAGTTCATTGCTGCTCTATTGAAACTGATTTGGTTCATCTCATTGCTGAAGAGAGCCACGTCCATCAGAACTGATCATCATATAGTATTGTTGTTGAAGCAAATAATTATCTGGTCCTAATCACTTCACTCAGCATTAGTTCCTGTCAGTCTCTCCAGGCCTTTCTGAAATCATACTGGTGGTCGTTTCTTACAGAATAGTGTTCCATAGCATTCATATACCACAATTTATTCAGCCATTCTCCAATCGATGGGGAGCCACTAAGTTTCCAGTTTCCTACCACTACAAAGAGGGCTGCCACAAACATTTTTGCACATGTGTGTCCTTTTATCTCCTTTAAGATCTATTTGGGATATAAGCCCAGTAGTAACACTGTTGGATCAAAGGGTATGCACAGTTTGATAACTTTTTGAGCATAATTTCAAATCGCTCTCCAGAATGGCTAGATGTATTCACAATTCTACCAACAATATGTTAGTGTCCCACTGGATAATTATTTAATTATTTATTATTATTATTATTTTTAATAATCATAACTTTTTATTGACAGAACCAATACCAGGGTAATTTTTTTTACATTATCCCTTGCACTCACTTCTGTTCCGGTTTTTCCCCTCTCTCCCTCCACCCCCTCCCCCAGATGACAAGCAGTCCTATACATGTTAAATATGTCACAGTATATCCTAGATAGAATATATGTTTGCAGAACCAAACAGTTCTCTTGTTGCACAGGAAGAATTGGATTCAGAAGGTAAAAAATAACCTGGGAAGGAAAACAGAAATGCAAACAGTTTACATTCATTTCCCAGTGTTCTTTCTTTGGGTGTAGCTTCTTCTGTCCATCATTGATCAATTGAAACTGAGTTAGATCTTCTCTTTGTCAAAGAAATCCACTTCCATCAGAATATTTCCTCATACAGTATCATTATTGAAGTATATAACGATCTCCTGGTTCTTCTCATTTCCCTCAGCATCAGTTCCTAAGTCTCTCCAGGCCTTTCTAAATCCTCCTGTTGGTCATTCCTTACAGAACAATAATATTCCATAACATTCAAATACCATAATTTTTTCAACCATTCTCCAATTGATGGGCATCCACTCAGTTTCCAGTTTCTAGCCATTACAAACAGGGCTGCCACAAACATTTTGGTACATACAGGTCCCTTTCCCTTCTTTAGTATCACTTTGGGATATAAGCCTAGAAGTAACACTGCTGGATCAAAGGGTATGCACAATTTGATCACTTTTTGGGCATAATTCCAGATTGCTCTCCAGAATGGTTGGATTCGTTCACAACTCCACCAACAATGCATCAGTGTCCCCATTTTCCCGCAACCCCTCCAACATTCATCATTATTTTTTCCTGTCATCTTAGCCAATCTGACAGGTGTGTAGTGGTATCTTAGAGTTGTCTTAATTTGCATTTCTGTGATCAATAATGATTTGGAACACTCTTTCATATGAGTGGTAATAGTTTCAATTTCATCCTCTGAAAATTGTCTGTTCATATCCTTTGACCATTTATCAATTGGAGAATGGCTTGATTTCTTATAAATTTGAGTAAGTTCTCTATATATTTTGGAAATGAGGCCTTTATCAGAACCTTTAACTGTGAAGATGTTTTCCCAGTTTGTTGCTTCCCTTCTAATCTTGTTTGCATTAGTTTTGTTTGTACAAAGTCTTTTTAATTTGATATAATCAAAATTTTCTATTTTGTGATCAGTAATGGTCTCTAGTTCATCTTTGGTCACAAATTTCTTTCTCCTCCACAAGTCTGAGAGATAAACTATCCTATGTTCTTCTAATTTATTTATAATCTCGTTCTTTATGCCTAGGTCATGGACCCATTTTGATCTTATTTTGGTATATGGTGTTAAGTGTGGGTCCATGACTAATTTCTGCCATACTAATTTCCAGTTATCCCAGCAGTTTTTGTCAAATAATGAATTCTTATTCCAAAAGTTAGGATCTTTGGGTTTGTCAAACACTAGATTGCTATAGTTGACTATTTTGTCTTGTGAACCTAACCTATTCCACTAATCAACTTATCTATTTCTTAGCCAATACCAAATGGTTTTGGTGACTGCTGCTTTATAATATAATTTTAGATCAGGTACAGCTAGGCCACCTTCATTTGATTTTTTTTTCATTAATTCCCTTGAGATTCTGGACTTTTTATTGTTCCATATGAATTTTGTTGTTATTTTTTCTAGGTCATTAAAATAGTCTCGTGGGAGTCTGATTGGTATAGCACTAAATAAATAAATTAGTTTAGGGAGTATTGTCATATTCACTCGGCCTAACTGGATAATTATTTTTAAAAAATGTTTAAGCCCAAATTCTTGGACCTCTGGTTAACCCTAGATCTTGCTCTACAAGTCTAGGATCTCTTTTGGATTGGGGGAGTTATTTTATTTCATTCGTTTTATTTCCACAATTCCTAGGACAGGGTCGGTACTCAGCTATAAAGACCAGAAGTATTGTTAGCTCTCTGACTTGATCTCTTCCTTTTACTCAAGCAATCATGTTTTTCTTCCAGAAAAGAGCTGACTTGCCAAGAACAGTTTGGGTCTAGGCTCCCAGCCATACTCCCTACCGTGCCCGGGCTAGGCTGAAGCTTGCTAAGGTGTTCACGTGATCTCTTCAGAACTACTGCGTGGGGAGAAGCAGCCGTGGGGAATTCCTTCTGGCATGCGTGGAAAAGAACTGGGTAAAGTTGGGAAAGCTGAACTTTAAGCACTGGCGTCACAGCTGACTCTCTGAGTGATGTTGGCCAAATTGTTTCCCCCTCTCTGGGCTTGAGTTTCTTTGATCAATCAACAAATATTTCTTCAAAGCTTGTTTTGTGCAAGGAACTGTGCTAAGAGTTTGCCATATGGCAGACACTGGTGATTCAGAAACAAAAATAAAACAGTCTCTGACTTCAAGGAGTTTCCATTCTAATGGGAGAATGTAAATGTTTAGAATATGTAACATTTAAAATGAATAAAAGGAGGGAAGGTACGCAGTTGTGGTAATTAGGAAAGGCTTCATTGGAAAATGCAAGAGTCCATCCTACGTAACTTCTAAGAACCATAGCAGGAATCGATTTATAATTCTTGGGGTGCCTTGTTTTATAGTCTAACCCGTCCTGAACTCTCTTGATGGGGCTCACCCAGTCTCTGCTTCCTGTTGTTCAGTTATTTTCTGGTCACGGCTGACTCTTCATGACTTCATTTGATGTTTCCTTGGCCAAGATGCTGAGTGGGTTGCTGTTTCCTTCTCCAGCTCATTTTACAGATGAGGAAACTGAGGCAAACGGGGTTAGGGGATTTGCCCAGCATCTCACAGATAGTAAGCAGCTGACGTTAGATTTGAACTCAGGAAGATGAGTCTTGCTAATTCCAGATGGGGTGCTCGCTCCACTACGGTGTCCTAGCCTTTCCAATGATAGGAACTTCACTTCTCAAGTTTCCATCTATTTTAATTAAAATCTGCCTCCTTAGAACCTCTAGTTAGATGTCTCAGTTCTTGCCTTTGGGCCCAAGCAGAACACCCCAAAGTCTTCACCTATTTGAAGGGGACAACCATGGACATTTTTTTCTCCAAAACTTTAGCCTTCTTCCAAAGTCCTAGTGCATCCTTTCTACCCATGCCCTTAGTGTCCAGCATTTTCCCCAGTGCTTGGCCCTTCCACCCACTATTTTAAAGGATCTCTCTTCCCCAATTTTCCTCTCCTCCCTAGCTTCTTCATTCTGTCCCTGGTCCTCACTTCACTTCTCTCCAACCCAGCATCTGTATTTTTCCACTATGTCCCAGAAGCTTTCTAGAAGATGTACCAGTCCCGTGTTCTCCTCACTTTGGATGACTAACCCGTGACCCCCTCGTCCAAATGGCAAATTCCTTCCTAAGCCTCCATTTTGATGAAATAACCAAGCCAACTCCATTTCTTCTGGTTCTGTATTTTGCTCTCCAGATTTCTTCATCTTAATTTGTTCTTGGAGGATTTCATAATCCCATGGTAATTGGTATTAGGAAAAGATTATCTAAACGAACCTATCTAAAGTGGGAACCAGTTAATACAGTGGAAATAGTGAAAAGAAGCTTGATTAGAATTTCATCTTTGAAAATATGAAACTAAACTTATGAAAAGGAACCTATTTTATTTTATATTTAACAGACATAGATTACAGTTGCAAATATGTCCTAATTTATAGAATAAACAAAGAACAAATCAGTAAGGGAACTATCTCCTGCTCCCACTTTTCAACTCAGTTATGTGTTAACCTCCCCAATTAAGATGTAAGCTTTCTGAGGGCAGACACTATTTTCTTTTTTGTATGTATTTTTATTCTCGGACCTAAGTACCATGCCTGGCATTGTGTGATAGTAATAAATAGTAATAGTTATTTTATTTTGGAATATATTATAATTTTATAAAATATAAAAATATTTTATTTTATCCCTACATAATAATAATCTGTAATTATTTTGTAACCATATAATAATACAATTAATATGAATTAATACATATTCATTGACTTGACTTGGAATATCAGGAGCTTCTTCTCTGAACCCTCTGTATCCAGCTCTCTCCTACTCTTCCTTTTTTCCCTCCTACCCCAGATGTTTTTGACAGCCATGGAGCTTGTTATTAAAGGAGAACAAGTGATCAGGACAGTAAGGGCAGCCATGTCTTAGGAAGGTCAGTAGAGGGAATGGGGATGTTTTGTTTGGAAACAGAAGGTTTGGCTGGGTTACCTTCAGGTAACCTTCAAGTTACATGAAGAGTTATCAGCTCAGTACCAACTAATGGGAAGAACTCTGGCGTTAGGAGCCAAAGAGCTCAGGTGTGAAATCTGGCTCTACCCCAATATGCTGTGTATTCTTGGCCAAGTCACCACCTTCTCTGGACCTCAGCTTTCTTATCACTAAAGTGAGGGGTTGGACGAGATCACAGATGGCCTCTAAAGTCTTTCCCACTTAAGCCATAATCCTATGATCTCTTCCAGCTCTAAATCTTATGATCTTATTTACTAGAGGGAGTATATTTGCTTATTTTGGCTTCAGGTAGTGGAACGAGGACTAATAATAATAATAACAGCTGATGTTAATACAGTGCTTTTAAGCTTGCCAAGTACTTTGCACAATATTATCTCATAGGATTCCCACTACAATCTGGCAAAGTAGGTAATACGGGTATTATTATCCCTATTGTAAAAGTGAAGAAATGAAGACTCAGAGACTTGCTTATGTGGTAACTCTGGACTCAGTACAGAGGAATCAATCAATAAATCTCTTTCCAGTGTGTTAGACACTGCCAATGAATCAATGAAATCAATGAAATTGTGCATCACAGCAAGTATGGGTGACATGATTTGGAAATGACCGAAAAGTGAATGAGCAAATGAAGGAAAACCATTTGTTGGGTTGACTGTGTGTCAAGTGCCAAGTTAAGCAATCATTGGAGATACAAACAGGAAACGGAGACACTTCCTGCCCTCAAAGAATTTATTCTCTTTTTCAAAATTCAGTTTTATTATTATTTCAATTCTGGATTCTCTTCTTCCCATCTCCATTTCCCCTCCCCCTTGAGAAAGCAAGAAAAACAGAACCAGTACATGTAATGTTTGGCAAAATAAATAAGGAGTTTGCATTCTAATGAAGGAGAAAACAGTGTCCTGCTGGAGAATACTGACCAAGGAATCATCATGTTGAAAATGGGAACAATAGGGAAATCCATAGACGGATGCTTTCCAGAGGCAATAGGTGCATTAATTTGATTACAGTTCTAGAGCAAATAAAGTAAGACCATTGTGGAGTGCTAAGCCAACCTAACTCTTCCAATGAGCTCTTCCATTTCATAGGAACTCTGTAGGGACCAGTACTTTTCCCTCTGAAGGCAAAAGCCTGATTTTCTTTTCCTTCTTTCTCCTCCTTATCAATTTTAGTTTGAGAAAACCTTTTGCAAGCACTGAGACATGAAGTAATCTGTGATAATTTTGGGAAAATGATTTCTACTTGTTAAAACAACATAATCTGAATTTGCCCACACCCCTGTAAGCCCAGCTGCCAGGAAGACTGAAGTTGACAGATTTCTTGAGCTATAATGGGCTAAGGCAATCGGGTGACTGCACTAAATATGGCAGTAATTTGGTAATCCTCCAGGAAAGGGGAGTTATAGATTGTCTAGAGAGGGACAAGACCTCATTAAAGGAGAAGGTCAAAGCTCTTGTATTGATTAGAGTGGGACCAGCCCATGAGTACCCCCCTATACTTCTAGCCTGGGCAAAAGAGGGATATTTCATTTTTAAAAAGTTTGAATTCAGAAGTGAGTGAAATCCCCAAGTCCGCCTGTTAATTTTTTTGGGGGGCAATGTTGATTTCTAGATTATTTGTGATGGAATAAATGGAATTTGTGCCCCTCTTCATGAAAAAACAGCATCCCAGTGGATTTGTTGGAAAAAGAAAAATGTTTAATTGAGGAGAGAGTATAGTGATTTCTACCTCTATTCTCCTAATTTAGTGAATATAATTACAGACAATGAGGAGTTGATCAGATAACAATATGTTGGCACTCGGGAAACCAATTACAAGGTATGATTACTGCTCTCTGAGCCAGAGAGGTCATGTTGATTTTCTGGGCTTAAAACTGGCCACATGCCTGGAGGCTTTAAATAGCTGAGTCCTGAAACTAGCTCTTGGAGAGTTTGGTCAAAGAGAGAGTCAGAAATTGGGAAAGAACATAGTTATTTACCTTTTGGGGTTGGGGGTTCCTTCCTCACTCTATTCCCTTCCCCAAAGTCATGGTATCTAGCAACAGAGATCCTTACCCAGGAAACTTCCCAATCAACTGCTGAGTCATTTTGGAAGTGTGAGGAAAGAAACAGGAAAGCACTCACCAGACAGCTGTGACATAGAGAGATGGAGTCATTCTTCTTCTTTTCTAAAAATTATTATAGCTTTTTATTGACAAAACATATGCATGGGTAATTTTTGACCCTTGCAAACACTTCTGTTCCAACTTTTCTCCTCCTTCCCTCCACCCCCTCCACTAGATGACAGGTAACCCGATACATATTAAATATGTTAAAATATATGTTAAATACAATATATGTGTACATATTTATACCGTTCTCTTGTTGTACAAGAAAAAATCGTATTTAGAAAGGTAAAAATAACCTGGGAAGGAAAACAAAAATGCAAGCAGACAACAACAGAAAGTGTGTAAATGCTATGTTGTGGTCCACATTCATCTCCCAGTGTTCTTTCACTGGGTGTAGCTGGTTCTGTTCATCACTGATCAATTGGATCTGAATTGGATCTTCTCATTGCCCAAGAGATCCACTTCCATCAAAACTGATCCTCATGTAGTATTGTTGTTGCTGTGTATAATGATCTCCTGGTTCTGCCCATTTCACTCAGCATCAGTTCACATAAGTCTCGATGGAGTCATTCTTTAAGGACTGGGGACCACTGGCAGCAGAGAAGCAAGCCAGCAATGAACTCCAGAGAGAGTTAGCTCTGGTAATTGTAAGTTGGGATGCAGAAAGGACTGGGAGCACTGACAAAAAAATTTGAATCCATGCAGGTCTGAAGTTGTGAGCTGTCTTGGCCATGTATTTTCTTCCACGTGGGTCTCACTATCACTGTACTCTGAATTTGAGCTCAGTCTTTCCTTGGATGCTATGTGAGGGGAGATTGCTCCCCGGGAGAATAGTTTTCAGTTACCATTCTTCCCACCATCCTATTTTAGTAAATGCCTTTTTCTGAGAGCTCATTCTTTCTACTTTTGTGATCGTGCAGTCGTTTTCAGCCATGACTGCCTCTTTGTGACCCCTTTGATGTTTCCTTAGCAAAGATACTGCTGCAGTGATTTATAATTCCCTTCTCCGGCTCATTTTATACATGAGCAAACTGAGGCAAACAGAATGAAGTGACTTTCCCAGGGTCACACAGCTAGTACTTGTCTGAGGCTGGTTTTGACTTCACAAGTGTTGCTGTATCCACTGCGTCTCCCCTTATCTGTCTTGCTTGACCATAGATATTTATAATAGTTTTCTAGGTGAAGAAACTGGGGCAAACTGGATAAGGCAACTTGCCCAGGATCACACAGCTAGTTAGTGTCTAAAGCCAGATTTGAACTCAAGAAGTCTCTTCTTGACTCCAGGCCTGACACTCTATCTACTTCATTGCCCCCATTCTGTCTACTGGATGACCATTAATAGGAAATACACCAATGGAGATACGTGAGCTAGAACATTTGGATCTGGGAACCCCCAGAATTAGTACTTGAGGTAATAGTTGTTCTCTGAGGATGCATTCTGCAACCTGATGATTCTGAGTTTGAGTGGTTGTGACATATACCCCCCTAGTTACGCTTTATTTTACTTCCCCATGATATTCTTGCCAATGCCGTGCTGTTGGACCACAGATCATGCCCTGGATGACTTAATCTTCTTGGCTTCAGAACTTCTCTCCTGGGACCCCCAAAGTTCTGAGGTTCACCAATCTAGCTGTACTGGCAACGTGTCACATGCACCCCCATAGCATCATTGTAGGTATCCTCCATATTCCTTCTCCCTCCTTTCTAATTCTAGAACCACAATCAGATAAATATTGCCTCTGATTTAAGAAACAATGGAATAATTATTCCCTTCTGGCTCTGCTCTCTATCCTTGTAACTAAGGTTGATTAGAAGTTATGTTCTTGGTTCTAAACAGGACCGAAGTGACACGACTATGTTGGGATCAAGATTCAGTGTTTCTAACTGTAGCCGATCAGACTGACTCGAGCTTGGAAAGCCCTATCACAGCTTGGACACAAATAGTCCTTCCTTGATTAAAATGGAGCTCTTTGAAACCTAGAACTGTCTTTTCTCTTCTTTTTCTTTTATTTTGTTTTTAAAATTCATCTAGGTAATGGTATTCATTGAACTGGGAATCAGGAATCTGAGTCCAAATCTGGCTCCAGACACTAGTTATATAATCTTGGGCAAGTCAATCGATGATATCTTCTTTAGTTTCCTCATCTGTAAAATGAAGATCATCATAATACTTCTCTCACAGGATTATTATGAGGATCAAATGAGAGAGAACACATATAAAACTCTTTGCAACTCTTTAAAAATTTTTTATTACAATTTTTTATTTTCAAAACATATACATGGGTAATTTTTCAACTTTGATCCTTACAATTCTTACAACTCATATTATATTGGCTTGGCTTCCTTCCAAATCTCCATTCCCTCATTTCCAGTTTCGTGTTGTATGGCTGGCTCCTTGCAGCCATTTCCCAAACACCTCATATTCAACTTGTTGCAAAGTCTTGTCATTCCCCACCAAACTAATCCTTTGAAAACCACCATGTTTTACTTGATGACATTGCCATCCTCCCAGTCAAAGAATTCTTTAACTCTTTCCAAAAACACAGGTTTGATCCCGTCATCCTTCTCCCAAATAAACTTCAATAGCTCCCTATTATTTCTAGAATCAGCTATAAAGTTGCGGTTTATGACTGTGATGGAGTACTATTGTGCTATAAGAAATGATAAGTTCAGAAAAATCTGGGAAGACTTACACGGACTGAAATGAGTAGAACCAGGAGAACGTTGTGCATCGTAATAGCAATATTGCAATGATCATCAACCATGAAAGACTTACCTACTCTGATCAATACAAATGACATACGACAATTCCAAAGGACCCATGATGAAAAATACTATCTACACCCACAGAGAGAACCAGTGAACTCTAACTGTGGCTGAAAGCGGATTGCTTTTCTCGAAGGGGAGAGGGGAACATGGCCAATATAAAAATGTTTGGTATGACTTCATATATATAATGGGTATCATGTTTCTTGTTTTCTCAATTGGTGGGGAAGGAACTGGAAGGAAAGAAAAAACTTGGAACTCAAAATTTTTTTAAAAATGAATGTAAAAAATAGAAAGGATGCCAGACCTAGTGTTGGGAAAGATTTTCTAGTCAGCCAGTCCAGCTCCAGAGAAAACTGAGGCTAGAAGGATTCTATGGATCCTAGATTCTGGATCTAGAACTGGAAAAGACTTTGGAGACCAGTTAGTTCAATTTCTTAGTTTTACAGCTAAGGAAACTTAGGCCCAATGAGACAATATTCCTTGCCTGAGAGCAGATACGTTATAAGGATAGGAGGCAGGAATGGAACCCAGGCCTCTTGCTTTGAAACCTGTGCTTTTTTCCCAGGGTAGGATATGGCTTTTTTGGAAGCATCTCTTCGCCCCGAGCTCCTTCAGATGAGTGTCACCCCTCCCACACTGGCTTATTCCTATATTTTCCCAGAGGTGGAGCTCTCGATACAAACATGACAGGAATGCAAATATTTTCTTGGTATTTCTTGCTCCGACAGGCCTTCCTGTTCCCCAGTTCCACTTTCAGAGGAGAAATGCTGCTGATTTCCATCTTGGCTGCCTGATGCAACCTACTGAAGGGCAACCCCTGCCTAGGAAAGAAATGGCAAGAATGTGGAAAGGAATTTGAAGAATGGAGAATTTGGAGAATGTGGGGAATCTGCCACGTCACTGGAAAAATCACTCTGGGATTCCCAAGGACTAGAGGGCCTTCTGACTTGGCCTTCAACTAGAGCAAACTTGCTCCCATCTTCCTTTCTCTAGCCGCAGCCCCTCTCTGGGGATACCCACCAGCCTCTGGCAGGGGGTTCCATCAAGAATGGAGGAATTGCTCATACAGACTGACCTAGATCCAGAGCAAACCAGGAAATAGGTGGTTCTGAGGTCGGGAATTTTGATCCTAAGGGCAGGGGGTCTTTAAACTAGTCTTTTAGAGCTAAAAGAGGCCTAGTCTTATTTCTCTGCTTTATAATTGGGAAAACTGAATCCCAGAGAGGCTAAGCATTGCCCAAGATTAGGCTTATTCTTAGCAGGAGGGCCGGTATTTAAATCCAATCCCTTTGGAGTAAAAGCCTATAATCATTTAGGTTGGGGAAAACTTGGAGCTCATCCAGTTCAGTAATTCTGAAACTTTTTGGTCTCAAGACCAAAATTTTAAAAAATTCTTGAGCTATTTGGAGGAATCTCCATTCCCTCATAAAGAGCTTTTGTGGATGTGGATTATATCTAGTGCTATTATTATATTAGAAATATTGATTAAATATGTACAAGAAATTAAATATATGTTAAACAGTATTAATATGACTGAGAACCCTCTGGAAGGATCTTGGAGATCCTAGGAGTTCCCTGACCACACTTTGAGAAATATGGCTCTCATCCTAATTGCTTCATTTTACAGATGAGAAAACTGAGGCCCTCTGAGGTTAAGCCAACTTTCCACATGTCCCACAAGTCTATCGGAGATCTATATTTCCAACCCAGCTCCTTTGGAGGCAGAGCCTCTGATTGTACATTTAGAGTTGGAAAAACCTTAAAATGAATTCAGTCCAACCTCCTATCACTTTTTGAGACAGCAAGTTTTATTTGCTGCTCTTTCTGTATATTCATTACTGGGCAGCTAGATAGCACAGTGGTCAGAGCGAGAGGTCTGGAGTTAGGAAGAGCTTAATTCAAATTTTATTTCAGACACTAGCTGTGTTACCCTAGGAAAGTCACTTAATATTGTCTCAATTTCTTCATCTGTCAAATGAGTTGGAGGAGAAAATGGGAAGCCATTTCAGTATCTTTGCGAAGAAAACCCCAAATTGGGTCATAAAGAGTTGGACACAACTGAACAGCAATCATTTTTTACCAATATGATCTCATTTGATTCTTATAACAACTCTCAAGATAGATGCTGTTATTATTCTCATTTACACTTGAGGAAATTGAGGCAAACAGATACAAAGTGGCTTGTCTGAGATCATAGTTAGAAATTATCTAAGAATGGATTTGAACTCGACTTCCTGCTAGTTAGACACAGGGTTCTATCCGTTTGCTTCCTCCTAGAAATCAACTATTTCAATTTGTTTCAAACACATTCAATAATTCTGACTGAGCTTACAAAACTTTTTCCTGGTAGTTCTGCTTTTAGCAGATTAGGACTTCAACAGGAGTTCACTAATTCTACCTTGAATTGCATAGAGAGAAACAGAACATTGATAACCACACACACACGTGTCTATCTATGTACATATACATAGATATATGCATATACATAGTAATATAGATAAATATATAGATATATCCAGAAAAGGGCAACGGTGACAGAAAAAGGGCAGGAGTGTGCTGAAGCAATCTCTAGCCAACTTCAGAACTGATTGTTAGATTTTTCCATATGAAAATTTGTCATTCAATCATGTTTCACTCTTCCAAGACCCCATTTGGGATTTTCTTGGCAAAATTGCAGTAGTAGTTTGTCATTTCCTTTTTTGGCTCATTTTACCGATGAATAAACTAAGGTAAACAACAGTTAAATGATTTCCCAAGGGTCATAGAGCTAGTTGTTTGTGGCAAAATTTGAAGTCAGAATTTATTGATTACAGGTCCATCCACTGTGCTGTCTTGATATAACTTGATATCAGAAAAACTTGCTAATAATTAGACGTCTTTCAAAGTGGCCTGGGCTGTCTCAGAACATCTCCCTCACCAGATTGGTCAAGTAGAAGCTAGGTGGCCACTTGATGAGTCTGTGGCAGTAGGATCCCTTTTTAAAGTTTGGCTTGGACTAGTTGGTTGCTGAGATCATGGTCGCCTTTAAGATTCTGGGTTTCAGTCAAATCTTCAGGATATGAGGAAGAAAGGGGAAGGGTTTTCTCGATTTCCTACTCAATGAAACTAATAACTGACACCTATCTCTTTCGAGTTTGCTACATGCTATAAATGGAAAATCTCCTCTCAATAGCCATATAATACTTTACACCCTCACAGTATAACGATGAGCTCAGCCTCCATCAGTCACTTTGCTGTGGGAACTTCCCTGCCCAGAATCCCTTTGCTTCGGGGAGAGAGTCACAGAATGCTGGAATATTTTATAGATATGTCCTGATACTCCTGATGTCATCGGCCCTCCTTGAGAATGAAGGTTGAACAATGGAATGTCTTTAGGAATGTCAACCTGGAAACTGGGCAAAAGGTGGCTTGAAGAGAGCAGATATGATTACATTTCTTGATGCATAGAATTCATTTTAATGAAGTTTGACCTATAGAAAGGAAGGATGGAAGAAGAAGGAAAAGGAGAGGGGAAGAAAGGGAAAAAAGGAAGGAATATTAAAGATACCCAAGGAATACCTTAGGAATGTTGTGATATCCAAGGTAAAAACTTTTGGTGGTAAAATTTGATCCCAAGGCCTCTAACTCCCAAGCTAGTGTTTTTTTTTTTTTTTTTCCCCCGCATTTCTGGCAGCCTCCCTTGTATAGGTCTCACCTGAAGCAAGACAGCCAACATCCAAATAGAGTCATAGATGCTTCTAGTAATGAGGAACTGGGTGGGGGCTGGAAGGGAGAAGGACTAGGGGATTTTAAAAGTTTCTTCTAGTTCTAAGTCTGTCATCACAATTATACCATAATACTTCCTGAAGCATCTCGTTCCATTGTTAGATAGCTATAATCATTAAGAAGTTAGTGCTTCTTTCTATGGAAGGAAGGAAGGAAGGAAGGAAGGAAGGAAGGAAGGAAGGAAGGAAAGAAGGAAGGAAGGAAAGAAGGAAAGAAGGAAGGAAGGAATGAAGAAAAGAAGGAAGGAAGGAAGAAAGGAAGGGAAGAAGGGAGGAAGGAAGGAAGGGAGGAAGGAAGGAAGGAAGGAAAGACCAGAGGAAGGAGGGAAGGAAGAAAGGAAGGAAGAAGGGAGGAAGGAAGGGAGGGAAGAAAGGAAGGGGAAAAGGGAGGAAGGAAGGAGGAAAGGAAAGAAGGAAGGGAGGAAGGAAGGAAGGAAGGAAGGAGGGAAGGAAGGAAGGAAGGAAGGAAGGAAGGAAGGAAGGAAGGAAAGAAGGAAGGAAGGAAGGAAGGAAGGAAGGAAGAAGGGAGGAAGGAAGGAAGGAAGGAAGAAAGGAAGGAAGAAGGGAGGAAGGAAGGAAGGAAGGAAGAAAGGAAGGAAGAAGGGAGGAAGGAAGGAAGGAGGAAGGAAGGAAGGAAGAAGGGAGGGAGGAAGGAAGGAAGGAAGGAAGAAGGGAGGAAGGAAGGAAGGAAGGGAGGAAGGAAGAAGGAAGGAAGAAAAGAAGGAAGGAAGAAAGGAAGGAAGGAAGGAAGGAAGGGAAGAAGGAAGCAAGGAAGGAAGAAAGGAAGGAAGGAAATAAGCATTTATTAAACTCCGCTTATGTATCAAACACGATTAAGTGTTTTATAGCTATTATTTCATTTGATCTTCACAGTTCCGGGAGGCAGATACTATTATTATCCCCATTTTACAATTGAGGAAACTGAAGCAAACAGGGGTTTAGTGCGTTACCCAGTAATAGACCCAGTAAATACAGACTATAACTGGGATTTGCACTCCGGACTCCAGCGCGCCACCTAGCCGCATCTGTAGGTATCACACCGCCCAAGATGAGCGAATCAGCCTCGAAAGTCGGTACTGAGAATGCCTAAAACACCCCCTCCCCAAAGCCCCTCCCCGAATGACGAGTCAGCAAAGCCGCGGCTCTGTGGCAGTGGGCCCGAGTGAGCGATGGGCGAACAGCACGTTGGGGATGATTCACGGCGCCGTCACCAATCTGGTGACTAAGAGGCTGCGCGACGTCAGAGCCGCTGAGGAGGGAGCTTGGGCTGTCCCACGGTGTGTTTCTAGTTTCCGCCACTAGAGGGGGCGCTGACTCGCGATCGCAGAACGTCTGTTACCGGCCGGTCTCCGGGGACAGCCGGACTCGGAGACGGCGGCTTTAAAGCTGAAGGGCAGCGCTCCTTCCTTCCCTTTAATACAAGTTGAAGGGAAATTCTCTTTTGGAGACGCCACAGACTCATCCCAGCCTTTGGGCCCCAGCGGGAGCGAGCCTGAGGCTCACAACGCAGAAAGCTTTACGTTCAGTCAGAGAAGCCAGGCCCGGCTCCGCTGAGGCCTGAGGGACAGAGCTGGGAGCGCTGCCTCAGTCTCCCCGCTTGTTAAATAAGGGAACTGGCCGAAGCTTCCAGTTGGATCCCGCGGTTCAGGAGCGGCGCTGGGAGACGGGCGAGATGCTTAGCGCTCTCTCTCTGAAGCGTTTCACAGACTCCCAGAGCCCGGACCCTGAACCTTACCCTGAACAAGAATCTTCCCCACTTAGGGGTCCCTGAGACCTCCCGGGAGGGGGAAGTCACTCGTCCCTGAATGATTTTACACCGCTCGGTATCCGTCCTGAGAGCCGACCTAAATCTGCCTCTCCGCAATCCCCGCCGTGCTCCGCTCTCCGAAGGCCAGAAATACCAACTGTATCTCGCTCCTAAGCGATGGTCTTGGAAATACTGGACACATTCATGTCCGCCTCCCCTCCCCCACCCCCAGCTTTCTCTTTTCCAAGCCGAACGTTCTGGGTCCTTCCGTGACATTGTTCGTTAGGCACGTTCCCCTTGTCAATTTCCCCTTTAAAATGCAACGCCCAGAACCTTATTCTGCAGCTATGGTGGGACCAGGGTCAAATATATTGAGATTATGACTTTTCTTAGCCCCGGGCCCGATGATATTAATAATAATAATACTAGCCAGCATTTATACAGTGCTTACTGTGTGCATTGGAGACTGGGTTAAGAGCTTTTCAACTATCTCATTTTATTCTCATAATTACCCTGGGAGGTAGATCTTTTTAGCCTCATTTTACAGTTGAGGAAACCGAGGCAAATAGTGGTTAAATGACTAGCCCCAAATCACACAGCTAGTAAATATCTGAGGAGGGATTTTAATTCAGGACTTCCTGACTCCAGATCCCACATTCTATTCATTTAGCCCTAAACTAGCAACCTAAAATTCTCTTAATGGAGCTTTATTTTTTAAAAAACTTTCACAAAATTATATATTAAAATGTTAATTTAATAATTTCTTAAAGCAAAAATCTAACCTCTTCTTTTTCTCCTTTAAATATGCATTTATTATTTAAGTTCAAGAATAGGCTATAAAGGGCATGGGGAGGGGGGGCACATTTAGAACAAAGAATCAAAAATGAGTCTTTAAGGGATGGGCAGAAGGGAGGAGACAACAAGACAAGAGCCTCTCATCTGTCTGCTCTAGCTGGGGTGGATCTTGGTTTCTGAGCCTTGGTCCAGGGCGCACCATGAAGCCCACGATAACATGATGTTCCAGAGGGTACCTTTTCAGGGAAACATCGAGGGGTGGCCAAAGTTACCCATCCAACCCCAGAAGGAACTGGGATTCTCCCTGAATCAGCAGCACCACTGCCTGTTATGAAATTGAAGCACAGAAATGTGATATTTCATGCATTTCAGCTCTTATGAAACATTTTTGTAATTAAAGTCTTTGTGCTAAAGAAACCTTTCTGTTATGGGCCAGAATTCTGAAACAAGGATTCTCACAAGGTGTTAGTGGAATTGATAAAGACAATGGTTCTCTAGTTAGCGTGGTGCTTAATACTTACAGTATATGTACTTAGTACTTAATATACTTCCACCAAGCCAAGGAGAGACAGATTCATTCCATGCTCCACCCTTGAGGTGGCTGGAGGCTGAAGCACAAGCCTTGGGACTCAGACAAATTCATTCACTTCCTTTCACACCACCGTGTGAGCTTCTCCACTGAAATCAAGACTCCGGAAGGAAGGCCTCTAAGAAAACTAGCCCGGGCCCCAGGCAAGGAAACTAGATTGTGAAGGAGACAATAAAGGATTTGGACTTTATCCCTGGCTATTCTTGTGGTGCTTACTCTACTGGAAAGAAGGCTGTCCCAAGACTTCAAGAAAACCAAACAAGAACATGACACCTTTCATCGCCTCTCTAATTTTCTGTACATTGCTTCTAATTTCTTTGAACGCTCGCCCGACTTGCAGGGTACCTGTTTGTTACTCATTAAAGTGATCTGATTCAGATAAGGCTGACGTGCTGCCTACTTTTGGCTGAAGTCCCGTGGGTTTCCCCTGCAATATCTTTCATTTCTACTCAGTTTTCTCCTATTTCCAGAAGTTTATCGTCTTCACTGGTGGCTGTCAGCTTGCCGGGGACGTGGTCATTTTGGAGAGCATTCCCTAGTGGAATAGGTCTCAGCAGGGACTTTGTTAGTTCCTGTGTAGGCAGCTAATTGCAGGGAGCAGAAAAACAAGATGCTATTGCCCACTCAGTCAGGTGGAGGAAATTCGGGTCTTGCTAAGGGTTTCAAAGTCTGGGGCTCAACAGAGCCTTGTTAGTTCCTCCTTTGGGAGTAGATAGTCCTGCTTTTAGTTCCTCAGACCACCCAATCCGCTGATGCTCCTTGATGATAATAAAACACCTTCCTTCCAGAAACAAGCTTGGTTTCTTTGTTAATTTTTACTGCACTAGCCCCATGATGTCCACTTTGGTGGGCTCTGTGGCCTTCTTGGCTGTTTTTTTAACCACTGTAGCATCTGGGTCAGAGAAGGAAGTAAGGGAAAAGGATAGAAAGAACATGGAAAGAAGGGTAAAGGTGGGAGAAAAGAGAGGAGAGGAAAAAGGAAAGGGCAAAAATCTAGCTTTTTCTTCCCACTCCTCTCCTCCTCCCACATTGAAAAAAAAAAGAAAAAAAACAATTAGTATAAACCTATATGGTCCAGCAAAATGAATTCCCACACGTCCAAAAATATTTATTTCAATTGAGTCTATCACTTCTTTCAAGATATTAGGAGATACCATGTCTTCCAGGGCTAAGGGCCAGCAAGCAAACCATACCCTGAACTTGGTATAACAACAATCCTTTGTACTCACCCTTTGGATGATCTTACCCTCTGGTAAAATCACATAATTATTGTACTGCTTTGACTAGTACCAGATATTTTCTGAGTTGGGACAAGTACCCATGCAGCCCTGGTGTGGATCAAACTTGTCTCATTACTATTGGAACATTGGATTGTAATCGTAGCACTTTTTGTCAGGGCTATAACCCACTGCAGGGTCATTGGTATGAGCCCAGGGATCTCTCCGCTGCTTTGGGTCCCCACACTAAAGAAAGAGCTCCAGCACGTGTCTAACTTGCCTCCTTGCTTGCAAGCCATTTTTCTCACTTTGAAATTAAACTTCTGTTGGATTCCTGACTCTTATCTCCAGCCTGTTCTGTTTACCTTTGGCCATCCACAGATTAGAGGCTGATTCTATTCAGTTGACATTAAATGGTGTCAGAAGTGAAACTGGACACTGAAATGAGTCATTGGATTCTCTGAGACCTGTGTGAGTAGATTATAAATCCAGGGGAGATCTATTTCTCTAGAGTCTGACACCTCAACCCCCCAGTCTGGTGCATCCTCTGTCCTTGTTCCTGCTTCAATCCTCCAAGTTCTACCTTAGTTAAGCTCCTCATTCTTTGTAAGGAAAATTCCAAGACCCTAAGGATATCCTCTCTGAACTGTACATATCTCTGCAACTCTGAGGCCTCTCTGCACATCTCTGTAAAACTGCAACTGCATGTCTACAATCATTGACAACTTGTGTATCTCTGCCATAACTGGTTCTGTTTATATGTCTTGTCATTTTGTCTGTCTGTAGCTCTGTCTTTGTAAAATGTCTACGTTATGTTTGTATGGTGACCTAGACTGTTATTTTGAAAGATTTAAAATTTAGAAATTTTCCTAAGAGTTGTAGTCAGGAAACAGTCACAGCTGAAAGCAGTTGATCCAGTGAGCAGAATTAGCTCCCAATTTAGGTTTTCCTTGGGATATTGTTACAAGGAAAAAAAAGGGAGGGGGATGTTTGTAAGACTTTTTTTTTTCTGTTATTTCAACCTTTGCCAAGTTGGAATTACAGAAATAAAGTCAGATAATCACAGTTTTAAGAACTACCAAAACATCTTGACAGACTCTGGAGATTTGGAAATTCATCATTGAAGAGTTTAGCAATGAGTCATTTTGAGATTGCAGGGAAGAAGTCCCAAGACTTTGGGGTAATTTCAGGAACTTATTTCCTTCTGAAACATCCTAGAAAGCTTTGGGGTACCACTCTAGAATTTATTTTAGGGAAAATAAGATTAGATCTTATAAAAGTTTTTAAAAGAAATTAGCAAAGTTAATAGCTTTATTGTTCTAGGGCAACGAAGGAAAGTTAATTTAGTAGCAATTCCAAAGTGAAGAGAGTGAAGAAAAAAATTAGGTAAGCCATTTGCACTTTATAGCAACCTCTTGCTAAGCTTTCCTTGACTTTATCTTATTTTGTTAATAGTCTTCAACCACCTGTCTCTAAACAAATTAAGCTGACTATTTCTGATTAGCAACATTCTGACATTGGATTTACCCCGGAGGCCACAGCTAGAGGAAGAGGATGAAACTAATCCTTGGATCCTTTCTGCATTATTAGAAAAGGAAAGTATGGTCCCTCTAATCAACAAGAGGCACAAGCTAGGAATTTGTTTTTACTGAAAAAAACCTGGTCACTGGAAGACAGTATAGAATAAAGGCTAGGATATATTTTGTTTTGGGGAAAAAAAAGGAAAGTACCTCAGGAAGTATTGAGGGACCCTTCCATAACTGATCACTTAGCATGATGCAGCTGCAGGAAGGAATGGTAAGAAGAGGGAAATACTCAGTGAACCCCTCTGCCTTCAGCTCCCCATCCCTCGGAATCATGAGTATGTCTTAGTCATGGAGATTGCTAATAAGACCATTGTAGCCCAGTTTCTCTGTTAACCCTCTCATCTTAGATCATATTAATAAAAGAGAAACTTGAATCACATTCTACACCACCTACGGGTTGGGTGAGCTGTAGCAGGATACCCCCGCTGAAAGTGGCCTGGGCATCCTGCAATCTGCCCTTAGTGAGCCCACCCTTCTCTCTTCCAGTTTCAAAAATATATTAACTGTGTGAGTTTAGGCAAGTTAATTTATCTCTGTTCTGGTTTCTTGAACTGTGAAGAGAAAAATAATAATGGTACCCACCTCCCAGTGTGGTTGTTATGAGATCAAAATGATGCGATTGTAAAGTGCTTTACATAACGACTAGCATATGCTAAGCACTCCATTTTTTCTTTAATTGAATGTAATTTTTCCATGCCTAATAACTCCAAAGTGGTTTAAAAAGACCAAAGGTAATAAAATAAAAGATTTTTACATGTGATCATTTGGAAATATAATTGGTGTCATAAATGGGAGTTTATTGTTTGTATTATGTTGTATTTCTAAATCTCTATTATACAATTCGAGAGAATATCATAAACCAGAAATGCTGTTAGACAAAACGTCCCTTTTAATCCAGATGTTATTACACATGAATTGGGCTCTTAACAGGATGTGATCCAAGAAATTAGATATTTGAAAACTGTTAAATACTTAATGAGGTATATTTTGTTACAAAGCAGATAATCAGTTTATTACAATAGCAAATTTTCATTTGGAAATCTTGATTATTAGGAAAATGTATAGAGTAGTTTAAAAATGTAGCTTCAGTATATTAATGATGAGTTAACTATCAGGTATTTGCTGTGTGTCTGAAGCCCCAGAATGTGGGTAGTTTTAATCTATAAAAGAAGAATTTTAAAAAATATTAACTGTTAGGGAAACATCAGGAAAGGTATTGAAGCTCTAAGTTGTGACTAGTGAAAATTTGCTTTTTAATGTAAAATTGCTGGGATTGTATTTTACTATTGTCTTGAATTTTGATTACAGAGATAGTTATATGAATTGTCATGAAGCCAGTTATAGAAAATGGCATGTGCTGCAGTCTGGGAACTGCCGAAGGTGAATGTCTATACCTGGGAAAAGTTTTGGGAACAACCTTGGATGCAGCCTAGGTAGGGTCTTCCTGACTGTATTTCCCCATTGTGCTATTTCCTTAATAAACATGAAAAGGAAAATTCCCCACTTAGCTAATAAATCTTTCCTTTAACACTCAGTGACTATATGATTAGCTGTCAGATATGACTCATATCTGAAATCAAACAGAACAAAGGAAATTTTTTTTGTTAAGATAGAGATATCTTATATATATGATATAAATTTTTATATGTAAGATATAAATGTATATATAAATAGATACATATAATTATCTCCCTCTTCTTCCTTTTATAACAAATTTCTATAATCAAGAAGTTTTGTGAGTATCGCAGTCTATTAAATAATAGATTGATACTGAAACACCTATAATTTTAATCAACATTTGTGATCAAATAATATTATATTGATGATATCCTCCAAAGAGGGGAAAAAAGACAAAAATATAATATAAAAAATTTCCTAAATAAATGGAGTAGTAAATCTTGAAAAAAAGCAACGAGAGTAGTCAGTTTTTTTTTTCTAAAAGCTGTATACGTTAAATATGTATACATATATTTTAACACATTTAATATATATTGAACTACTTGCCATCTAGGGAAGGGACTGGGGGAAGGAGGGAAAAATTTGGAACAGAAAGTTTTGCAAGGGTCAATGTTGAAAATTTACCCATGCATATGTTTTATAAATAAAAAGCTTTAATAAAAAAATAAAAATAAAAGCTGTATACATATGTACATGATTGGCTTCCAAATTTATCTGTCATGGAAATTTATGTTTTGAGTATATTTTAGTAATAAATTCTCAAAATTGGATTAAGGATTTATTAATTAAGGGTTAATTGAATTTTACACATAAATTACATTGAAAATATAATTATATAACTTATATTATAAATTTATGTAAATATAAATATATTTATAATAAATATATATTTATATGTAACATATAAATATATAAATTTATATAAATTATATTGTAGATTATAAAACCCCATTTATAACCAGGGTTTTCCTTAAATTGATTAAAAAGCATGCTTATCTAAAACCATTAGCATGCATTCCCACTATCACCAATATTAGTCAATATTTTATTAGAAATTCTGGCAATAGCAACAAGAGAAATACCAAAATTATCTGATGCAGGCTACGTTCTTGGCCCCTACCCGTTTTCTGCTCACAAGCAAACAATGGTTAGCAATGATAACTGGAACACATTTCTCCAATAGGTCCCCTCAAGATATTAACATCCTCGGCAATGTCTCGACCTGGACTAAATGGACTCTCATTGTATCTTGGCTTATACCTACCTGCCTCTACTTTATTGGACAAAAGGATTGGGGTTCTTTCATACCTCCTGCCTTTGGCCAAAAAGGGGAATGTCAAGATATTAGGAGACACCCTGTTTTTCAGAACTAAGATCCAGCAAGCGGCTGTGCCCTGAGTAGACATAACAACAATCCTTTGCATTCACCCTCTGGATGATTTCCAGCTCTAGCAATTGTTTCACACCAGCATGAGGTATAAGTATTAAGATCTGCCTACACTAAAGCAGGATCCCTATATTGGGGGGCTTGGTTCCAGCACATGTGTCCTTGCTTGCTAAGCTATTTTTCTCACTTAGACATTAAACTTCTGTTCAATTCCTGACTCTCTGGCCTCTAGCCTATCTATTCAGTTCCAGTCACCTACAAGTTAGAACTCCGTTCCAGTTCGGTTGACGCTTCCTTATATGAGGAGGTGGGGAACATGTTTCATCATGGAATCTTGGATGCTTTTGTGTTGTTCAGAGTTCTTAAGGCTTTCAAAATTGCTTGTCTTTTTAATATGGTTGACATAGAATAAATTGTTCTCCTGGTTCTGCTCACTTCACTCAGCTAAGTTCATGCAAATTTTCCCATGTTCTTTGGAATCATCTTGCTTATTTCTTTCAACAGATATTCCATCACATTAAAGTGAAGAGGAATTAAGAAGTCTTTTGATGAGGATGAGGGCAGACAGTCTAAAAGCCAGCTTGAAACATCACATAAAAAAAAAAAAAAAAAAGCTAAGATCTGAGGTCCCATTACTTCCTGATACATAGAAAGAAGAAATGGAAGCAGAAAGATTTACTTTTTCGGCTCATAGAGAACTGCAGATGAGGATAGTCATGAAATTAAAAGATGTTTGCTCTGATAGCATATATTGAATGATAGCCACCTTTATTTTTATAACTAATTGAAAATGGGTGTTACAAAAAATAATGCAGCAGTATTTTGTGATATGAGTTATTGAGAGTGTTCTCCAAGAGATTTAGATGAACTGATGCTAAGTGAAATGAGTAGAACTAGGAGATCATTGTACATGGTAACAAGATTATATGATGATCAATTCCGATGGACGTGGCTCTCTTCAACAATGAGATGATTCAGGCCAGTTCTAATGGTCTTGTGATGAAGAGAGGGCAGTGGGAACTGAGTGTGGATAGCATTCTCACTCTTTTTATTGTTGTTCGCTTGCATTTTGTTTTCTTACTCATTTTTTTTGAGCTGATTTTTCTTGTGCAGCAAGAGAATTGTATAAATATGCTTCCATATATTGGATTCAACATATGTTTTAATATGTATAACATGTATTGGATTACTTGCCATCTAGAGGAGGGAGTGGAGGGAGAAGGGAATTGGGAACACAAGGTTTTACAAGGGTCAATGTTGAAAAATAATCCATGTATACATTTTGAAAATAAAAGGCTTTAATTAATTTTTTTTTAAAAGAAGTATGCTCCAAATAAAGAGGGATCCATTTCACAGATGAAGAAGTAGGCCTAGAATGATTGTGACATGCCCAGTCAGGATCCTAAAGTAAAGTATTAGAATAATAAAGACTAGAAACAAAGTTTTCTGGCCTAGTCCTCTTGCTTTTATATCTTAGCTTCCATTTCTGCTACTTGACCACTCTGGAATAGAATATTTTGCATCTCTTCTCCTCCTCGTTGTGGCAATCAGATGAGATTACTCTATGTGATTCTGTGACCATAAAATGCTATAAAGAACATTTCATATTACAGTGTTTTATTAGAATAAAAAAAATTCTTGCTCCCTGGAAGGAAAGCTATGGCAAGACTGGGCAGCAACCAGAACTGTCACCTTCCTGACAAAATTCCATATAGTCAGAGCTATGGTTTTTCCAGGAACCATATATAACTCTCATGAGTTGGACTATAAGGAAACTAAGCATCCCAGAATCAATGCTTTTGAATTGTGGTTCTGAAGAAAACTGTTGAGTCCCTTGGATAACAAGGAGGTGAAATCAGTCAATACTTAAAATACTTTAGCTAATCCCCTTAGGTCAATGCTGAAACTGAAGCTTAAGTATTTTGGCCACATAATGGGAAGATGGGACTTACTGGAAAAGACCCTGATGTTGGAAAATGTTGAAGTAAAAAAGGAGCAGGGGCAGCAGAATATAAGATGGAGATAGAGTGTCATGAACTTAGACAAACTTGGAGAGACAGTGGAGGCTAGAAGGGTTTGGTGGGTTACAGTCCACGGGCTCATGAAGAGTTGGATGCAATTGAATGATTGAACAGCAACAAAATTTCATCACGCTGCTATCATATAGCACAATTTGTTTATTGAGGAGCATTCCCCTCAGTTTTCAGTTCTTTGCCACCACAAAAAGAGCTGCCGCAAATGTTTTTTGCTCCTGAGTTCTTTTCCTCTGAATATTTTAAAGTATATAGGCCTTTAGATTAAAGGGCACACACAATTTAGTATTTTGGGGGGCACGGCTTCAAATTTCAGAATGGCTGGACCAGCTCATAGTAGCACCAAAACCCAAGATAGTATTAGGTTTCCTGGCTACCATATCATACTTTTGGTTCATACTAAACTCTTTTAGTTTATTTTAGTATACTAAAACTCCCAGATTTTTCATGGGTGAATATCTGATTATGCTTTTCCCCACATTGTACTTGTGAAGTTGCCTTCTTGAGCCCAAGAGTAATTCTTTACAGTTTTCCTTATTTAATTCTATCTTGCAAGATAGGGTTTTTGATCTTGATGCTGTCATTGACTCTCTTCATCACTTCTTCCAACTTTCTGCCATTTGCAAATTTGAGAAGGTGGTCATTTAGTCCTTCCATCACGATTCCGATTAAAAGGTTAAAGCGGTTCTGGAGTACTCACTAGAGACTTCCTTCAAAGTTGCAATTAAAGCAACTTAATTATCCTGGGGACAGATGGAGTATATTAACTTAAATTTTTAATATTTTGATGACTATATTTCAGTAGAATTGGTTTTCTTTCTGAGAAGGGCTCTCTAAGTTTCACTAGACTGTCCAAGGGGACCATGATGCAAAAAAAAGAGGTAAAGAACTTCTGCATTAGTGATTCCTCTTGAATTTAGCCAATCATCGCCTAACTCATGCTTTCATTTCCCACCAACTGCTCTGCTTGGTTTCAGTTCTGAGAACTTCATGACCCTGGCTGGGGTATCTTCAGGCAAGTCCCCCTTTCAGCTTCCTTTTGTGTATTGTTTTCTCACCTTAAATCGTAAATTCCTTGAGGGAAGGGACTGTCTTTCATTTTTTAAGTTGATTCCTCAGTGCCTGGCACAGTAGTAGTAGATATTTAATAAATGTCTACCAAACTATTTATATCTCTCTCCATTTTTTCTACATTATAGCATGAGACATGTTATCAAATCCTATGTTAAATCTTAGTACTCTATATCTTTAACATGCCTTCTTACTACCTGTTGAGTCAACTTATCAGGAGAGAAAATATAATTTTTTCAACATGCTCTCTCCTTGATAAAGTTACACACTTTGTTGTGATTACCGCTTCCTTTTCTAGACACCCACTAACTATCCCTTTAAAGATATTTGAGAATTTTGCCTATTGTGTGTCCTATTGTGTGATCTCTACTAATTTCCTATTCTGAACCTTCATTTTGGTCCAGAGATGATCCCACACAATGTCAGCAAAGTTTAAGCTCTGGAAAATCTTGGAAATGGTTCAAATATGGACAGCAAGATGGGTCCTGTGTTTATGATCAAGGATGAATTAGTCCAATTTCAAGTGCTTTATCACTGGAACTTTAAATCCCAGATGATTTGCCACGGCAATTCATGAAACTGCCTAAAGAGAGGATATACATGGATACAATCACAGGTCTTGTTCTGTCTTCCTCTACTAAACTTCCTAACCACGGATAAGTGCCTCCATTTCCTCCTGTCAAACAAAGGAGTTACACTAGATAGTCTGTTAACACTTAGGGCTTTGAAAATAATGATCCTTTGACCTCTGGATGGTCCCGTCAAGATGTCTGGCATGCAGTCAAAAATCTGGCTTTGAAAGTGGGGAATTTTGTTTATGATTAGAATACGTGGACTATATCCAGCAACATTTCACTGACTTTTTCCAACTTGATTTAGTAGAGACTAGCTACAAGAAACAAAGAAGAGGAAGGCTGATACCATCTAAGAAGCTACTGATATAGGTGACAAATCCTGACTCGGTCACAGCCTGGTAATCAGCCCTTGGGCTTCCAGAGGAGCAGATGAATCACATATTTATACAGAAGAAACCCAACAACAAAAGGCAATAAGACAACAAGAGTTGGCAAGTTCTAGGCAAATGCTTCCAAAGAAAGACAAGTCAGTCAGTCGAGTCAATGAGCATTTCTTAAGGACCTACTGTGTGTCAAGCAACTGTGCTAACACCTGGGAATACAAAGAAAAGCAAAAGACAGTTTCTGCCCTCCAGGAATTTACAATTAAAAAACCCAAACTTTTGAGTTGGGGCTCTAAAGTACCTTTGAAATTATCTAGTCCAACTGGTTCCTTCTGCAGAGAAGAAAACTGAGTCTCATAGAAAAGCTCACAGAGCAAATAATGGATACAGAGCAAAGATGCAGACCTAGGTTTTTTGAGTCTTACTCAAATATGCTTTCCCCTATACTTCCCTTAGTACCTAATATTTGTTCAAGAACAATTTGTTGATTAGTTGATGCAATGGAAAATTCCAACTGGTCTTGGGGTCATGAGACTTGGGCTTGAATTCCCACCTCAGTCACTCATTATTTGCATGACCTTGGCTAAATGGCAGGTATTATTGTTGGGATATGGGAAACGGGACAGGTAACACGAGATTAGAGAAGGGAGAATGTAGTTTCAAAGTCCACAGACTATAAGATCAGTGGGCTACACTTTATTTCCCTGAAAAATTTTAGAACTAATCATGAAAGAGATGGTTGGTGAACTTCCCAGTAATAAAAGAAGTGATTACCAAAAAGGCATTAAGAACAAGTTATGCTAGTGCAATCTCACTTCCTTTTTTGACGGAATTTCTAAACGCCAAGAGAATGGGGAATGCTGTGGATCAAGTTTACAGAGATTCCAACAGATCTTTTAGTCCTGTATTTCAAGCTGTTCTTGAAGATAAAATGGAGAAATGCGAACTACATAACAAGAGTCAGACTCAGAGCTTCTCAGATGTCTGGACACAAAGAGTTATTGTTACTGTCAATGTGGTAATAGGTCTCCAGTGCCTCTTGTTCTTGTTCTTCTTGTTGTTTAATTGTTTCAGTCACATCCAACTTTTCGTGACCCCACTTAGGATTTTCTTGGAAGAGGGACTAGAGTGGTTTGCCATTTTCTTCTCCAGTTCATTTTACAGATAAGGAAACTGAGGCAAAAAAAATCAAGTGACTTGCCAGGTACACACAGCTAGAAAGTATCTGAAGTCAGATTTAAACTCAGGAAGATGAGACTTCTGACTCCAAGCCCAGCACTCTGTGCACTCTGGCGCCATATAGCTGCTTAACCTTGTGTCATATGTTATTTATTAATGACTTTAATAAAGTCATATGTTGTTGATGTGAATCCATTCCTGTATTAAGCATAATCTCCCACAATGTCTACTTAGCATTTTAAAAGACAGTCACTTGGGAACTTTCCAGATTGCATAGAAACATGAGAAGCTGGAACTCATCTGGCTTTTTCATTGTTACTCCTTCAACCTTGATGGCAAACTTAAGTTTCCAAGACTTGTTTTTGGACAGTCTCAGCATCTCAGTACACAGCCTTGTTTCTCCCTAGATCCTACACCTTTCTTCCCCTCCCCATTTCCCCATCTCCCTTGAGCTTCAAAAGATTGTATTTTCCCAAACCAAATAGCTCATCCAGTATGACTGCTCTCTGTATTGTATTTGGTTGGTCCCATGAAGCTATTCATATAAAATAACTAGCAACCCTTGGTAACCTGTGATAGATGTCTATGATATAATTTCTTTATGCCACAAACTGAATCTTGGTTATACTATTTTTATATAATATTCTTTTACAATCTATTGCTCTCCCAATTTATTTTATAGATTTGGTACCTATTATAATACTTCATTATGGGCCAGAACACCACAAGTGTCCTTGTGGAACTAGGCACTGAGCTAATCTCTCCTGCTCAGCCTCTGTCCCAGTGTCTACAAGCCTTTCTTTCTATCTTCCTAAGCTGTCCTGGGTTCAAAAAAATAACTCAATGTGACTATTTATTAGTTTTCTTGCTCAAAATTCCATTTAATGTTGTTAAAAATACATGTAACATTTTATTTTGCCCTATTACATATTAAAACAAATTCATAGCTTTTTAAAGTTTTGAATTCCAAATTCTTTCTCTCCCTTCCTTCTTTTCTCCTCCCACCCTGAGATGGCAAACAATCAGATATGGGTTATGCAAGCATATCAGGCAAAACATTTTTTGTATTAGTCATTTTGTATAAGAAGGGTAAAAGAAAAACAATGAAAGAAAAAATAGCATGATCTATAGTCAAACAATATCCGTTCTTTTTCTGGAGGCAGCTAAAATGCTTCATCATACTATCCTTTGGGATTGTCTTGGATTATTCATTGTATTGCTGAGAATAGCTTTAATTCACAGTTCTTCATCATACAGTATTACTGTTACTATGTATCATGTTCAGGTTCTATTTTCTTCATTTCCCATCAATTCATGTAAATCTTTTCGGATTTTTCTGAAATTACCCTGCTTGTCATTTCTTATAGCACAATGATATTCCGTCACAATCATATGCCACACTCGCTTCAACAATAAGATGATTCAAAGCAGTTCCAATTATTCAGTCATGAAGAGATCTAATTATACCCAGAGAGATCTGTGGGAATTGAGTGTGGACCACACATAGCATTTTCATGCTTTCTGTTGATGTTTGCTTGCATTTTGTTTTTCTTCTCAGATTTTTTTCTTTCTTTATGGATCCAATTCTTCTTGTGCAGCAAATTAACTGTATAAATGAGTATACATATATTGGATTTAACATATTCTTTAATATATTCAACATGTATGGGACTACTTGTCATCTAGGGGAGGGGGTGGGGGGAAGGAGGGGAAAAGTTGGAGCAGAAAATTTTGCAAGGGTCAAGGCTGAAAAATTACCCATGCATTTTTTTTGTAAATAAAAAGCTTTAATTAAAAAAAAATCATATGCCACAGCTCATTTCGGCATTCTCAATTTAATGCTCTTTTAAAGGGTGTTTAGAGGAATATATTGGAATATAAAAATACTCATTTCATTCTGTCCCTGACCTCTACCTTTCACATCACCAATTGGGATTATTGGGAACCAAGAAGCAATGGAGTAGCTTGAGTTAACTTTGTCCCCAGGTAGATTGATATAGGAGCCAGATGCAGGCCTTCTGGAAAAGAGGGCCATAAAACAGTTTTAGGATTGTGGTAGAGGAGTTCTGAGACCCATTCACCCTCCTTCCACCACCCCCCCTCCCCGCCCCAATGTCTGCTTTTAATCCCTTTGTCAGCAGCTTTCTACCTGCTCATGGATGCCTTGGAGATTGCCCAGGAGTTCTTGGTTTTATTTTCCTATAAAGGAATGATTTGTGCCTGCAAATCTTGTTCAGTTCTATCACGTTAGATGAGAAATGGAGATCAGGATGACATGCTCACAAATTTACAAATGATAGAAAATGAGGAGGTATAGTTAACAACCTGGACCTGGAAGAATCTTAACAGGCTAGAGCATGGGGTTCAAGAGAATAGCCTGAAATGCAGTAGGAATAAACATAAAGTCTGACATTAGGGTTAAACATAGTTAAGAATAACTAACATTTATATAGCAACCACTATGTGCAAGGCACTGTGTTAAGCATTTTACAGATTTTATGTCATCTGATCTTTACAATAACCCTAGATGCTAATATTATTTTCATTTTATAGATGAGAAAACTGAGGCAAACAGCAGTCGAGTGATCATATATGGTTATACAGCTAGTAAGCACCTGTGATTGGATTTGAACTCAAATCTTCTTGACTCTGTGTCTAGTGGTCTATTCAACGCATCACCCAGATGAAGAAATACAGAAAGAAGAGAAAGAGAGAGGGAAGGGGGAAAGAGAAATCCATTCCATTGATAAAAAAATGGAAAAAAATATAGTTATACTTTTTCAGAGCTGAAAAAGTTCTGGGGATGTTAGTAAGATCGCAAAGTCAACATGAATCAGTCATGTGATGTGGCTGCTCCCGAAGCTAACGCCACAGGAGGGCTACATTAAGAAAGGAAGAATCTCATGGGAATATGGAGGGAGATAATATTCCAACCTCATCAGACCCCATGTGTGGTATTGTGTTTGGCTCCAAGCAGCTTAAGAAGGACATTGATGATGTGGAAAATGTCCTGAGGAGCAACTGTTGGTGAAAAGCCTTGATCATATGAGAATTAGTTGAAAGAACTACATGTGTTTACTCTGGAAAAAAAAAAAGAGTGGGTGGGGGGAGGTCGGTAATGATATCTGCCTTCAAGTATCTGAAGAGATTGATGTATGTGGAGGAGGATTGGATTGTTCCCATATTGAAACTTTATGCTATAATGGCTTCCTGTCACCTATCAGTCCAATATTCATACATTAGGAACAAATATTTGCAATAACATCAGAAAGAATACGCTCAGCTTTGCTCTTCCTACCAGGATAGATAAAGCATCTCAGATATTATCTGTCTGTTTGTAGTTGGCCACACTGAAGCTTGAGTGTGGGCTGCTTCTGGATATGTGGTAAGGTCTCACATTGGGAGTTGGCGGCCGTTGTCCTATGTTCTCGAGAAGGACCAAAATGACATCACTGTGTAAGTCAAGTTATAGACTTGGAATGCTCTGCCACAGGTTGGGCAGAAATCGTCCATGTGAACATTTGAGGTGCCTGATTGGCAGCTGAGCTGATACAAAACAGATAATCCGCCCCTCCATCTTCCTCTTCCCTATTCCAACTGTGAAGTGTGGAGATGACTTACTGCCCGCTGGTTCCAAGAGCTTGAGACTCCAGTGAGAGAAAGGGTCGCTGCCCAATCTCTCTCCAGGCGTCCATGGGATCATAAGCATATGTTGTCTGAGAGTCTTTGTGCCTGTTTTTTTTCTTAAGCAGGTGAGTAATTTGAGATGGAAGTGTCCAGGCAGCTTTCAGAGCTCTGAAAAATCCCGACATCCTGGCAAGTCTGGGAGGAGGCAGCCAGTTATCCCTTGCTACAGCAATAACAGAATCCAACAGCAGAGGGCATCCAATGGCAGAAGAAGCATGAGGAGAAGAGAAAGAGGGTGAACTTAATATTCAAAGACTCAAGAAAAGGGCCATGATAATGAGTCCATTTGGGGATGTGGTAAGTTGGAGAAGCATCCTTCTAAAAATCCATGACTTTCAGACTATCATGTCTTTTTCCTTCAACGCTTCCCCATTCTCAGTTCTTTGTTCAAAGATGCAGCTAACCCTGTCTGTAGTCTTTATCCCCACATTTTGTTACCAGAGCCAGAGCTTACTTCACTTGTTTTCCGACTAAACTTATTTCATTTGCAAGCACACTCTCCCTGCCAATATAGAGTTAGCATTTGCTCTAAAGGCACGAGTGATAAGGACTTTTGTGAGGCCCTGGGAGTTTAAGTGACCTGTCCAAATTCACACGACCAGTATGTGTTGAAAAGCTAGATTTAAGCCAGAGCGCCTCTTTAGCTAATCAGTCTAATTAGGCAGGTGGTGTTTTTCAATATTCCTTCCCTGTCATCATTCCTATTTGAGAATATCAGCTTGTCTGTTGGGAACCATAAGCTTACACATCTGAAAATGTCTGGCACAAAATGCTGAACAACAACAACAGAAAGTTTTGTTGAAGGTATCATTTGGATGGGGGAAAGAGAACAGAATTAGAATGGAAAGGGATCTCATAGATATGTCCCAACTACTTTACTTAACATATGAAGCCACTGAGGCTCAGAATTTAATGACTTGTCAGGCGTGATGTAGCTAGTAAACATTTGAGGCAGGATTCAAATTCACATTCTAATTCTAAGTGCAACTCTCTTATCTACTGTATCATAGTCCTTGGAGGTTAGGGGAAGATACTGTTGCTCTGGATTGTTAGAGATAGCTCTTCTGTTCTTTGGAAAGGAGAAAGAAAGAGGGAAAGGAAAGGAGTAAAGTAAGTTGCAAAAAGAGTGGGTAAAAAATGATTGAAAAGGTAGTGATGGAAGAAGCAGTGGGAAAAGAAGGGACAAGGAAAAGAGAGGAGGAAAAGGAAAGAGAAGAGAGGGAATGAGAAGGAAAGGAGAAGGGATAAGTTATCCAGATTTTAATAAGTTATTCGATAAAGTATTTCATTACTATTGTCATGGAGAAGAAGGAAAGATGTGGAGTAGATGACATTAAGAGGAGAGATGGAAGGAGAGGAAGAGGGGGAAAGGAAAAGAAGATTAGTTGTAAAGTCAAGGTAGTGGGAAGTTAAGAGAAAAGAGAAGGAAAAAAGGATAAGAGGAGGAGGAATTAGGGAGAGAGGGAAAGAGTGGGTGAAAGGAGAGGCAAAAAAGAAAGAGAGAAAGGAGGGGAGGAGAGGGAGGTGAAGAATGAGAAGCAGAAAAGATGAGGGGGACAGGAGAGGAGGAGGGGAAGAGAGGAAAAAGGAGAGAGAGAAAGAGAAAAAGGAAGATTAGCTGCAAAGTCAAGAAAGTGAGGAAGTTAAGAAGAGAAAAGAGAAGGAAGCAAGAAGTAGGAGAGGAGGAATTAGGGAGAGAGGGAAAGAATGAGAGAAAGGAGAACAAAAAAAAAGAAAGGTAGAAAGGAGGGGAGGAGAGGGAGGTGAAGAATGAGAAGCATTCCTCCCTGTCGGGAGGAAAGGAAAAGTAGAAGGAGGAAGAAGAGGAGGAGGAGGAAGAGGGAAAAGAGAGGAAATTAGGAGAGGGAAAGAATGGGAAGAGAACACTATGGAGAGAGGGGGAAAGGAGTAGATGGGGAAGAAAAGAAAGGGGAAAGAGAAGGGAGGGTGGGGAAGGGAGCTGGGGAGAAAGTGAGGGGAAGAGGGGTGCGAGGAGACCAGGCAGGAGGAGGAGGTTAGAAGGGCATGGCCACAATGACGACATCGCGCCTAGTGCCATCCTCCACTCACCCACATGCCTCTCACCTTTGGGCATTTCCCGCCTCTCCCTCCCATTCGCTTCTCCCTCCATTGACAGGACTGTCCATTAGCTGGGCTCTCATTGGCTGGCCTCTAGAACACGTGCCCGACACCATAGCAATTGCTGCGCTTGTCTGGCGCCGCCTAGAGGGAGAGCCGTGAAACTTTGCTCCCTAGGTGGAATTGGTAGTGGTACGAGAGCGGGAGAAGAGAAGGCTGTGGCTGGGCCTGCGCATGGGCAACAAGCCAGAGTGGGGGAGGGGTGAAAAGTTAAAGTCTGCTTTCTGCGCATGCTCAAATCACTGCAGTACACGCTTGGCGAGAGATTCGGGAGGCTAGTGAAACGTGCGCATGTGCGGGGGACCAACGTTGGGTCGGCTAAGGGGGAGGGGGAGGAGGAGGAGGAGGAGGCGAACTTGAACTTGACGTTCTTCCAGTGCCCCTCAGGACCCCAGGGAATGTGCCCGGGCCAGCTCTGGGCCTCTCAGTCTCCTCCCCACCTCCAAAGTTGCCTCTAATATGGCTTAGCCCTTATTATCGCATAACGCCGGTTGTCCTGCTGCCTATATATAAGGCGCAATTCAAAGTTCTAAGGGTTTTTTCCTTTTTTTAATGGTATTTCCATTTCTCCTTTACGTGATCCCTCCAAGTCCCCCCATCCCCATTTCCCTCCTAGCTTCACAATGGCCACAGGTGAGAACAATAAAAACAGGTCCCGTTTCTGTGATTCCTTCTTATTTGCCCCTTGCCTTCCCATAACGGAACAGAAGACGTGTTTCTTTACTTCTTTTCCTGCAGACGAGAAAATCTGACGGTCAGAGGGTCTCAGCCAGCACCACACAGCTAGCACGTGTCAGAACAAGGCTTCAGACCCCATCTTCTAACTGGGAAAAGACTTTCTCCTTTAAGTCTGTAAAGGTAGTAGTGGGCTGTGTGAGAGGCTGGACCAGAGAGACCTCTCTGTGCTGCTTGCTGGACAAGTCCTTCAATTCTCCACCTCAGCCTTCTCCTCTGCAAAATGGGCTGGTCCTACTGGCAGCATTTACCTTCTACAAAGGTGGTTGTGTGACGGAAATGAGATGTGCATTCTGCGCAGTCTGCGGGAGAATGAGCTCTAGAAACGCTGAATATTACTGCAGATGAGGAAGTTGAGATCCAGAGAGAAATGACTTACCTCAAAAGTCTGTTACAAAGCTGAGATTCAAGCAGATTTCCTGCAGATCCCATCCTCTCCTCCACCAGGCTGATTTTAGGGGAAGAACGATGACCTAACCTCAAAAATCCCTTACAGAACTGAGATTCAAACAACTTTCCTGCAGATCCAATCCCTTCTCCTCCACCAGGCTTAACTTAGGGGAAAAGCAATGATTTACCTCAAAAGTTCATTACAGAGCTGAGATTCAAGCAGATTTCCTGCAGATCCAATCCTCTCCTCCACAGGCTGATTTTAGGGGGAAGAAATTTTGGAGGGAAAGGGGACGAAATGAGGATGAGACAGAGCAGGGCCTACAGGAGCTGGTTGAGGTGAGAAAAGCTGCTGAAGCCTCAGAGATATCAGAAGCTTTAGAAAAAAGGGCCTGGCTGATTATCTAGTTTTCTTATCTCATTTTTACCAATCAGAAAAATGAGGTCGAGAAGTTAAATTGCCTGAGATCACGAAGGTTGGAAAGACTAGAGCCTGGAGAAGAGGAGGGGAAGGAATGGGGAAAAGAACCGCCAATACAGAAAAGAAGACGGGGAGAGAGTTGAAGGGCAAAAAGGTTTGGAGGATGTGCCAGGCATTGCACAAAAGCAATTTGTTTACAAATATCTTATTTGATCCTCACCGTAACCCTGGGAAGTTGCTGCTGATATTATCCCCATTTTATAGTTGAAGAAAGTGAGGCAGATAACAATGAAATGACCCAGAGAAGGGTCTAAAGTTGAATTTGATCTCATGTTGGTCAACACTCCAAGTACCGTATCCACTGGGCCACCTCAGTATCTCTGGGGGACTCTGGGAGCCTAGTAGAAGATGAGAAGGGAGTTGGAGGCCGAGTGGGGGTTGAAGGATGTGGTGGTTGGTGGAGCATATTGGGGTGAGAGAGAGAGGAAAGGGTTGGCTGTGAGGAGGTCGAGGGGCCCGGGGCAAACGAAGGGTGCTTGGGGGAGCAGAGGGCGCTGAGGGAGGTGAGAGTGGTTAGTGCTGCACAGGGGGTTGAGCCAAAGGGAAGAGGTGAGGACCAGGGGGGGTGAGAAAAGTGGAAGTGCTTGGGGCCCTCACAGGCTTGATAGGGGTGAAGACAGCTGGAAGTAAGAGGGTTTTGAGGGAGATGAGATGATGAAGGAGGATGGAGGCTGGGGATTCAGAGGAGACTGAAAGTGATGAGAGCCAAGGGGTGATTGAGAGGGTTTAAAGGTGGGGGTGATGGGGGTGCAGAGGGGAGTGTAGTAGTAGGCGCCACTCTGAAGAGGTCTGAGGGGGTGAGTGAGTGGGGCACAAAGGAAGGTAAAGGAAATGGGGATGTTTGGGGGTTCAGAGGGAGATGGCTAGGGGGGCAGAGGGGGTTGAAGGACGTAGGAAAGCTGGGAGATGGTTGGGGGAGCTGAGGAGACTGAGGGAAGGAATGAGGGGCGCAGAGAGGGGAGTGGGACGGGCAGAGGTACGCAGGCGAGCTGGGGGAGGGGAGGTGTCTGTGCTGGAATGGGGGATGGAAATGGAACAGAGGGGCGCCCCCTCCCCCATGTTCCATTCCTCCTCCCCCGCACTCTTGAGTGACACTCCGCGTGTCCAATCTCCGAGCTCTAGCGGGGCCGGGGCCAGTGGGGCGACCAATGGTTCAGCGGGGGGCGCATTAGGGGCGGGCCTGGGGAGGGGGCGCCTGGGACCGCAGGAGGGGAGGGGAAGGGAGGAGAGGGGGCGGGGCCCGGGCCGCAGCTTCTGCAGTGGCGGAGGCGGCAGCGGCGGCTGCGGCGGAGGCGGTGTGGCGGCGGCGGCGGCGGCGGCGGCGGCGGCGGCAGCCATGGATCGGGGGCTGCAGAGATCCAGGTATGGGAAGGGAGCAAGTCCTGGGGGCAGGGGGGGCCTCGGAGGTTGCTCTGGCCCTTTTGCAGCGCCCAGGGTGCGCGGGATCTACCCTAACTCCTGAAGACCCTGGTCAAGGGGCGCCCCCTTCTGGGCCGGTTGCAGACGGGGACCCCCCGTACCAAACCTCCCCAGCTTTTGGAAACTCCGGGAGAGGAGGGTTCCCTCCATTTCAGAGTCAAAGGTAAAGCCATCCCCCCTTTCTCTCAGATGAGAGTGTCCCAGACTTGGAGTTGCCGTAGGTGGAGCTGAGGCCGGGGTCGCCTTCGGAGCTCGAACCTCTGGGGCAGCTCTCGGGCCCCCGGGGAGAAGAATCAGGAGTTCCCTGCGCAGGCCCTGGGAGGCCGAGGCTCCCTCCTTCCCGCTCCCTGGAAACTCTCCCTACATCGACGTGTCCTAGAGAAAGGAGCCGAGTCCCTTTAAAGAGTTGTCAGGGAGCCCCCTCCTGGGGCTGGCTTAAAGATCGGAACCTTCCCCATTAGCACCAAGAAAACAAGACTTTCTTTTCTAGAGTCAAGTTCTTCCCCTCTCTACCCCCCCACTCCCACCCCCCCCCCAGCTTTCCCAGAGAAAGGGGAGGCTCTGGGACTCCTTGGAGTTGTGGGGACTCTTGCAGCAGCTCCCTGGGATCCCCAGGAGGACGAAGTACCCCATTTAGCAGCAGGGATATTAGCAGCACACTCCTGGACGCCCAAACCATAATCTGGGAGACTGAGGCAAAAAAGTTAGGAAAGTCTGGGCTGGAGGAGGGGGATAGAAGAGCCTCTCCTTGCCCCCCCCCCCCAGTCTCTCCTCTTGGGGTTGGAATTAAGAAGGGGGTGCTAGAAGCTAATGCTGTAACAGCAGGTGCAGCGGAATGGGCGTGCCCTAAGCCAGATAGTGGGGTACCTGGTGCCAACGGCAACTTCCCTAGGGGGTCCCGGTTCTGGGGCTCTCCAGGCTCCACCTCTTCCCCCTCGTTTCTGGCCTGGTTAGCTCTCTTCCCATGTTGTAGACATCTCCGCCCCTACTGTGTCTCTCCCCCCCCCCCCATCCTTAGTCGTGGCTCTCACCCTGGCAGGGAACACCCCCTGGAGGGGGGAGGCAGGCTTGGCCCCTCCCCTTGGCGCCTGGGCCTGGCTGGGTGCGGCCCCACCCATCCCGGCTCTTGGCCGAGCTGGGGTGTCTCATCCCCCCAACCCACCCCAGAGCCCGGCCCCTTCCTGTCCTGTCATCCACCCCCCCTCCCTTTGCTCTCCACCACCCACTCACAACTCGCACTCAGGCCCAGGAAGGGCTCGTTCTCTCCTGGCTTTGCTTACCCCCAGTCTAACCCCCCTAGACCGATAGGAACTGGGGGCACAGACACCAGCGGGGGAAAGGAGAGGAGGGATGGTCCTGGAGGCTGCCCGGAGTGGTGGGGAGGCAAGCAATGGTGAGTGGGCCCTGGGAGGCCGCTGGGCTTGTGAGCTCACTTTTTCCTGGTTTTCCCTCCCTCTTCTGGATGATAGGGAACCCCTTTGGGTGGGGAGGGGGTGTAGCAAAGAGCTCCCTGGTGGGCACAGTGCCCGGGGGCAGGCCTGACCCTGGCTGCTGAGAGGAGGAACCAGCACCCAGGAGACGGGGCTCCCCCCGGATCCCTGGCTTCCCCAGATGCTAGGATGTGCTTGCCACATCCCTTAACCCCTTCCATGGGGCTGAGGGGTTACGCTGGCTCTAGGAAGATTGTAGGGGTACCCGGGGCACTTACCCCCCTCTTGGTGTCCTCTGTAAATCCTATAGCGGTTCTCAACTGCCTGGGCTGGGATCTAGCAGAGCACCCCCTAAACCCCGGGCCCTAGGAAGTCAGCTTAACATCCACCCCACCCCTCTCTCAACCTTTTGTCCTTGGGTGACAGGGCCACGGGCTGGGGAACAGCCAGGGCTTGGACCCGGGAGGAGCCCCCTCCCCGCTTTTTCACTGGTGTTTTGGCCCAAGACCCCTGTGTTTCCATGTGGGGAACCATGGGGGAGTTTTGTCTTTCCTTGTTTGGGGATGAGTGAGAGGCATCCCCTTTCCTGCCCTTCCCCCCTTTCCCTGGCCTCTGCCAGGGGCCTCCCTGACCCCGCCTCCTGTTCTCAGCTGGAACATGGGGAGGTGATGGGCCCCCCCAGCTGCACGTCCCAGCCGGGCACGGGGCCAAAGAGGCGGAGAAGGGCCAGGCTGGGAGCCAGGCGGGGAGAGCGGCCAGCCCGGGGCAGAGAGGAAGCCAGGGTGGGGTACAGAGGGGAGTGTCGGTGAGAACTGACAGGAGGATGTGCGGGTTCCCCGGCCAGATGGACCCGGAGGCCCACACCCACAGCAGAGGTGCCGGCACAGAGGCCCATGTGCGGGAAGGCGGGTTCAGACCAAGAGCCGCAGAGACCCAGAGCCTCGGGGAGGAGAGGGCTTCTGGGAGCCGGGTGGGGGACAGGGAACAGTCCCCAGTGTCCCTTGAAACTGGTGCCCAGAATCCCTTGGAATCTTAGATTCCCTGGGGCCTTAGAATGTGCCAGGAGGCCCTTGAGAATCTAGAACATGGCATAGCAGAGCCAGGAGGTCCTTGAGAACCTAGAACATGGCGTTTTGGAACTGGGAGATCCCTGAGAACACAAAGTCTCTGAGCTGAGAGAGATCCTAGCCCAGAGACAATGGCCACTTCCTTCCCCAGCCCCCACGTGGTTACAAAGTATCCCCTTCCCTATAATTACCCTTCTCCTTAGATACTTTGTTTCACTAGCCCAGATCTTATTGTTTTCCTTTTTAAAGGGGACACCAGGGGTAAGATTTCAGTGTCTAAGACCACAGCTCCTGGGTTCTCCTCCCTGGAGTCCAGGAGGGGGCTGCCGGCTCCAACTTCTGCCTTCCTGCTAATCCCGTTCCATCGGGCTCCGGGCTAAGACTGGGGGCTTGACACAGACCTCCCCGCCCTCCATTTTACAGATGGGGAAATTAAGGTCTGGGGAAGTACAATGTCTTCCTCAAGGTCACAAACTTCCAACTCAGATGTGGATTCCCGATCCCATTTACCGGCCATACCTCCCAGCCCTTCCAATTGTGGTGGTGGGTGCCCCCCTCCCCGCTGGGCCCGCAGCTGCCAGAGGGGCAGGGCCTCCTGTCCCGGGGCCTTCCTTCTCCCCTCCTCCCCCTCCACTCCCCTGTTCCGGCTTGTCTGGGGCCCCCCTGGCTTGGGTTGTCCCTCCCACCCCCACCCTCCGGGCAGGAAAACAAACGGTCAGAACAGAACAGAATGTCCTCCCAGGACGGGGCCCCCGGCCGCCCACCGCAGAGGGGAGGGGGAGTCAGCTGGAGCTCCCAGCCCCACCCACTTCGGGCCAGGGGAGGCCCCCGCCCCACCCCCTTCTCCAGTGATCCCGGACCAGGAGAAGCAGGGCTATTTTTGCCTCGAGCCGGCCCCACTGCCGGCTTTGAGGCGGTGTCCCCACCCTCTGGGCTCCTGGGAAGGGCTCCGAGCCTCTCGGGGCAAGACTAAGGGAGGCACCACAAAGGGGGACTCGGGCCCGGGCCCTCAGACCGCTGAGCACTTGATTTTCCGGCTCCCAGGCCCGGCCTTCGCACCTTGCCTCCGTTGCTTCCTTCTTATTTCTGTGAGCACAGATGATCTTTATCACCCCCGCTCTGGGCTGAGTTTCTCCATCTTGGGAACTCGAGGCCGGGCCAGGTAAAAAAGAAAGGCCCTTCCCATGATGTCCGTGCATTCTGAGCCCCTTCCAAGCTCCTTTAGCTTAACCGAGTGCAGGGAGCTGGGGTTAATGATGATGATGGCGGCCGCTTTCATGATACATTAAGATTTGTTGGGCATTTTATGGATGTTATCTTACCTGGTCCTCCCAACGATTTTGAAAGAGTTGCTCTTGTCTCCATTTTACAGATAAAGAAACTGAGTTTGCTCTTGTCCCCATTTTACAGATAAAGAAACTGCTTGTCCCTATTTTACAGATAAAGAAATTGAGTTCGTTCTTGTTATCCCCATTTTACAGATAAAGAAACTGTTTGCTCTTGGTCCCATTTTACAGATAGAAAACTGACTTTGAGTGCGATTAAGTTAACTTGCCCAAGGTCACACAGGTAGCAAGTATCTGAGGGGGGATTTTCCTGACTAACTTATAACCCTCTACTTACCAAGCCCAGCCACTTCCCACCTACCCTATGGATAGAGGGTTGATCTTGATCACTCTTCTAGCTCCCGTATTCTGTTCCTAACTCTTGGCTCTGCTAAAAGGGAGCAAAAGAAGGTACCGGTCTCTTCTGAGATCTACAGGAGAGATGCCTTCTGCCCCACCCCTCCTTCCCAAGACCTGAGACCTTTAACCCTTTGTTCTGGGGCCTCAGTACCCTTCCGGGGGCTCCTGGCTCAGTGCCAGCTGTGGGACCTCTCCTGGTCTGGTAAACAATAGATAAGTTAAAGCATGGAAGGGGCCGGGCAGGGGGGAGGGAGTCAAGGAGCAGAGTGGACAAGCAGAGACCGGAGAGGAGCCGGGAATCCAGGTGACATGTACTGGAACGGAAACAGGTAGTTTCTGGGAGAGGGAAGGCTCTCAGAACGAAGACTGTGACACCTTAGAGGTGGGAGGGCCCTTAGAACTGAGAATGGCAGAGCCGGGGCTGGGGCAGGAAGGAGGAAGGCCGGAGATCGGAGAGCCTTCGGAATATAGACTGTGGCCCGTGGTAGAGCGAGTCGTCCACAGCCAGAGACGAGGGCCTGAATGTGGATCGCAGTCAGTATTTTCCCTTTGCTGCTGGTGGGGTTTGCTTGCTTGTTTTTTTCTTTTTCATTCCCTCCCCTCCCCTTTTTGATCTCATTTTTCTTGTGCAACATGATTAATGTGGGAATTTGTTTTGGGGGGGAAAGAATATAGACCATTAGAAGTGAGACTATTATCTCCTTCGAGCAGGGCAAGTCAGAGCTGGAAGGAAAGTCCTAGAACAGAATGGATCGAGGGCCTTTAGAATATAGCATGTCAGAGGTGGGAAGGCCTGAGAGCAGGGAAAGTCAGAGCTGGAGGGGCTAAGGTAGAACAAGGAATGTTGTTGAGTTGGAACGCAGTGTCACAACTGGAAGGGAAGGCCCTAGAACAGATTGGAAAGAACCTTAGAACAGAGAATGTCAGAGCTGGAGGGGCCAGGGTAGAACAAGGAATGTTATTGAGTTGGAACGCAGTGTCACAGCTGGAAGGGAAGGCCCTAGAACAGATTGGAAAGAACCTTAGAACAGAGAATGTCAGAGCTGGAGGGGCCAGGGTAGAACAAGGAATGTTGTTGAGTTGGAACGCAGTGTCACAGCTGGAAGGGAAGGCCCTAGAACAGATTGGAAAGAACCTTAGAACAGAGAATGTCAGAGCTGGAGGGGCCAGGGTAGAACAAGGAATGTTGTTGAGTTGGAACACAGTGTCACAGCTGGAAAGGAAGGCCCTAGAATAGATTGGAAAGAACCTTAGAACAGAGAATGTCAGAGCTGGAGGGGCCAGGGTAGAACAAGGAATGTTGTTGAGTTGGAACGCAGTGTCACAGCTGGAAGGGAAGGCCCTAGAACAGATTGGAAAGAACCTTAGAACAGAGAATGTCAGAGCTGGAGGGGCCAGGGTAGAGCAGGGAATGTTGTTGAGTGGGGCTTAGAACACAGAATGTCACAGCTAGAAGGGAAGGCCCTAGAACAGATTGGAAAGAACCTTGGAACAGAGAATGCGCTGGGGTTGGGGAGTGGGCTGGGCTTAGAACACAGAATGTGCAGCCAAGGCAGTCCTTAGGAGAAATTTTTTATCTCTAAATTGTACATGTTTAAAATAGAGAAAGAGCTGCTCAATGAATTGGGCCTGCAGCTAAAGAACAAATTAAAAACCTTCTCTCCTTCCTCCTCCACTCAGCTCTTCTTTATTGCCCAGCTCCTGCATCTCCCCTGGTCTCTGTGGCAGACCTCGGCGTCCGAGGGGCTGGAGAGCCTCAGAGGTGGAGACGGGGCAGAAGCTGCATCCCATCTTATCCCCATCCCCTCTTCTTGGGCAGGTCCAACACAGAACTTCGGAAGGAGAAGTCTCGAGATGCAGCCCGGAGCCGCCGGAGCCAGGAGACTGAGGTGCTCTACCAGCTGGCCCACACTCTGCCCTTTGCTCGGGGGGTCAGCGCCCATCTGGACAAGGCTTCCATCATGCGCCTCACCATCAGCTACCTTCGAATGCACCGTCTGTGTGCAGCAGGTGAGGGCCTCACAGGGACGGCTTCCCCCTCCCCAGCAGCGAGACCCCCTCACGCTTGCCGTGTCCTCAGGAGATCCTGGCCTGGGGCAGCACCTTGGAAAGTCTCTCCGCCTTGCTCAGCCCTCTTGCTTCTGTCTCCTGAGCAGCTCCTCTTCCTTCTCCCCATACGACCACCTTGCCTCCTAGTGCCCCTGAACCCCTTGCCCGGAGAGTCCGATCTCCCAGAAGCCTTCTGGGCAGAGCTGGAAGCTGGAAGTTCTCCCGGATGGCTAAGTGGCGTCTCTCCTTGCAGGGGACTGGAGCGAAGTTTCAGCAGCAGGTGCGGGGTCCGGGGAGCCGCTGGATGCGTGCTACCTGAAGGCCCTGGATGGCTTTGTCATGGTGCTGACGGCTGAGGGGGACATGGCCTATCTGTCTGAGAACGTCAGCAAACACTTGGGGCTGAGCCAGGTGAGGGCCGCTGCCACTGGGCTGGGCCTACGGACCATGAGAGTTCCAGAGCGTCCCTAGAGCTCGTTGAATCTGAAACCTTCCAGCGTAAGGGAGTCCCCGAGAGGGCGAGGGACCAAACGCAAGCCCACCCAAGTCAAAGTTATGGGGGAGCGTGTTTTTATTTTTATTTCTTTCTTCCAACATTTCTCCTTCTCTGCCTCTGAGAAGTAGTGAGGTCCCCACAATTGGAGGGATTCGAGCAGAGGGTGGCTGTTTTGAAGGGCTAGTGTTCAGGAATGGGCTGATGAGGTATCCTTGAAGGTTCATTTCAACCCTGAGCTCTCTACCCCCTCTCTGGGCTCATCCACCTGATTCAGGAGGTTGAGGCTGTTGACCCTAGGCAGGGGCTGGACCCGGGAGGGATTTAGATATCCAGAGCCAGGCTGGAGAAATGAATTCTGGGGGCAGGAAGGAAAGACTGAGCCCGGGCAGGAAGGAAAGACTGAACCCAGGCAGGAGCTAGGCAGAGAATAGTGGGGGGCAGGTCTCCAGAGACTGCTTTTTGGTCATCAATCTAGGAGGAGGGGTCCTGAGGTTGGGAAAAGCCATAGGGACCCCCCGACACCCTCTTCCCTTTGTAGCTGGAGCTCATTGGACACAGTGTCTTCGATTTTGTCCATCCCTGTGACCAAGAGGAGCTTCAAGATGTCTTGACCCCTCGACAGGGTGAGACTTTGCCACATTTCCCCAAGCACAAGGTCCTCTCTGCCTCTAGGAGCTGCTTTCCCCAGGGGGAGGGTCCTCTCTGCCTCCGGGAGCTCCCATCCCCAGGGGGAGGGTCTTCTCTGCCTCCAGGCCAGGGGGAAAGGTCCTCTGTGCCTACGGGAGCTGCCATCTCCAGGGGAGGGTCCCCTGGGCCTCTGGGGAGCTGTCACCTCAAGGTCCTCTCTGCCTATCTTGGGAGCAGGAGGGCAGGGCAGGGAACAAGGCCTTGAGAGCTTGGTAAAGTGGAAAGAACACTACTCCTGGAGTCAGAGGGTCAAATCCCACCTGTGCAACTTACCTGTGTGAGTGTGAGCAGGCCCCAGCCTCCTTGGGCCTCTGCTGCAGTGAGCCGATGGACCTCAAGGCCATCTTGCTCTCTTCGAGGACGGGGGACCCGGGCCCGCCCTCGGGAAGCCTCAAGCTGCTTGCTGTGGAATGGGGGACCGGCCCCCATGAGAGAGACTCCAGGGCGACGCCTGATCCGTAACCTTCTTCTGCCCCTCCCCAGGCCTATCCAAGAAGAAAATGGAGGCTCCCACGGAGCGGAGCTTCTCCCTCCGGATGAAGAGCACGCTCACCAGTCGGGGGCGTACCCTCAACCTCAAAGCTGCTACCTGGAAGGTGGGGAACTCCAGGGACAAGGAGGGGGTCCTCGTGGACTCAGGGAGCCCAGGGAAGGCTGGGAAATGGGGAGCCTTAGGGAGGTGGGGCAGTCTCTAGGGAAAGGTTTCAGAGTATTGGGGAGAGGGGGTCCTGGCACCCAGGCTTGGAGGCTCTTGGGAACTGAGGATGGGGGGCATTACAAGGGGTAATTTCGGGGAGTGGTTACAAACTAGGACAATGAGGTTTCTAAAAGGTCCCCAAGGGAAGTGAGAGGCTGGGAAAGATGCCGAGGGGCGAGGGGATCTGAGGTACCTTAGGGGAAAGTTGGGGAGAAGCAAGGAGACAGAGTGGGGAGGTCTTTGTGACTTCCTTTCTTTAAGTCTCAGTTTACCGCTCTGTCATGTGAGGAACATTGCATTAATGGCCTCTGAGGCGCCTTTTCTCCCTACGTCAGAGGTCCTTTGAGGCAGGTTCCCAAGAATGGGGACGACTGGGGAAACCGGGGGTTTCTGAGCCATGAGGTCCATGGAGGCAGTGCCAGGGAGCCCGAAGCTGGGGCCACGGAGTCCCACAAGCTGAGGAAGCCTAGGGCAGAGGGCAGGGCTACCCCCTCTGGCCCTGGGCAAGGCTGGGGGAAGGGGGCTGAACGAGCACGTCCCCCGTGGCTGATGGCCGCCCCTCCCCACCCCAGGTTCTGCACTGTACGGGGCACATGCGCGCCTACTCCCCGCCTTCGGAGCCCTCTGCGGGTGGGGCGCCCGGGGCCGGGCCCGAGCCGCCCCTGCGGTGCCTGGTTCTGATCTGCGAGGCCATCCCCCACCCCAGCAGCCTGGAGCCGCCCCTGGGCCGAGGGGCCTTCCTCAGCCGCCACAGCCTGGACATGAAGTTTACCTACTGTGATGAGAGGTGCGTCTCGCGTGCTCCCCGGCCCGCCGAGAACCCGGGCTGCTCCTCCTCCCTCTCCTAGTCTGTCCTCGTGCCCCTCTTCCCTCCTCCCGGTGTCCCCGCTCCCTCTGCCTCTATTCCCTCTCCTTCCGGTCCCCTCCCCGCTTGCCGGCCAGCCCCCATGCTGAGGATTCTGGGCCGGAGCAGGCCACGAGTGACGGCCGTGTCCCTCCCCCCAGGATCTCCGAAGTGGCGGGATACTGCCCGGACGATCTCATTGGCTGCTCGGCCTACGAGTACATCCACGCCCTGGACTCTGATGCCGTCAGCAAGAGCATCCACACCCGTGAGTGCCCCAGGGCCCCCCCATCGTGCCCCCCCTCAAATGGGCGACAGCCTGGTTTCCGGCCCCAGTGTGGGCGCCCCTGGCCTTTCCCACTCCCCCTGACCCCCTCCTCTGCCTCTCGCAGTGCTCAGCAAGGGCCAGGCTGTGACCGGGCAGTACCGCTTCCTGGCCCGCAACGGAGGCTACCTCTGGACCCAGACCCAGGCCACGGTGATCTCAGGGGGCCGAGGGCCCCAGCCCGAGAGCGTCGTCTGTGTGCACTTCGTGCTGAGGTCTGTACCAGCGAGGGAAGGGACTGCGAGCCCCTCGGGGCGGGAGAGGGGGAGACCTTTACAATGGAAGGATCCGTACGGGGGATTTCAGCCTGGGTTTTGAACCTGGATTTACTGCCTTCTGGGAAAGCTCCTTCCCTTTCTGAGCCTCAGTTTCTCCATCTGTAAAATGGGATGGGGTCAGACTCTGTGGTCCCTTCCAGCATGGGATTCTGTGGGAAACGTAGCCCTTTCTGTCAGTTTATGGGGACCTTGGAGATGGGACATCACTTACTAGGCTTGGGGGGTGGCCCTCCAGGGGACACGAATCGTACCCTGCCCTGACGCCCCGCCCCCTCTGCCCCATCCTGCCCCCCAGCCGGGTGGAGGAGACTGGGGTGGTTCTGTCCCTGGAGCAGACGGAGCAGCCCACCCGCCGGCCCCCTCGCCCCGCTGAACGGGGGCCCCCCTCGGAGAAGAGCCCCCAGGGCCCCGGAGACGGCTTTGGTATGGGGGAGGAAGCGAGGGGGGCCGGGAGGGGGAGGAGGAGAGGAGGGAGGTTCTGGGTGTCCCATCTGCCGTGCAGCCCCCCGCTCCATGGGCTGACATCGTCCCTTCCCGCCCGGCCAGCCTCTGGCTCCCGGGCCCCCCAGGATCCTGCTCATGCTCCTCAGCTAAGCCTCCCGCCTGCCTCCTCCCTGTGCTTCTGGCCCTCGCTCCCCCAGCCTCCCCCATCCCTGCCTGAAGTGCCCTCGGATGTTCTCTGATCAGTGGGATCATCCAGATCCCCTCCAGGAAGTCTTCCAGGCTCTCCTCTCCCCAGCGCCTCCATCCCGTCCTCCCGGGATCCCACGGCCTCAGGACGAGCCTTCGCTTTCACGCTGCCGCCTTCCTAGCCTACACGGCTCTTGCTTCCTCAGCCAGATTAGGCAGCTCCTCCCCTGATCTTGAGACGCCGGGATTTCGTCCCGCTCTCCTGCAGGATCACAGTCAGCCTCCGGCCCCCACCCCCAAATAAAAAGCAGAGATGTGCTGAAGGGCAGGATCCCCGGGACGGGCCCCTCGGAGGGCCCGGCCCTCGCGTAACCATCCCAGTACGTGTCTCGCAGATACCCCCGGCCCCAGGATCCTTGCCTTCCTGAAGCCCCCAGCTCTGAGCGAGGCTACTCTGGCTGCTGACCCTCGCCGCTTCTGCAGCCCAGACCTTCGCCGCCTCCTGGCCCCCATCCTGGATGGGGCCGCCCCCGCCCCTGCCGCCGCCGCCCCTGTCACTGCCGCCGCCGCCGTCCCCAGCGGACCCTCCGCCAAAGAGCGTCCTCGAAGCCCGCCGCCGGTACGCAAGCCTCCTGGGCCAACTCGCCGCCCTGAGTGGGGCTGCTTCTCTGGGTCCTGGTCTGGTGTGGGCTTTGTTTGGAAAGCAGTGGGAGGAGCAGGCGAAATCTCTGAAAGGTTCTTGGTGCTGTACCTGGCATATGGTGATCCTTGACCTGTCCCTGCCATCCACTCCAGCTGTTCTAAGGGTCCCTCCCAGCTCTGACATTCCCTGTTCTAAGGGCCCTCTGACTTCTGACATTCCCCTGTTCTAGGACTTCTTCGAACTCTGACATTCCCTGTTCTAAGGGCCCTCTGACTTCTGACATTCCCCTGTTCTAGGACTTCTTCGAGCTCTGGCATTCTCTGTTCTAAGGGCTCTCCCAAATATCCCCTGTTCTAAAACCTCTTGCAATTCTGACATTCCCTATTCTAAGACGTCTCCCATCTCTGATATCCCCTGTTCTAAGACTCTTCCCAGCTCTGACATTCTGTGTTCTAAAACCTTTCCCAGCTGACATTCTCTATTCTAAGGGCCCTCCCAGCTTTGATGTTCCTTGTTCTAGGACCTCTTGTAGCTCTGACGTTCCCTGTTCTAAGGGCCTTCTGAGTCCTGACATTCCCTGTTCTAAGGGCCCTCCCAGCTCTGACGTTCCTTGTTCTAAGGGCCCTCCCAGCTCTGACGTTCCTTGTTCTAAGGGCCCTCCCAGCTCTGATGTTCCCTGTTCTAAGACCTCTCCCAGCTGACATTCTCTGTTCTAAGAACTTTCCCAGTTCTAAAGGATCTATTCCTAGGTATTCTTCCCTTAGGCTCTATATCCTCATTGGTTTGACTCGCTTTCCCCCTCACTAAGCTGTTTCACCTAGAACAGGATCTAGACTTACTCTCTAACCTTTGGCCTCTCTGACCACTGACCGCCCCCTCCCTTCCTGATTCCCTGCCCGTCAGGAGGATTCCTTGCTCCCGGCTCTGGACAGCAGTGCTCCTTGACATTTGCTGCCCGGATAGGAAGCGAGGCTTTCTCTCTCAGGTTTTGGGCCAGCGGACCTCCGTTACACTTGGCCCCCTCCCCACGGGAGCCTTTGACCTCAAGATTCCCAACCTTTTTGCTCTTTTCCCCTTTATACATGGAAACATTTCTGTTTGTTTATGATGTTTAAGAGCCTTTTAAAAAAAGGAAAAGAAAACGATTTCCAGCGGTTCCGTTACCAACTGAGCCAGTTGTGGCTGCTCCCTTTGACCTCAGATCTGACGCTGTTGACCTCTTGGCCTCTGGGGTCTTGCCTTTGGAGCCCCGGCTCCTCCCCCACCACGTGGTTCTTGGCTTCCTTCTCCATTCTGGCTGGACTTTGAGCTGCCCATCCCACGTGGGAGACGACACGGGCCTGACCCCACTCGTTTTCTGGAGTTCTGGACTCACCTGTTGCCTAATCTCCGTCTCTCCCACAGGCCGATCTCCCAAATGACCTCCTTATGGAAATGGAGAACGTGCACAAAATGTTTGGATTTGGCAAGACCCTGGAAGCTGTGGAAACTCTGGATGTAGAGCAGGTAGGGCCAAGACTATGGTCAGACTGGGATGGGGCTACCCTATCATGCCGGCCTCTTTCTTTTCCTTGAATGAAAGAAAGATCTCTTTGTCCCTCTCAGCCTCAGTTTCCTCATCTGCCAAATGGACACAATAGCAATCTAGAAATGGCATCTGTTGAGTGCCCTACCTGGGAACCTAGCTTTAGATTTGGAAGAGACCTTGGAGGCTGTGGAGTCTGAAAAGTTTATTTTACAGATGAGGAAACTGAAGATCTGGAGGGGTTACAGCTACTCCAGGTCTGAGGCAGGATTTGAACTCAGGGCCTCCCGATTTTACTGTGCCCCACTTGGTCATAAAGGGGCGAATAAATGGGACGAAGAGCCAGACATGACCTTGGGGGCGTCCAATCACTTTGCAGATGAGATGTCTGGGAGGTCAAGGGGAGCAGCTGCATGGGAGGCAGGCCACCAGAAAGTTGGAAGGGACGAGACTCTGGGACATACTGTTCTAAGGGCTCTCCCAGCTCTGACGGTCCTTGGGACTTTTCCTGGATCCAGTCCGGAGCGGGCTTCATCCGGAGGCTCTGGAGGAACAGCCCCTGTGTTCCTTCCTCACTCAGACATGTCTGGGGGGTGCAGAGGGACCTTCATGCAGGGCCTTCCTTATGCAGAGGCCCAGAGAGGATGGGCAGACAGGCCCAGACTACAGGGGAGTGAGAGAGACAGGATCTCATCATCCCCCCATCCCCCTGCTTCCTTGTCCCCCAACCCCCATGCTTCCTTTCTCCCCATCCCCCCTGCTTCCTTGTCCCCCATCCACCATACTTCCTTCCCCCCAGCTCCCATGCTTCCTTCCCCTTAATCCTCATTAAGATCCTCCATCATGGATGCAGCTTGAGATCACAGACTTGGCCATCGGAGTTTGAGTTCAAAACCAAACTGTCACTAAGGAACAGAGTCACCCTCACTGGATCTTGGGGAGCCCCTGAGGCTTTTGCAGCTCAAAATCTGTGCTCCTGGGAGTCTGATCTGTGTGACCTTTGAGCCTCAGTTTCCTCTTCTGTAACATTCTGCAAAAAACGAGGTCATTCATCTTTGAGCCCCTGGCCAGCTCTAGGTGTGGGGCTCCCCAGTCTTTCTGGGTGACACGAGACAGATGGTGCCATAGGAAGGAAGGGGTTGCAGGGGTTAGTGCGTCTCCAACCTCAGCTGTGTCCCCGGGGTCTTTTCTCAGCTACCAGTGGGAAGGTCTCTTAGGTGGGCTTCTCTTCCTCCTCTGTCAGGACATCGAGGCACTAGAGTTAGAGATGCTGGCCCCCTACATCTCCATGGACGATGACTTCCAGCTCAATACCAGCGAGCAGCCCTCCAGGGCCCTTCGGCGGCGTCCAGGAGCCACCCCGCGTCCCCGCGCCCGCAGCTTCCACGGCCTGTCACCCCGAGCCCCGGAAACTCTCCCTTTGCTCCGGTGGGGGAGCGACCCACGGCTGAGCCAGAGGACCTGCCCCGCAGAAAAGGACTCCACAGACACAAGCTCCCAGGCGGGAGCTCGGAAGAGGTGAGACGGGATGGAATACAGAGGGATGGGGAGCGGGACAGAGTGGGGTTCTAGATGTTCAATTAGAGCTCTGTGTGGGTGAGCACTGAGCTTGTTAGTCTCATCGTAACTGAATGACCTTGGGCAAGTCAGTTAGCCCTATTTGCCTCAGTATCCCTATCTGTAAAATGAAAAGGTGGACTAAGAATCCTTTGTTTCTTCCCTTCTTTCTCTCCCCTCTCTCCTTCCTTCCTTCCTTCCTTCTTTCCTTCCTTCCTTCCTTTCTTCTTTCCTTCTTTCCTTCCTTTCTTCCTTTCTTCTTTCCTTTCTTCCTTCCATCTTTCCTTCTTTTCTTCCTTTTTTCCTTCTTTCCTTCCTTCCTTCTTTCTTTTCTTCTTTCCTTTCTTCTTTCCTTCCTTCCTTCTTTTCTTCCTTCCTTCCTTCCTTCCTTCCTTCCTTCCTTCCTTCCTTCCTTCCTTCCTTTCTTTTTCCCTTCCTTCCTTCCTTTCTTTTTCCCTTCCTTCCTTTCTTTTTTCCTTCCTTTCTTCTTTCCTTTCTTCCTTTTTTCCTTCCTTCTTTCCTTCCTTCCTTTCTTTTTTCCTTCCTTCCTTCCTTTTTCCCTCCCTCCCTCCTTCCTTCCTTCCTTCCAATTTTTCTTCTCTCCTTTCCTCCCTTTCTTCCTCCCTCCCTTCCTCTCTTCTTCCCTCCCACCTCCCTTCTTCCCTACCTTCTTCTTTGTTTCCTTCCTCACTTTGTCTCACGGACCCCTTCTCAGAACCACATTGTTAAAAGCATAAATCAAATACAGAGCATTACACAGAAAGTCAATTATATTGAAATACAATCAGAATAATAATAAACACAAGTTCGGGAACCGTAACTAGAAGCTCTCCAGTTATCAGAGTATTCCAAAACTGCAAATGAAGGAGAAAGTAAGTGACATCTGTAAGCACTTAGCACAGTGAGTGGCACATAGTAGGTGCTTCATGAATCCTTCCCATCCTCTAGCTATAGTTAGACTAAGAACAGAGGGACTGTCCTCCTTATTCCTGGAAGTCGCGCTGCTGCCAGAAACCACTAGAGGGAGGCATGGTGCACAGAGCCCTGGGACCTGAGTCACAAAGACCTACCTGTGTTCAAATGGAACCTTAGACACTCCGTGACCCTGGAAAAGTGGTTTGCTTGGCCTGCCTCAGTTTCCCCAGCTGTAAAGTGGGGATAATGGTAGCATCCGCCTCACAGGACTGTTGTGAACACCAAATGAGAGAGTATTTGTGGAACCCTTAGCGTGGCGCCCAGCATACAGTAGGCACTTAATAAATGCTTGTTTCCTCTCTTCTTCCCCTCTGCCTCTCTTCATATGGCCTGAGATCACCCTGGCTCTTATTAAGAGCCTTCTGTGGGCAGATGGCAGGCTGGCTAGAGATCTGGGCTGGGAACTAGGAGATCCGGGCTCAGAAACCGCCCTGCCCCAGAAGCTGCGGGACCCGGGGTTACTCATTTGGCTTCTTGGTACCCCCGGGAAACTCTCTTAAGAATTAGGTTGTGGAGAGGATGGCAGCCTGCATCAGTAAAGGGAGGTCTCAGAGCCAGTCTCCATCCCTCAGTGCCGGGCTCTGCTGATGCGACGGGCACACCAACGGGCAGCGATTTCTGCCCTCAAACGGAGATCGACTGGGGACATAAAAGCAAAGGATTATGGGGTGGGGCAGAATGCGAATGGGAGAAAAGAACGGATGCGCTGGGAAACTCCGAGGAGGAGGAGGGAGGGGGGAATCTATGGGGAGAAAAGCTGGAAGGGGAGCCATGGCGGGGCTAGCCAAGTGCATGGGGGGGTGAGACAGGGACGGGTTGCTTAGACTGGCCAAGCCTCGAGTTTAGCAAGTAAAGCCGGGTTGGAGAGGGATCTGGAGCCAGAATTTGGTCGCCTGGAGTCCTAGGGAGCCTGATCAATGTGGACTTTATCCCAAAGACAGGAGGGAGCCACTGGAAGATTTCTGAGCACAGAAGTGATGTCATCATGATATCACTTGTTTTATTTTTTAAGAAGCACTTCTTAAAGCCAGTTGTGTACAATTAAGCACATTTTACAGATCAGGAAAGGAATTTTTTTTCCCTGAGCCACTTGGGGTTAAGTGACTTGCCCAGGGTCACACAGCCAGATTTGAACTCAGGTCGTCCTGACTCCAGGGCTGGTGCTCTATCCACTGCGCCAACTCGCTGCCCCCAAATTGATTTTTTTTTTAACCAGAATGTAGGCACTTCTACGTCCCTCTGCTCCATTTGCTCTTTTCAGATTGGGCTCATTCTGTTGAGATCATTCTGGGCTCCAGCCTCAGTTGCCAGAGTGTTAGCTCTGCCTCCCAGAGGGGATGGCATCTGCAGAGACACAATTTCTGTACCTTTATTCCAAAGAGAGCTGGAGCTGCCTGCCGGCTGTGCCAGCTGTGCCAGAGGGCTGGCCTTTAGGCAAAGACAAGACCCTTTAGGGCCTCTGCACAACCATCCATCTGCGAGCGTTTTGTCTGCCCTTACTGTGTACGTCTTTTTTTCAGCCAAATGGTGGGAAAAGAAAGACAAAGAGCTGCCCTTAAGGAGCTCCATGTGCCTCAAGGAACTGGCACGGGACCCTCAGCACACCGTACCCTCATCCAAGATGGCGCTGGGCCCCACGGGCACAGCAGAACCGCACTCGCTCGAGTGAATCCTGAGCTGTGCAAATTCAGAGCCACGTCCGCTCCGGCTGTGCCCGTTTGTGCCCGACCCGTGGGAGAGCATTTCGAGTCTGTGTCGGTCTGCTCAGCTGTGGTCAGATGCGCTGTGGGGAAAAAGCTTTAATTAAGCAGTCAGTGAGCATTTATTAAGTGCCTACTGTATGCCAAGTGTTGTGGATGTGGGGATACCAAAAACCAAGAGGCCCTGCCCTCAGGGAGCTTATACTCTAGTAACGTGCAGAAGGTCATTCACAGCAGCTGGGGCCCTGAGTGAGGAAGGGCTTATTCCCAAGAGTTCTTGGCTCTCCCGCCTCGGTGCCTATTGGTACGGACTGGGGGCACCTGAGATGTTCCACCATGGCAGAGGGAAGGACCGCCACCCCCGGTGTTCTGCTCGAGCCTTCTGGGTCCTGAACTCTCCCTCCCTTTCCATAGGGCCCTGCCCCAGAGCTTGGAGGAAGACAGCGGGACGGAGGCCCTGGGAGTGAAGCCCCCCAAGCGGTCCCCCAGCCCGACGACCGACCACTTCCTGCTGCCGCCCCTCAGCCTGGTAGGTGGGGGAATGGGGGACGGGGGCTTGAACCTCACGTTTGATCTGGGAGGGAAGCGGGGCCCAGAGGGAGAAAATCCCACAGCTATTGCGTCAAGGTGCCCGCATCTGAAGGTCCCTGTCCTGGTGCCTTCTGTGATAGAGGCAAGTCAGGAGAGACTTCCTCTGTTGCCGCCTCGTTCTGTGAAACTCAGGTGTGATCCCGGGTGTCTGAGCATGGGCTCTACCATGGCTGCCAGGGGGCACCATGATGCCCTGGGCCTGAAGTCAGGGGTACCAATCTAGCCTCAGACCTTTACTAGACAAGTCACTTGACTTTGGTTTACCTCAGTTTCCTCATCTGAAAAATGGGCACAATAGCACCACCTGCCTCCAAATAAGGTAATATGTGGAAAGCACTTTGCTGACCCTCAGGTTCTCTATAAAAGGCTAAGGATGACGATGATGTTAAAACTATAAAGATAAAAACAAGATTGCTCAGTTTGTATTCCCTTATGAAATTCTTTGGTTTTTTTGTTGTTGTTGTTGTTGTTGTTTGTTTTGTTTTGTTTTGTTTTGTTTTTTCCATTGTGTTTTTTAAAGTTAGAATACAAAAACCTGGGGCAGCTAAGTGGCACAGGGATAGAGCTCCAGCCCTGAAGTCAGAAGGACCTAAGTTCAAATCTGGTCTCAAACACTTAACACTTCCTGGTTGTGTGACCCTGGGCAAGTCACTTAACCCCAATTGCCTCAGCAAATAATAAAGCAAGAATACAAAACCCCCAAACAACCTGGCTCTCTAAAAACTTCCCTTCCCCTGGGAGAAGATGCTTGTGCAGGGAGAAGCGAATAGCCAACATATTCAGAGTCACGGGTAGGATGAGAGCAGGGCTGCCTCCTTGGAGGAAGGGGTCCTGCAGCTCTGGAGCAGCTCGATGAGGAGGGATGCTATTTCTCCCCTACAGGAACGCAGCAACTCACTAGGTTCCCTACTTTCCTTGAGCTTCATCAGTCTGTGAATCATGAGCATTTATTAAGCACTTACTTGGATACTAAGCACTGGGGATACAGAGATCTCACACAACCAACCAGAATTCTGAAAACAAAGTTGTTCAGTCATTTTCCAGCTACTTCTGAGTCTTTGTGAGCCCGTTTGCCCATTTTGCAGATGGGGAAACTGAGACAAACAGGGTGGACTATTTGCCCGGGATCACACAGCTCATAGGTGTCTGAGGCCAGGTTTGATTTCAGGAAGGAGGGAGTGGAGAGGGGTGGCCGTTTGGGGAAAGGGAGGGAGGGAGGAAGGAGACGCAGCGGGTCTGGGAATCCTGGGGGCATTTGCCAATTCCTGCCTTTCCCCTTCTCCACCAGAGTTTTCTCCTAAGTGGTGAGAGCACCCCTGGGACCCAATCGGATCCTGATACCAGGCTCCTGGACCTTGAAGAGCCCATGGGTGAGTGAGGGAATTTTGGGTAAGAGGGGACATTTCAGCAAGGACCCCGCAAGGTCTTTCCAGGAGGCTCCCTGGATTCAGGAAAGAAACGTCCAGTCTGAGTGATCGGTCTTCTGGCAGGAATTAGTGGGGGGTGGGGTTTCCACAGGCAGATTTGGGCTTAGCAGAAGGAACCATTTCCTGACCATCAGCCGTAGCCCCCAGCTCAGTGATCCGGACTTGTCAAAACCCGAGAGGTCAATTTAGCTCATCCCCCTCAACATGAGGAACTGAGCAGACAAGGCCAAATGATTCATCCGGGGTCCCCCAGCTGATACGTGTCTGAAGCCAGATTTGACCGCGAGCTCTTGATTCTAAAGCCATTTCTCCTCCCAGGAGGCCTCGAGCTTCCTTCCAATTCTGGGAGTCTGAGGGTTCCGCCACATGGGAGCTTCTTTGTCTCCCCAGCACTCGGCACATCATAAGTACTTCAGAAACGCTTGTTGGCTGACTGATGGAAATGGCGCAGGAGTTGTGCTCTTCACCCTCCGAGCCATTCCCCGCAAACTGCCCTGTCCCCTTAGGGAGTCTTTTTTTTTTTTTTTTAATTTTTATTTCCCCAGTTACATGTAAAATAATGTTTTTTTTGTTATACACATAGATTCCTTTTTTACAAGTTCCACATGAATCATGTGGGGAGAGAAAAATCAGAAAAAGGGGAAAAATCACCACGAGAGGAAAAAAAACAAAAAAAGAAGTGAGCGTATGTTGATTTACGTTCAGTCTCCATAGTTCTCTCTCTGGATGCGGATGGCGGTTTCCATCCCAAGTCTCTTGGGAGTGCCTTGGATCACCGAACGGCTGAGAAGAACCGTGTCTTTGTTGCCATATACAGGGTTTTCCTGGTTCTGCTCATTTCCCTCAGCATCAGTTCATGGAAATCTTTCCAGGCCTTCCTAAAATCAGCGTGTTGATCATTTTTTATAGAACAAGGATATTCCATCACTTTCATAAATCCTAAGTTATTCAGCCGTTCCCCAAGAGATGGGCTCTACTCATTGTCCAAACAGAAGAGTTTATGTTTGGTTGTTGAGGTAATAGGGAAGCACTGCAGTTTATTGAGGAGAGGAATGACTGGCAGGGATTGGAGGATAGATGGAAGTGGGGAGAGACCGAGGCAGGGGGACCCCCCAGCAGGCTGTTCTGCTACAAAGCCTAGGGGAGGATGTTCCTGGGGTCACTGACTTTCCCTTTCCTGCCCCCTCCACAGCCCTAGGCTCCTCCTCCCTGCTCTCTTTCTACGAGGATGAAGATACGGCTCAGCCCAGGGGTCACTTCCAGTTGGAGGAGACCTTGTCTCAGGAGCTCACCCCCGGCACCTGAGCCGTCCCCCCGTCCCCTCCCTCTCCATTTCCCCCTTCCTCCCTCCCCCCACACCCAGGACCTCAGCCACACTCCAAGTCCGCAGCTTACGCACAGGATAGAAGGGTCAGGGGCCGGGGGGAGGGACGCGTACCTCTCCTTGCCCCCCCTTTCACCGGGCCCTACCTCACTGTCCCCAAGCACTCTAGCCCTCTGCAACTCAGGGGTTGTGGGTAGCTCAGGGAGAGCCAACTAAACCTCAGCTGGGAAGGGGGGGAGTCCCGTCTCGTTCCCACTGGTCCCCGACCTTCCCCGAGGGGGCAGGGACCTCCCCTCTCCCCTCTTGCTCCCTTCTCAGGACCTCTTGGTGCTCATTTATTTACACAGTTACCTCACCCATATTTTTAGGGGTTTACTTTATAAATGGGGGTTTTCAGGGTGGGGGGGTGGGGGAGGGCTAAGGACCTTTTCTACAGCATGCTTTATTTTTAACTCTGGGGTACACATAACCACCTTACGATGAGAAAATCTTCCCTTTTTGTGATAAATGATCTCTCTTTGCAATTGTGATAATCTAAAGGTACGGGGAGGGGGTGGGGAAGAGCTAAACCCCCTACCTCCGGTTTCACTGGGGGCCCTTTAACCCAGACCTTCCCTCTCCCCTGTCCCTCGTGGTACACTTCATCTCTTCAGATCTCTACCTCCTCAGCGCCTTTCGTTCCGGACCTTACTCCATCCAGACCGTCGGGCACGTGGGCCGATCCTGGGCCGGCCGTCGGCCAGCCTGGCCTCTGGCCCCAGCCCTGGCGCGTGTCTGACCTGGTCCGGTCTCCCTTGCCTTTTCTGTGCCTCAGTCTCCCTCAGTTGGGCTTCGCAGTCGGGACCCTTCCAGCTCTGGCCCTTTGTGGGTCTGTGAGGAGACACCCCTCTCCACGTGGCGGGGTTGGGGTGAGACTTAGAAGTGAGAGAGGGGATTCTGAGAGCATCTCCGGCTCCTGTCCGCATTTGCACGAGGGATGGGATGCCCGGAGAGGGGAGGGGATTTGCCATACAGTGAGTCGCAGAAGCACAAAAAGAACTCTCATTTAGGATCAATGGAAACAGGCCGGAGCGGGAGATGGATGCGCTCCCAAAGCCATATGTCCGGGAGCCCTCCCTGCGGGACTTAATGTCGGCTTTGCCCCCTCCCGGCTGCAGGCTCCCCCCCTCCGTCTCTCCCCCCTTTTGTCTGCCGCCCCAGCCCCAGGAAAGTCGGGGACTTTGAGGCACTCCCCTGGGGCCGAGCCCCAATTTCAGGCCGCCCAGTCACACGCACATCTCCAGCTGCGGGTCTCCAGGCCGACACAAGCTCGGGGAGCGGGTCCAGGACCCCCCTCCCTCTTTCCCGCCTCCCGGAGACCCGCCTCTCATCCCTGTCCCCTCTCCCCTCTTTGCACGATGGTGCTGCCCTTCAGGTCTCCCCCCCACATGCACACACATAAACTGCCGGACCTTCCCACCCTCCTTTTCCTGGGAGCTCCCTCCCCCCGAGCTGGGGGGGTCGGGGAGTCTGACCAGACGGTGCTAGGGGGGTGTGGGCTCAGGACCGGGGCTTTCTCCCAGCTCTCCTCAGGAGCTCAGTGGAGGGGACTGTGGAGGGGGAGGAGGGATGGGGGGTCATCTCTGTAACTACCACCCCATCCTCAATAAAGCCTTCAGCCTGAGAGGCACCAGAACTCCCAGCGTGTGCATCTGTGTTCATTGGCTGGGTGCGTGAATGCGTCTGTGTGTCCGCGGGAGAGACGGAGCTGAAACCGCCCTCGGAGCTCGTCCAGCCCAGAGTGGCTTAAACTTTCTCCACTTGCGACTCCTTTGCACCCGAGACCTTTTTACGGGACCCCCGGTATCCGGACACAAAACTAGGCGTACAGATCAAACATTGGCTAATAATAAATCATCATTTCACAACCCCCACGTTCACAGCTTAAGAAGCTTGGTCTAGCCCAACCCCTCACTTTACAGATGAGGAAACTGAGGTTTGAGGAAGGGAAATGATTTGCTTAATGTCCCGCGGCTGACTCCATCTGTGTCTGGGTGATTTGTCATTTCCTTGCGATATATATAACTTGCTTCCTGTCTCCTTACATCTCTGTGTTGTGCCCTTTCCTCCGCTGTGCGCAGTTGGGTCACAGATCTGGTCCTCTTTATTTTTACAGACAGGTAAACTGAGGCCCGGAGAAGGCACGGGTTGTGCCGAAGGCAGGATTTGAATTTGCATTCCAATTTTTATAATGAAAACGATTAGAATTTATATAAACTATCAAGTTTGCAATGGGCTTTACAGATCACACGGGTATTATGCTTATCTCTGTTGGGATTCTGCCTGGCATACAGCAGGTGCTTACTAAATGCTGGTCTTTATTATAATCCTAATCCCCCTCCTCCCCAAGGGGCTCCTGCTAAGGATTATCAATTGAGCAATATATACAAAGTGCTCTCTGGATGTCAGACTCCATTCTAGATGCTGGAAATAGGAGACAGAAGGGAAACATCATGAATCAATAAATACTTGTTTTACACAGGTACCGTGCTAAGCACCTGCCATACAAAAAAAAAAAAAAGAGACAAAACGCAGTCCCTTTCATCAAGTCTATCAGGGAGACGGGCCCACAGATGCAAAGCAAATTATCGACAGGATCACCGATGTTCCGTATTTACAGTCCCGACTCTTCTGACCGCCCCCTTTGGGGCGTCTCAGCAAAGACGCTGGAAGGTTTGCCTTTTCCTCCGCCAGCTCATCTTGTAGATAAGGAAACTGAGGCAAACGGACTTAAGTGATTTGTCCCGGGTCACACGGCCAGGGAGTGTCTGAGGCCAGCTTGAAATTCAGGTTTTCCTGACTCCAGGACGGGACTCTGCCCCTTGTGCTCCCCAGCTCCCCACTAGGAGATGATAGGGAAGGGGTCAGAATCCAGAGATTTGGGGGGGGGGCTTGGAAGAGAAGGAGCTCGGGGTCAGAAAGCCCTCACGGGGAGGAGTTTGCGTTGGAAATGATCGTGGGAGAAAAGTAGGGATTCGGGGAGAAGATCCGGCGGCGGGGAGAAGGCCAAGGGCAGGAACTGGAAGCAGAAGGTCAAGTGTGTGGGGTCCTGACCGAACCAAAGAGAACAACGCTAGAAGAAGCCGGAAAGGCTGGCGATAGGCTGGGGGGAGGGGCTTTAATTGGCCCCTTTTAGTGTGTGTCTGTTAAGTGCCTTAGATAGACAGGACAGAGAGAGATGTGGACGGACAGATAGATGATAGTGGATGGATGGATGGACAGTGAGGTAACTGGGGTGGAGTGGTGAGAGCACTGGGCCTGGACTCAGGAAGACCTAAGGTCAAATGCTACCTCAAGTCACTTTCAGCTGTGTGAGCCCAGGCCACTCAATCTCTTATTTGCCTCCGGCTTTCTCCTCCTTGGGATGGGGGGAAGGTCCCGGGACCCCGTGGGCGAGAGGAGTGATGGGGAGCAGCCGGAGAAACCTGCGGTCCCCGTCGGGTAACTTGCGGACCAGGCCTTGAACCCCAGGCACTCCGGCTCTGGCCGATGGGCCAACAAGGGTCCCAGCAAAGTCCGTGGGTCGTCGGTCTGACGCGTCAGAAGTGCTGCTGTTTTGGCCAGAAACCCCGAGCGTCGGCTTCTCCCGGACCGAGTCCTTTTTTTTCTGTTTAGGTAAAAGAGGCCTCCTTTGCCTCGTTTCTTAGCCAGCCTTAATCACCCATTGGGCCTCAGATAAACTGAGAGCTGGGAAAGGCCTTAGGTTAAAAAGGCCAAGGGCTCCCAGGGCATCCGGGATGGGGGGGGGGGGCCCTGGGGGACAGCGGCCCCTCCCGCCTCTCTCCCGCCTCCTCCTTCCTTCTGTGGGAAATGGACGGCATTTATTTGGTTTCCACAGCTATTAAAGTCAAATTGGACAAATGAAACCTAATTACAAAATTGGAACCCATAAAGACATCAAAGAATAATCAAGGGGGGAGGTAATCTTCCCGAAGAACGGAAGAAGCTCCTTGGGCTCAGGGCCCGGAGGCCTGAGATCCGAACAGAATCCTTGGTTCTTTGCCCCCAGCGCTCAAGGTTACCTTCCCCCTTCGAGAATGGAAGCTCCTTGGGGGCAGGGACTGGTCCTGGAACTTCCGGAACATCCGATTAATGGGAATCAGGGGAGGGACTTGGGCCTTTGGGGTTTTAAGGGTTGTCTACTAATCCAGGCAGCCAGTCTTGCAAGAACCCACAGTAAATCTTTCCTGCATTCGTCAGTGAGTCACGGAGTTCTGGGTAAGCTATTTTGTTTCTTACACTTCTTTCCTTCCTTCCTCTTTCTCTCCCTCCCCCCTTCATCCTTCCCTCTCTTCCCCCCCACCCTCCTGGTTGGGTGACTGCTGCCATGACACTGGAGTCGTCATCCCGCTCTCGTGACCTTTGCCCGCTGGACTGAAAAGTGAGCAGGCCACGTGACCTCTCCTGCTCCGGTTCAGTGGGCGAACTCCAGGCCGGCTAAGTTGTCACGTGGGCTGCGCGCGTGCCCATCCTCAAGGTGTGTCTGACACTTGAAAGGGAGCCAGGGGGAGGAGAGGAGACACGGCCTTAGGGGTGTGTGTGTGTGTGTGTGTGAATGTGTGAGTGTGTGATTGTGTGTGTGATTGTGTGTGTGATTGTGTATGAATGTGTGAGTGTGATTGTGTGTGTGTGTGATTGTGTATGAATGTGTGAGTGTGATTGTGTGTGAGTGTGAATGTGTGAGTGTGTGTGTGTGTGATTGTGTATGAATGTGTGTGTGATTGTGTGTGTGTGTGTGATTGTGTATGAATGTGAGTGTGATTGTGTGTGTGAGTGTGAATGTGTGAGTGTGTGTGTGTGTGATTGTGTATGAATGTGTGTGTGTGATTGTGTGTGTGTGCCCACTCCCTCCTGGGTCGGCGGGGGTGACGGCCAGGGCTTGGGGCCCCAAACCAGCCTCCTTTCCCGCGAATCCTCCCACCCAGAAAGGCTGAGCCAGGGGAGCCCCAGGGTGGACTCTGATCTCCCACAGGCTCCTCCTCCAGGAGCCAAGCTGGGGGGTGCCCTTTCCTCAGTGGGCATAGAATTGTGTTACTTGTGCCATCTGGGTTGGGGTGATGGGACTGAGGGCGAGGTCGGGCAGGACTTGACAGGAAGGGGCTCCCAGCCTCCCATAGACAGGGAGGTTTGCCCTCCAGGCAGGGATCCCAACCTATGGAAATGGGACTCATTCTCCATTTTCCCCAAAGAAAATCCCTCTTGAATTCAATGGATTTCATCAGTCATGAAATGGGGACCATTTACAATAAGGACGGCTGACATTTACATGGTGCTTACTACCGCCAACACTTTACAATTAGGATCTCAATGTGGACCACATTGAGATCCCCCAAGGACCCTGCAAGGCCGATGCTATTATTATCCCCATTTTACAGATGAGCAAACTGAGGCAGATGGAGAGGAAGTGGTGAGATTTGAACTCAATCTTCCTAAATCCAGGTCCAGTGAATTCACTGGATCTCTTGCAACAATTTTTTTTTTTAAAGTTCACTTACAATCATTAATGATAATAGACAACTTTATTTTAAATGCTTTCAAGTCTGCATTCGTCCATCCGTCTTGTCCTTAGACTCTTTCCCACCCTAAGAGGTAGGTGTTATTATCATCCCCATTTTACAGATGAGAAAAGTGATGGAGAGACGAATCACTTTGCCCGATTTCTAAGGCAGGAATGGGTTTCTGACTCCAGGCTTAGCTCTCTAGTCGTGATTCAGCCTCCCAAGTCACGTGTCAGGGCCGCAACCCTCCACACCCACAGTCCCCCAGCTGCGCCCAGAAGGGGGCAGGGGCCACATTCTCTCCCCTTTTTTTTGGGGGGGTCGTTACAATCGGCCGCCATTCCGGTTTCTATGCTCCGTTCCCATTGTCCTCGACGACTTCCCTCCGAATCAGTTCATCGAAGTCTTCCGAGGCTTCTCTGCAATAAGTGCGTTTGCGGCTTCCTCCTGTGACTCGCTACTCGTCGTTCCCTACGCGTTCCCTCGAGCCCGGGCGTTCTCCTCCGCGTCAGGCCTGTGCGGGCTCAATACTATGCTACTTATCGATCTCTCTGGGATCAATCGATCGATAAATCGATCAGCGACTAGACATTACTAAGCGCCTGCTTTGTGTGAGGTGCTAAGGGGGGGAGGGGGTACAAAACGAAGCGAAACAAAGCCTTAGGCCCGAATCTCCGGGCAGGGACCACTTGTCCCGCTTCTGCGCACGAAATCCCAGCTCGTTTGGACCCTTCGCAGCTCCTCCAACAACGTACCCTGCTTTTTACTGAAGATAGAACAAGTCAAGGAGTTAAAGCTAATTGGCGGAGGCTGGGAGGGGGATGGGAGGGGTGGGGGAGGGGAGATACAGCCAGTCCAGTCGAGGTCCTAGGGCTGGAGATGCCCCCTCCCCCAGGGCTGGATGGCCAGGCCGGGAAAGTCTAGCGTTTTATCCCAAGGGCAATAGGAGGGGACTGTGGAGCCGGGAAGGTCGCTGGGCATGGCCAGGGATCCACTGCAAGCGTGCAAAGAGCTCCTAGGGATGCCCACTGTCAGACGCTGCTGGTCTGCACAGAATTGAAGCGGTCCCCACCACGAGGCACCAATGACCTCTCGGAAAAAGGTCACGGAAATAAACAGGTGATGAGCCACTCCTCCGGGAAGCCCTCCAGGACTTCTAGTCCTGGCTCCCGATCCTGTCCCGGCCTCGCTGGTGGGTTCTGAGCTCAATCTCCCGTCCCGCCTCAGTTTTGCACGTCCGGATAATGGTCCCAGGAAAAGGGGGATACACCGTCTTAGGATGTTCCAGCCGGCTCTAGACGTTCTAGAAGCCTCAGGGTCTCTGCGGCTCGCGGGGACGGCCGGGGCCGGTCTAGCCAATCGGGTCCTCCTGACTCTCGATGGTTCGCAGCCGAGGCCCCGCCTCCTTCCCCCCGGGGAATGTGCGGCCTCCCGGGTCAGCTGTGCGCATGCGCACGGGAGGTCGGTGTGCGAGGCCGGCGCACTGAGCAAAGGGCAGGGAAGGAAGAGGGAGAAGAGGGGCGGGCGGGCGTTTTACGACAGTTGCCGGCGACCGTTGCCTGGGTTGTGGCGGTGGAGGGGTAGGCGCGCTTTGCGGCATGGCGATGGCGGAGGGCGAGCGGCCTGGCTGTGCGCCTCCCCCCCGGGACGAGCCGCCGGCAGACGGCACCTTGAAGCGGGCTGAGGAGCTCAAGACGCAGGCTAACGAGTACTTTAAAGGTGCCCCCCGGGGCTGGAGGGAGGGCGGCGGCGCCGGACGGGCGGGCGGTGCCATGGCAACGGGCGGGCGGGGGGAGGAGGGAGGCTGGAGGGCGCTGCCAGATAGGGAGCCATGGGGGAGACATGGGACACCGGCGCTATCAGATAGGGAACCGTGGGGAGATTACAGGGGAGGCGCTCCACAGAGGGTGCCCCGAGAATGCTGCCACCTGGGGAGACAGGTGGAGATCTTGTCCAGATAGGGAGTCATGGGGAAAGGGGGAGAAGGTTGTCACATACTGAGCCATCTGAAGACATGAGGAGACTGCTGCCAGATAGTGAGCTATAGGGAAATGCGGAAGGGTGCCACATACTGAGCCATATGAAGATTGCTGCCAGATAGTGAGCCATGGGAAAATGTGGAGGTTGCCACATGGTGAGCCATATGAAGACTGCTGCTAGATAGTGAACCATGGGGAAATGTGGAGATTGCCAGATAGTGAGCCTTATTGATTGCTGCCAGAAAGCGAGCCAAGGGAAAATGTTGTTACATGGTAAGCGGTAGGGAGACTGCTCTAGATAGTGAGCCATGGCGGGAGGAAGGGGGGAGTGTGAAGGTTGCCACATAGTGAGCCATGTGAAGACATGAGGAAACTGCTGCCAGATAGTGAGCTACCGGGAAATGTGGAGAGTTGCCAGATAATGAACCATATCAAGATTGCTAATAGATAGAGAACCATAGGGAAATGTAGAGGTTGCCACATGGTGAGCCGGTCTGCTGCCGGATAGTGAGCTAAAAGGGGAAATGGGAAAATTGGCACAAAATGAGCCAAATTGACTGTTGCCATAAAGTGAGCCATAAGGAAACGTGAAGGTTGCCACATAGTGAACCATTAAAAGACACGAGGAGACTGCTGCCAGATAGTGAGCCACATAGCCATATTGACTGCTTCCAGAAATCGAGCCATAGGGAAATGTGCCACATGGTGAGCCAGTCTGCTGCCAGATAGTGAGCTGGGGGGGGGGGGAATGGGAAGATTGCCACATAGTGTGCCCTATTGATGGCTGCCAGAAAGCGAGCCATAGGGAAATGTGAAGGTTGCCACATACTGAGCCATATGAAGACATGGGCTTGCCAGATAATGAGCCATGGGGAAAGGTGGGAGTGGTGGGAGCAATGTAGCAGGTTGCCACATAGTGAACCATGGGTGGATATGAGGAGCCAGCTAGGGAGCTGGGGGGGAGATGGCTTAATAGGGAGCCAGGGGAAGGTCAGAGGGGAAAGGCCTCAAGCTCGGGAGCTATGGGGAGGGAGGGGGCCGTAAGGAGATAGAGGGAGAGTGCTGGGGAACTGGGAGGATGGGGGTCTCGGGGAGCTCGTGTGCTGTTCCAGAGGGAGCCGGCAGGGAGTGAGGAGGGGCGCCCGATGGTGACGAGCCTGACCGGCCCCGAGCCCCGGACTAGGAGAAGGCACCTAGGAAAAAGTGGCCCCGCAAGGCCGAGGCGGGACTTGAACTCGGGCCTTTCCCCCTTCACCTGGGCTGGGCTGCGGGCTGCGGCCTGTCCCGGGCTCTCCTTGCTGCCCTCCTGGGGCTTGGAGGGAGAGGGGGCTCCGACGCCCGGGTTTTCACATTTTCTGTTTCCGGAGAAAGCGGAGGGGACACCTGGAGCTTCGAAGTCAGACAGGTGGCGGCCGAAGGGCCTGCCAGAGAGGGAGCCACAAGGGGAGGGGGCGTGTCCGCAGTGACATCATCCTCCGGGCAGCAGGGAGGAGACCAGGGCCCCTTTTACAGGTGGGGAAACTGAGGCCGAGGGAGAGGGGCTTGCCCACACAAATCCGGGCTGAGCTGGGGCAAACCCCTGGGCCTGCTGCTTTTTTTCAGGACTTTCTGTAATATAACAATGCAAATGGGGGAGGGAGGGGATGCCCTTCTTTTACCCTCAACCCCTGTCAAACCCCAACAGGAAATAGCTGAATCTGAAAAGGAGGGGGAGGCCACAGGAAATTGAGACAGGTGGGAAGGAGGCGCTGCCCTGTGCCTTTTGGGGGTGCCCTCTGTACCCCCGCCTTCTGAGCACATCCTTGTCAGGCAGCCCCCCGGTCCATCTCCCCTTCCTTCACAGCCTCCATGCAGCGGGACCAGGAAGTGACCTCTCCTCTTGACCTTCCCCTGCCGGTGACCCCCAGACTAGCCGCTCCCTTTCTGCCCCGTCCCTGGGGAAATCCTTCCTTCTTGGGTGTCACCTCCGGAAGCCCTGAGATAGCGCCCGGCCCACGCCCGGCCTCCGCCCCCTCAGATTGCCCGAGTGGTGCCCAGATTTCCTTCGGGCCTCTCTTCTCTGCTTAGTGGTCTTGGGCTGGAGAGAAGGTCCCTTGGGCCCCCTTTCTCCAGCCCCTGCCTGCTGCAGAGGCCCGGGCGGGGGAGGCCGGGGGCCCGGGCAGAGGCACAGGGAGGTTTAAGGCGGGCCAGAAGGCTGACAACGTTCTCAGTGGGCCCGGGAGGCCACAGCTCTGTGGTGCTCCTGGGAGGAGGGCGAGGCTCCGAGGCCCGGTGCCCGGCCCGGATGGAGCCCCTGCGGGGGGTGGGCTCCCCTCCAGCCTGGCGGTGAGGAAGGGCCGGGCCCTGACCGGGGCTGCCCGCGCTGAGGCCTCTGGCCCCTGCTCCCCCCGGGAGGAGCCTTCTGTCCAGTTTCGGGGCCACTGAAACCCCCGGCTCTTCTCTGGCTGTGCCTCCCCCAGCTCGCATTCTCTCACAGAGACTCACAGTCACACACGCCCTCTGCCCCCTGCTGCCCTGGAGGAGCTTGTGCCCTCTGCGGGAGAGGAGGGGGCGGGGCCCTTGGTGGCCAAAGGCGGCCGGGCCATGGGTGCCCCTCCCCCGCCCCCCCAGCTTGCCCGTAAGCCTGAAGCCCAGAGACGGGCCCTGGGTCCGGGGCCCTGGTGCCCCCGAGGTTTCTGGGTGACTTTGGCCATAAGGGTGAGCAGTGCTTCCACCTGCCGGTCCCCGGGCACAGAGCTCAGGCACTGCCAGAGTCCCCCAGAGGCCTGGCTGGGGACCCTCGGGCCCATCCCGGAGGCCTGGGGGGGAGGGGCTGGGGACCCTCGGGCCCGTCCCGGAGGCCTGGGGGGGAGGGGCTGGGGGGCCTCGGGCCCGACCTGGAGGCCTGGGAGGGGAGAGGCTGGGGGGCCTCGGGCCCGTCCCGGAGGCCTGGGGGGGAGGGCCTGGGGACCCTCGGGCCCGACCTGGAGGCCTGGGAGGGGAGAGGCTGGGGGGCCTCGGGCCCGTCCCGGAGGCCTGGGGGGGAGGGGCTGGGGACCCTCGCCCTGAGTCACCCATGGGAGCCCGGCCCTTCTAACCCGCCCGTCTCCCACCCATCCAGGCAAGGACTACGAGAACGCCATCAAGTTCTACAGCCAGGCCATCGAGCTGAACCCCAACAACGCCATCTACTATGGCAACCGCAGCCTGGCCTACCTCCGGACAGAGTGCTACGGCTACGCCCTGGCAGACGCCACCCGCGCCGTGGAGCTGGACAAGAAGTACATCAAGGGCTACTACCGCCGGGCCACCAGCAACATGGCCCTGGGCAAGTTCAAGGCCGCGCTGCGGGACTACGAGACGGTGAGCCGCCGCCCCTCCCCCCGGGGGTCCCCGGCAGGGGGCGTGCGCCAGGCAGGGGCCCCGCAGAAGGTCCCCCAAGGGACCCATCTCTGACCCGCCGAGGACACAGCTCCAGGCGGGGGTTGTTGCTCTGCCACAGTCAGAACCAGGAGTCCAGAAACTCGGGGGAGACGGGCGGGCAGAGCGGGGCACGTGCTCCTGGGGACGCGGGTCTTGTTGCCGTCTTATTCCTGTATCACAGGCCTTTCTGGATGTGGTCCCACCTCATTGTGCCCCCCCAAAAACCCCTAATAGAGTGGGGGTGGAGCAGGAGAGGGCGCCCTGTCCCGTCCCCCTGGGGACCCCGCCCCCTTCCACCCCGCAGGGAGCCCGAGGGGCTGTGTGCAGAGCTCCCCGGGGCCTTGCCTGCATCCTCACACTCGCTAAAGTTCTGGGGTCTTGGCGCCTCAGCGCGCGCTCCGAACATCGGGTGTGTGTGGGGGGACCTTTTGTCACGGGGGGCTCTCAGACCCACGGATGTCCCCGTGCAAACCCCCCCCCCCCGATGTTCCAGGCCCTGGGGGGGCAGCTTCCCTGCGGGCTTCGGTGGGCTCTGGGGGGGGCGTGCCCCGTGCACACAGCCGGGAGCCGGCCGCTTGGGGCGTCTGTCCCCTTATAGGGCCCCCTCCCCCAGCAGCCTTGGGCCGGGTGTGCCGCGGGCCTCGGACAGTGTTTCTCTCCGTGCGGGCCTCCTGGCTTTTGTGAGCGGGTGTAGACGGGAGGTCACGGGTGTGGGGTCCTGGGCTGGAAGGCTGCGCCGTTTCCCCCCGGCCCCCTGGCCTTGCTGCGTGTGCTGGGTCCGTGGGGGGCAGGGGCGCCTGAGGGGGCAGATCCCAGAGGCAGCTGGGGCTCACTCGGGGCCCCCGTGCCCGTGGCGGCCAGACCTTGCTATGGGCGCGGTGAGAGGACGCTAGGCAGGAGTGGGGGCCGCGGCGTCTCCCAGACAAACCGCTGCTCTTCGGCCCCGGGAGGAGGCGTGTCGGCCTCTAAGGATTTGGACTTTTGGACCCTCGGGGTGGGAGCCTCTAGTTTATGAGCTGGGAGGATTCGAACCTGGTGTGTGCTGGGAAAAAGCCAGGCCCAGGGAAGGAAATGGGGCATGTTGGGGAGCTGGGGGGAGGGGCTGGGGCCTGGGAAGTTGGGGGTCGAGGGGGGCTGGGTGGGGGACTCCCGCACCCACTGGCGAAGGCCCATTTCTCCTGGCTCCTCACACCCTTGTAGGCCCCCCACAAACGTCTGTGTCAGTGGGGAGCCTGGCCCTGCCCACCCCCAGCCTGGGTCTCCCAGAGGACTTAGGCCACCGCTCGCTGAGGCCCCTTCCTGCTCCAGGAGTCTCTTCTCCCCCTGCCGGCCCCGAGCCCGGGTGGAGCGGGAGAAACGGCGCTGCTGCGCGGCCCCGGGAGGCCCCGGGCTTTCTGGAGGGCGGGTGGGGAGCAAGGGGCTCTGGGGTGTCCTTCGGGGCCCTTCCTGCACTGCCCCCGGCGCGCACAGCCCCGTTTCTGAAACCTCCTGGGCAGGCGCGGGGCTTCGGGACCTTTCCCTGTGCTGTCAGCTCAGAGGTCCTGCCGGCTCTGGGCCCGAAGCAGGCAAATGACTGTTTCCAGCTCCCTGTACCCGGGACCTGAGGAGTTTATTTCCAGCCTCGGTTTCCCTTCGTCTCACTCCCGATGGGAGTGCGCCCCGGGGCCTCGGCCTTTCTCCAGACCCGGGTGGGAGCCCCAGCTCCCTCCTCGAACAGGTCCCGTCCCCTCTGGGCTGGCCGAAGGCCGCCGTGCCCGGCTCCCAGGCCCCGGAAACCTCCAGTGTTTGGCAGCAGAGGCGCCCCCTGGCCCGGCCTGGGCGGGAACCACGGGGCATCTGCCACCCGAGGCCCAGAGCTGAGGCCTTTGTGGGGCTGGCCCCGAGCTGCCTTCCCGGGGGCTGCTTTAAGCACAGGAGCTAGGCCTTCCTGGCCACTCGGGCCCTCCCGGCTCCCGCCGGAACCAGGGACCCAGAACCGGACTGGGCCGACGTGCCCTTTGGCCTGTGGCAGCTCCCTGGGCTTTCTGGGCGCAGACGGCGCGCTGCCCCTGGTGGCCGTTGTGGGCCCTCCGGCCGTCCTCCCCAGGGACCTCCCTGCCTCCTCCTCCTGCAGGAGCGCCCGGATTCCCCCGGCCGGGCGCCCTCTCCCTTTGTCCCTGCGCCGTCTCCTTCCTCATCTTCAGGGTCAGGCAGCCCGGCCCGCAAGGACCCATGGCCGCTGCAGTCAGCCGGGCCGGAGTGCGGGCGTGAGGAAGCTCCCGAGGGTCAGGCGGGTCAGTGGGCATGGTTAGGAGCCCAGGCCAGGGGGCAGGCGGGGCTGGCCCAGAGAGCGTCCGGCCCCTCCCTCCTGACCCGCCTTCCTCTCTGTAAGTGGCCTGGGAGATCCTCCCCGAGGCCGGGGCTCCCCAGGGGCCCAGCCCCTGCTTTCTGCTCCCTGACGCGCTCCCATCTCCTGTGCAGGTAGTGAAGGTGAAGCCCAATGACAAGGACGCCAAGATGAAGTACCAGGAGTGCAACAAGATCGTGAGGCAGAAGGCGTTTGAGCGCGCCATCGCCGGGGACGAGCACAAGCGCTCGGTCGTGGACTCCCTGGACATCGAGAGCATGAGTGAGTCGCGCGCTGCCCCCGGGGCGGGGGGCTCGGCTTGGCAGCTGGGAGCCTCCCCTCGGGTGCTCCGTCTGCTCCCAGGGGCTCCTCCCCTCCCCTCTCGCCTTCCCAGGGACAGCCAGGCCTGGGCCTGCCCATGTGGTGTCCCCGAGACAGGGCAGCCAGGGGAGCTCGGGTGGAGGGGCCGCCCGTCCTTCTCCCTGTGGGCCCCCACCCCGCTCCCTCGCCCTCTGCCCCCGCTCCTAGGTGGCCCGGGGTGCCACGGGCGAGAGCCCGGCTCTTGGGCCCCATCCCTGGCTCTGCACTGAACCCTTGCTGCGGCCTCAGGTGGCCCTCCCCGCTGGCGCTCCGGGGGGTCCCTGACAGAGCCCCCGGCCCACGAGGGGGATTTTTCTCCCGGGATCCCCGCGTTCCGCCTCTGTTCTCACTTTGTTGGTGTCTCCCTCCTGGTTCTGGGGGGAGAAGCAGGACCTCTTAGCATCTGGTTCTGTGTCGGGGCGTTGGCGATCCTGGGGCGGGCGGACCCTGTATCTTGGGATGGAGCGGCTGAGCCCGGGGGTGGCGGGGGGCAGGGCCCTCCTTCTGCAGCCGCCCCCCGGACCCTCTGCGGGGGGCCGCGCTCAGCCTCCTCTCGCAGCCCTGGTCCCCTCGCCCCCGGACTCCTCCATCTCCGGCCCTCTCTTCTCCTTCTTCCTTCCTTCCTGCCCTCACTTTCTCCATCCTTCCTCTGTCTCCAGGAGAAGGTCCCGGAGTCTCCTCTTGTTTGAACTTTGTTTCCTTTTACCTTGTGGTCGGGGTTGGGGCCTGACCGAGCCGGTCCGCTCCGCATTGTTAAGACATCCTCTGCTTTCTCACATCCGCTTCCCAGGGTCTAGCAGAACAACATCCTCTTCCCTGCCAAAAAAAGAACATCGGGCCGGCCCCGCTCCCTCCAGGTCTCTCGCCAGGGACCGCTGGGTAGCAGCACCCTGTGCGCTCTTCTTCCAGAACCGCTGGGTCTCAGAGATGGAGGGGTCCGGGCCCCCCAGGCATTCCCGAGCAGGCTCCTCCCCTCCTGCGGCAGGAAGCTCACCAAGAACCTGGGCTCCTTTTCTTCCCCTCCTGGCGCTGCTCCTAGTTCTGGCCTCTTGGGGCTGGTCCGTCCCCGGGCCGTCGTGCCCGGCCCGCTCCCTGCTGCCTGGGTACCCCCTGGGCCGGGGCCGGGCTCTGCGGTAGGCGGCCTTGTCCAAGACCGGCCCGCTCCGGCATGGAGCTGCGCGGGGCCCGGGATGATGCACTTGGAGAAGGAAGGGCCTCCACGCTCCCGAAGTGAGGAGGGAGGTGATCCGTATGGGGTGGGGGAGCGACGCCCCCAGACCCCAAATCCTTGTACAGGCAAAGGGACTGAATCCCAGGGATGGAAAGGACTGCGGGGCTGAGAGGCAGGACTCCGGCCTGGGCTAACCTGGCGCCCTGTAAACGCCGAGGAGACTTGGGGTGTCTGGGAGCTCCGCAGTGCTTCTGCTAAACTCCCTCCCAGGCTTCAGGAGGCACGTCTTAATTTCATGGTGCAGGGAGCCGGGGAAACACTAAAAACCCAAAGAGAGTCACGCGTCCGTGTTCTACTCTTAAGGAAGTTGAACCCAGCGGGCCAGTGAAAATGAACCTGATCTCAGAGACAAAGAAGCAGGCTGGGGGTGAGAGAGGCAGGGTGCAGCTCAAGCTCCTGCCTCGGGGGCACCAGTTAGTACCTCCTACATGCTGATGGGGATTCCGGGACTACAGCATTGAGCTCCCGCATCCTGCTGTTGGAAAAATGGAAACAGAGAAAAAGGTGTTGCCTAAGGTCAGGTCGGTGTTCGAGCCGGCGCTGAAATGCCCAGTCCGGGACCTGTTTTGCCACAGTCCCTCTGCCTTTATCCCACTTTTGACTTCTGTCCTTCCGGGCTGCAGAGCCTCAGGTATCTTAGCCTTTCCCTGAAAATCTCACAGGCAGGGACCAAGAAACCCAGGAGTTAAAATCAGCACTTGTTACTGGTGTACTTTGTGACCTTACGTTAGTTTCTTTCTCTCTCCGAACCTTACTTTCCCCACCTGCAGATTTAGGGGACTGGACCAGGTGATCCGTTAGCTCTTGCAGCTCCAGGAGTCCATGGGCCCATCATTCTAGCTTAAGAAAGACTGGTATTGCTTTTCCCACAGCTTTTTTAAAAAGGTGCTCTTTCCCCCCACTTCTGTGCCTTCCCAGGGGCTCTCCCAACCCTCCTGTCCCTCTAACCACAGGCTCTTCATTTAAGAACAGAGAGAAGATAGAATAAATCAACAAATTCTTTGCTCATATATCTCAAAATCTGAGTTACTTAAAAGAGTTCAGTGGTTCTCTGTTCTCTAGATGATTTTTTAAAAATTTGTCAAATTTTTTTTTTTGTCATTTAAAAAAAAAAATTTATTTAATAATTACTTTATATCAACAGAATCCATGCCAGGGTAATTTTTTTACAACATTATCCCTTGCACTCACTTCTGTTCCGATTTTTCCCCTCCCTCCCTCCACCCCCTCCCCTAGATGGCAAGCAGTCCTTTACATGTTGGATATATTGCAGTATATCCTAGATACAATATATGTTTGCAGAACCGAACAGTTTTCTTGTTGCACAGGGAGAATCGGATTCAGAAGGTAGAAATAACCCGGGAAGAAAAACAAAAATGCAGATAGTTCACATTCGTTTCCCAGTGTTCTTTCTTTGGGTGTAGCTGCTTTTGTCCATCATTTATCAATTGAAACTCAGTTAGGTCTCTTTGTCAAAGAAATCTACTTCCATCAGAATACATCCTCAAACAGTATTGTTGTTGAGGGATATAATGATCTCCTGGTTCTGCTCATTTCACTTAGCATCAGTTCATGTAAGTCTCGCCAGTCCTCTCTGTATTCATCCTGCTGGACATTCCTTACAGAACAATAATATTCCATAACATTCATATACCACAATTTACCCAGCCATTCTCCAATTGGTGGGCATCCATTCAGTTTCCAGTTTCTAGCCAATACAAACAAGTCTACCACAAACATTCTGGCATATACAGGTCCCTTTCCCTTCTTTAGTATCACTTTGGGGTATAAGCCCAATAGAAACACTGCTGGATCAAAGGGTATGCACAGTTTTATAATTTTTTGGGCATAATTCCAGATTGCTCTCCAGAATGGTTGGATTCGTTCACAACTCCACCAACAATGCATCAGTGTCCCAGTTTTCCCGCCTCCCCTCCAACATTCATCATTATTTTTTCCTGTCATCTTAGCCAATCTGACAGGTGTGTAGTGGTATCTCAGAGTTGTCTTAATTTGCATTTCTCTGATCAATAATGATTTGGAACACTCTTTCATGTGAGTGGTAATAGTTTCAATTTCATCATCTGAAAATTGTCTGTTCATATCCTTTGACCATTTATCAATTGGAGAATGGCTTGATTTCTTATAAATTTGAGTCAGTTCTCTATATATTTTGGAAATGAGGCCGTTATCAGAACCTTTAACTGTGAAGATGTTTTCCCAGTTTGTTGCTTCCCTTCTAATCTTGTTTGCATTAGTTCTGTTTGTACAAAGGCTTTTTAATTTGATATAATCAAAATTTCCTATTTTGTGATCAGTAATGGTCTCTAGTTCATCTTTGGTCACAAATTTCTTTCTCCTCCACAAGTCTGAGAGATAAACTATCCTATGTTCCTCTAATTTATTTATAATCTCGTTCTTTATGCCTAGGTCATGGACCCATTTTGATCTTATCTTGGTATATGGTGTTACGTGGAATCCATGCCTAATTTCTGCCATACTAATTTCCAGTTATCCCAGCAGTTTTTATCAAATTTGTCAAATCTTGATGAAGTAAGGAGGCAAGGTCTAGTTGAGTCCTTCTTGGCAGCAGCCTCCCTCATGGCAGCTAGGATGTTGAGGAGCTCTTCTCTCTTCCCCTTGGCCAGGGTGTGAATTCCCACCCTTTTTTTTGGGGGGGTGAACTTAGGGACTCACTTATCCTTGGAGACTTTTACCAGTTCCACGGCCTACCTTTCATAAGGAGCAAAGCCACACACGTCCCGGATCTTATCTCTCACAGACTTGGTGTGTTTGGTCAACACCCACAGCAATGGCAGCGTCATGGCTTCGGACCGTTCTTGGTGGTTCTTGGTGACTTTGTGGCCCTTGTTGAGGTCTGCCATGGTGCTATTGTAGCCCCAATAGCAGCCACAGCAGAAGGCGATGTATTTTTTTGTTCTTTTGCCTGTGACATAATCTTTTTCTTTTCTTTCTTTTTTTTTCACTCTATAAACAAGAAAGATTTGGTTTGCCTACATAGGTTTTTTTTTTTTTTTAATTATATAACTGTATTTACTTGTGTTCCTGTTGTTTGGGATGTTTGCAGATCAAGTAATCTTTCTTTTGTGCGTTTTTTGTTTTTGGAGGAATATCTCAAGTACCTCTCTTGTTGAAAGCTTATCTTGCATTGATCAATCAGTATATAGGATCTATTATTTTGGCTTACAACTTGAGCGCCTTTTTCTTTTTGGAATATACTGTTTCCTTGTGTTCACTGATTTCCCATGAACATCAAATAATCTTTCCTTCATATTTAGAGAGCTCTCTTTTTGGCGGCTTGGCAGAATTTTTTGTTGTTTTTGTAACTTGAAATTCAGTCAACATATATATCCCTAGAATTTGAAGCATGTTTGTTTTCTCCTCTGATGCCCATCTGTGGATTCTGTGTATTGTTGTCTGTACTCAGAATTTGGGACAGTTTTCTTTCTTTCTTTCTTTTTTAAATAACTTTTTATTGACAGAACCCATGCCAGGATAATTTTTTACAGCATTATTCCTTGCATTCACTTCTGTTCCGATTTTTCCCTTCCCTCCCTCCACCCCCTCCCCCAGATGGCAAGCAGTCCTTTACATGTTAAATAGGTTGCAGTATATCCTAGATACAATATATGTGTGCAGAACCGAACAGTTCTCTTGTTGCACAGGGAGAATTGGATTCAGAAGGTAGAAATAACCCGGTTTACATTCATTTCCCAGTGTTCTTTCTTTGGGTGTAGCTGCTTCTGTCCATCCTTGATCAATTGAAACTGAATTAACTCTCTTTATCGAAGAGATCCATTTCCATCAGAATACATCCTCAAACAGTATCATTGTTGAGGGATATAATGATCTCCTGGTTCTGCTCATTTCACTCAGCTTCAGTTCGTATAAGTCTCTCCAGTCCTCTCTGTATTCATCCTGCTGGTCATTCCTTACAGAACAATAATATTCCATAACATTCATATACGACAATTTACCCAGCCATTCTCCAATTGATGGGCATCCACTCAGTTTCCAGTTTCTAGCCACTACAAACAGGGCGGCCACAAACATTTTGGCACATGGGACAGTTTTCTTATGCCCTTGGCTGTTGTTTAGGCTTTTTGATTTGATGTTCTCTTTTGGAAGATCTGTGATCTGGAAGTTTTCTTTACATAGCCTCACTTCTATGGAATTCATGTGCTCTGTGAATGTAACCTCTCCTTTTTGCTTTTCTTCTGCCGAATTGTTTTCTATTTCAGTATTTTTGTGTTGAGGTTTTATTCTCTCAGAGCCTCTGTTGTGCTTTGGAGGAGTTTTTTGTCAGTTATTCATTTTTTCTTACTCAGCTATTTATGTTTTTAAATTCATTATGTTTGATTTCTGAGCTTCAAACTTTTATCTCTATTTTGAATTATTCTGGAGTTGCTTCCTCCTGTTTTAGGATCTCGAGAGTACAGAGTTTTCCTTTTCTTTGGTTCATTTTCTTTAATGGTACAATATTTATTCATTATGCTTTAGATTTTCTTTAGGTTTTTAATACTTTTCCCTTTTTTTATAAAATAAATTTTAAAAAATTATTTTATTTTTAAAAAAAACCTAAGAAAAATAGAAAACGATTACAAAACTAAATAAAACAAAATGAAAGAAGATTGTCTTGTGCTTGACAGAACATCAGGGAGGGTCCATATAACAGCAAATGACCAGCTTAAGAAAGTATTGAATTGTGTTCAGAAGTATCCATCTTTACTTCCTCATAGATTGTTCTTTGGTTCTTACTGTGCACCTTCTGCATTCTTTTTTGCCCTTCCACCCCTTACCACCCCCCAGCAGGCTAGAGTTAAGAATCCCTCTGTTTTTAGCATCTTCCCTGGCAGCTCAGTTGCTCCGGGGAGGGCACCTGTCCCCGAGCGGGCTTCTGGGCTCTGGGACTGGTTTCTCCTTCCTTCTTTGGCTTCCTCCCCTTCCATCGCTGGGCTGTGGGACGGAGTGCGTGGGGCCCGTGGGCTGCTGGCCCTTGTGAGCCCAAGCTTGGCTCCCTACGCCCCCGGTCTTCCTGTGGGGAGCCCCTGTCTCCCCGGGCTGGCTTCGGGCCTCCCTGCCTTTCGTGTGGCGGCCTGTTCGGCCCTTGGGGAGCCGCCCTTTGGGGCTGGGGCCGAGCTGGTTGTGGGGGTCCCCAGGCTCGCCAGGCACAGCTGTCACTGGCCAGAACGCGGGTCGTCAGCTCGGTGCAGGGACCCCGGGGCCCTCGAGCCTCCCCCGGCTTTCTGCCACGTTGCAGACCCTGCCTCGGGCGGCCTCTGGGAGAGCTCCGATGGTTGGGACGTCATTCGGCATTAACCTTCCTTAGCCGCTGTCCCTGCTGCTCCTCGTGCCCGCCCTGCCTGGCCTGGCACACGCTGCGGGCATCCGCCAGCCCCTCCCACCCCCCCGGCCCCTTACGACAGCCGGGGTGTCGCGCTGTCTCCCACCCAGCAGCAGAGAGAAGGGCCCGGAGCCGGGAGGGAGGCCCCGCCGCGGGGGGGGGGGGGGGTCCGTGGAGGGCGCGCTGTCCCCCAGCGGGCTTCTGGGCTCTGGGGTCGCCCCTGCTTTCTTTGCAGTCCTGTGAATTGGGTCTTTTGTCTTCTCGCCTGGTGCCGTGGGACGGGCCCTTGCATTGCCGGCCCAGGTCCTTCCGTTTCAGGAGGGGCTTTGGGAAAGCTCAATGGCGAGCGCTGAGTGGCCCCGGGCCCTCCCCCCGCAGCCTCCTTCAGACCCTTCGAGGGACCCCTGGCACCTGGTGCAGCCCAAGCCCTTTGCACGGCCTCGGGGGCCCAGCGCGCTCCTGGGCTCGGCCTCCGGGGCCTCCGGTCTGGCCTGGCCCTGCCCGGGCTGATGGCCGACGCCTGCCTTTGCCGGGGCTCTGGGGTCCGGACCCTCCTCCTCTGAGGGCCCCCCCCCTCTGGGCGCTGACCCCTCCCCCTCTGCCCCCAGCCATCGAGGACGAGTACAGCGGCCCCAAGCTAGAGAACGGCAAAGTGACCCTGCCCTTCATGCAGGAGCTCATGCAGTGGTACCGGGAGCAGAAGAAGCTGCACAGGAAGTGCGCCTACCAGGTGAGCCCGCCCGGCCCGGCCCTGCGAGGGGGGGGGTCACGGGGGGGAGAGGCGGGGCAGGAAGTGAGGCCTTGGGGCTCCCGTTCTGGGCCACAGCCAGGCGGGGGGTGCTCATCGCTCCTTCCCCCCCCCCCCTCAGATTTTGGTGCAGGTGAAGGAGATCCTGTCCAAGCTGACCACGCTGGTGGAGACCACGCTCAAAGAGGTGCCTCTGTGTTTGGGGGCGGGAGCACCCGGGGGCGGGGCGGGGGAGGAGCCTTGGGGGCGGGGCTGCGCTGGGGCCGGCCGGCAGACACTTACCCGGCTTGGGTTTTGTCTCCCCTTTGCTGTCTGTCTCTTCAACCCCCTCCCCCCATTCTGACTGCCCCTCACCACATCTCTCTGTCCCCCTTTTGGGCCGTCTCGGCCTCTCGCCCGTCCCAACCCTGCGTCTCTCCTGCCTCTCCCCCCTGTCTCTCTCCTGTCTCCCCCTCTGGTCTCTGCCTCCGTCTGTCTCTGTGTCTCCCTCTTCCCTGACCTCTTTTCTTTCAGACAGAGAAGATTACAGTCTGTGGGGACACCCACGGCCAGTTCTATGACCTGCTTAACATATTTGAGCTCAACGGTCTGCCCTCAGAGACCAACCCCTATGTATCCTTTCTGGGCCCGAGCCGGGCTGCTCCGTCCCCGTGGGCACCGTCCCCCCCAGACCCTCCCCGCAGTCGGGCGATGGCCCCCGGCACGGCCTCCCCCCCCTCCCCCCCCCGGCCCCCGGCACAGCGCTCCCCCCGGCTCCCCCCCCCGGCCCCCTGCACGGCCCCCCCCCCCCCCCCCCCCCCTCCCCCCCCCGGCCCCCTGCACGGCCTCCCCCCCCTCCCCTGGCCCCCTGCACGGCGCTTCCCCCCCCCCCCCCCCCCCCCGCCCCCTGCACGGCGCTCCCCCCCCCCCCGGCCCCCTGGATGGGTCCCCTGCAACTTAGCGGTGTCCGGCCTGGTGCGTGGGGCCGCCGGCCCTGGGACCCCCATGGGAGCCTGATGGGGACGGGGGGGCGGGGGGCGCCGGGCTCCCGCCCCTGCACGTTTTCCTGAGCCTCCCCGGCACAGATATTTAATGGAGACTTTGTGGACCGAGGCTCCTTCTCGGTAGAAGTGATCCTCACCCTCTTTGGCTTCAAGCTGCTGTACCCCGACCACTTTCACCTGCTGCGAGGTAAGCCGGAGCTGGGCGCGGGCAGAGAGGTGGGCGCCCGTGGAGGGCAGGGGCCAGAGCCGCCCGGCCCCTCCCCCAGCCCCGGCGGCGCCCAGAGCCCCGGGTTCCTCGAGAACGTCGCCGGGCCCTGCTCCCCCCGGGGAGGCGGGGCGCTCGTCCGAGCTCCCCGGGCGCGTCGGCTCCCTCCCCCGGCCCGGGCTCTGTACGGAGGGCCCGGGCGGCCCCCGCTCCGGCTCCGGCGTCGGCGCTCTCCAGGCCTTGGTAGTCAGATTCTCCGGTGACGCCCTAGTGGGGGTCCCGCCGAGGGCCGACGCCCCGACCCGTGCCCAGCCTTAACCTGCAGGCCTGTGAGCCAGGGTCTTCCCTCCATCCCTAAAATCCCCCAGGGAACCACGAGACAGACAACATGAACCAAATCTACGGCTTTGAGGGGGAGGTGAAGGCCAAATACACAGCCCAGATGTTTGAGCTTTTCAGCGAGGTATTTGAGTGGCTGCCCCTGGCCCAGTGTATCAACGGCAAGGTGCTGGTAAGCCTTTGTGGGGCAGGGGCAAGGGGCAGCCCTGGGGGAGCGGGGGAGGGAGGGGGGTGCCCTCACCACGCCTCCTGCCTCCCCAGATCATGCACGGGGGGCTCTTCAGCGAGGACGGGGTCACCCTGGACGACATCCGGAAGATCGAGCGGAATCGGCAGCCCCCCGACTCCGGTGAGCTCCGCGGGCCCCGGGCACATCCCTGCCGTGGAGGGGGCTTGGGGCAGGGGGCGCCCGGGCCCGAGCCCACTAACTGCCCCTCTCTCTTCCCCGTCCACTCGCAGGCCCCATGTGCGATTTGCTCTGGTCCGATCCACAGCCCCAGGTCAGTGAGCGCTCGCCTCGCGCAGGGTCCCCGGGGGGCGGGGGGGGCCGGGGCCGGGGGCCGGATCTGAGGCTTCTCTCCTCCAGAACGGGCGCTCGGTCAGCAAGCGAGGCGTGAGCTGCCAGTTTGGACCGGACGTCACCAAGGCCTTCCTGGAGGAGAATCGGCTGGACTACATCATCCGCAGCCACGAGGTGAAGCCTGAGGGCTACGAGGTGGCCCACGACGGCAAATGCGTCACTGTGTTCTCCGCCCCCAACTACTGGTGAGGAAGCCGGGGCCCCCACCCCCACCCCGACCCCTCTGGGGCTGCCCCCGGGCCCTGCTGCCCCCACCCCCGCCGGGCCACCCCCTGGGCTCCCCTGGCCCTGCCCGCCTGACGGGCTGTTCCTTCCCGCAGCGACCAGATGGGCAATAAGGCCTCCTACATCCACCTCCGAGGCTCCGACCTGCGGCCCCAGTTCCACCAGTTCACAGCAGTGGTGAGTCCCGGGTGCCCTGAGCTCGTAGCTCTGGGTGAAGGCTGGGCAGGGGCCCGAGAGGGGTCAGGGGCCGGGGAGCAAAGGTCGGGGAGCACGGGCCGGGGGTCAGGTAAAGCGTGGGCAGGAGCCCGGAGGAGCCGGCCCGACAGGACTTCTGGTCTCCTGCAGCCTCATCCCAACGTCAAGCCCATGGCCTACGCCAACACATTGCTGCAGCTGGGGATGATGTGAGGGGGACGCAGGGGCCTGGGCGGAGGCTCCCCTGGAGCCGGGCGCCGGCCCAGCCCTCGCTCCCAGCAGGAGGCTGGCCTGGCCCAGAAGTTGGAGACCCGAGGAGTTCCACCTGCTTTTACTTTGTAAACTTTGTATTTATTCCCCCACTTTGGTTCAAGGGGTCTGCATCCCCAGGACGATGGGCATTTGTGGGCTGGGGCTTCTGGGGGCTTGCTGCCCCAGGGCATTCTGGGAGGAGGCGGCGAGAGCTGGGGGAGGGAGAAGGGCAGGGCCAGGGGAGCCGCTCCCACCCCCTTCGTTTGCATGGCTCTGCCCCCTTTCCACCCATCACTGAAGCAATAGGCCCCATGGAGGGGCTGGGGGTCAGGGGTCCTCTCTGCTCAATCCACCAAGGGCTCTTGGTCTACTGGAGCCCCCCAGGCAGGGGCCGAGAGCCAGGCCCGCCCAGAGCCCTCCCCGCCCCACCCAAGCTATTTTACTGTCTGTAATTAAATATGTTAAAATAAAGTCATTATTGTAAACCAGCCTGGCTGGGGAAGAATCAGACCTTCCTGTCCGCTTCTTTCCCGCGGGCCGCTGGGGGGCTGGGAGTGACCCCCGAGGTCGGGAGCCCCAGAGGGGGAGGGGCTGGAGAGCAGATCCCCGCCCTCAGGAGGAGCCCAGGCCCCTCCCACTGCGGCAGGGGTTATGAGGGGGCCCCAGGCCCGGGCCTGCTGCCCCTCCCCATCAATCCCTGGGGATCCGCCCTGTCTGGGCCCCCACAAGGGGGCGCTCCGGCCTCCTCCTGGGCCTTGATGGCTGCTGCCCCCACCCACTCTCCCCCAGCCAACAACAGGTCGGGGGACGGCCCCTGCCCTATGTGAGGGCCGCCGGCCCTCCCAGCCCAGGCTGGGTCAGAGCAGCCGTTGGGGCCAGAAGCTGAGAGGAGGAGTCTCACAGGGCTCCGAGGGGATGGAGGAGACCCGGTCCCCTAGTCCAGGGGGTGATTTCTGGGTTCCATGGGACTGATCTAATCTCACAGATAGTGGTTCCCTAGTGACACCATTGGCTTATGCTCCAGGCCGGGGCCTCCCTCAGGTTCGTGAGAGGCAGAGAAGGCAAAGGAAGGGGGCGGCTGGGAGCTCAGGCTCTGGGAGCCAAGGGGGGATTCAGGCCTCCTTCGGTCAGGTTCCCGGGGCCGGGGGGCTCCGAGTCAGAGCTAGGGACCACGGGCTCCGGGGGGCCAGGGGGTTCCGAGTCAGAGTTAGGGACCACGGGCTCCCAGGGGGCTCCGAGTCAGAGCTAGGGACCACGGGCTCCCGGGGGGCTCTGAGTCAGAGCTAGGGACCACGGGCTCCCGGGGGCTCCGAGTCAGAGCTAGGGACCACGGGCTCCCGGGGGCTCCGAGTCAGAGTTAGGGACCACGGGCTCCCGGGGGCTCCGAGTCAGAGTTAGGGACCACGGGCTCCCGGGGGCTCCGAGTCAGAGTTAGGGACCACGGTCAGAGTTAGGGACCACGGGCTCCCGGGGGCTCCGAGTCAGAGCTAGGGACCACGGTCAGAGTTAGGGACCACGGGCTCCCGGGGGCTCCGAGTCAGAGCTAGGGACCACGGTCAGAGTTAGGGACCACGGGCTCCCGGGGGCTCCGAGTCAGAGTTAGGGACCACGGTCAGAGTTAGGGACCACGGGCTCCCGGGGCCGGGGGGCTCCGACTCAGAGCTAGGGACCACGGGCTCCCGGGGGCTCCGAGTCAGAGTTAGGGACCACGGTCAGAGTTAGGGACCACGGGCTCCCGGGGGCTCCGAGTCAGAGCTAGGGACCACGGTCAGAGTTAGGGACCACGGGCTCCCGGGGGCTCCGAGTCAGAGCTAGGGACCACGGTCAGAGTTAGGGACCACGGGCTCCCGGGGGCTCCGAGTCAGAGTTAGGGACCACGGTCAGAGTTAGGGACCACGGGCTCCCGGGGCCGGGGGGCTCCGACTCAGAGCTAGGGACCACGGGCTCCCGGGGGCTCCGAGTCAGAGTTAGGGACCACGGGCTCCCGGGGGGCTCCGACTCAGAGCTAGGGACCACGGGCTCCCGGGGGCTCCGAGTCAGAGTTAGGGACCACGGGCTCCCTGGGGCTCCGAGTCAGAGTTAGGGACCACGGTCAGAGTTAGGGACCACGGGCTCCCGGGGCCGGGGGGCTCCGACTCAGAGCTAGGGACCACGGGCTCCCGGGGGCTCCGAGTCAGAGTTAGGGACCACGGGCTCCCGGGGGGCTCCGACTCAGAGCTAGGGACCACGGGCTCCCGGGGGCTCCGAGTCAGAGCTAGGGACCACGGGCTCCCTTCTCCCGCCCTGGGGTGGCGGGCCCGGCCTCCTGCACTTCTCCACAGAAGAAAGCTGCTGGGCCCCAGGCCAGGAGACAAGACTGGGAAGGAGACGGTGGAGGATTTGGGCTTCGGCCCCTGCCCCAGACCTCCAGAAAACGGCCGGGAGCACTACGGGGGCCCCCGGACGGCCCTTCTCGGCCCCTGCTTCTGCCGGAGGGGAGGCTCCCGCTGCGCCCGCTCTGCCGGGTCCCTCGGAGGGTGGGAACAGGTCCCGGCTGACGGGAGCCGGGCAGACTCTGGGCCCCGGGTCCATGGGGGGCCGGTCCCTGCTGCGCTCGGGGCTCCGGGCCTGGACTGGCAGCGGGCCTGTGGCCCAGAGGCCGGCTCCAGTCCCTGTTGTGCCGGGCTCCCGGACGGGGTGGGGGGGGGCACCTCGGGCATCCTGCCTCCCCTGCCCCCGGCACTGATGCGGACGGTTGCCTGGTCTGGGTGCAGCGATTGGCAGGAAGAGCTCTGGACCATCCGGACGCCTCCCCCCGAGGCCCGGGCTAAGGTCCCCTCACTGGCTCTGGGCTTAAAAAAGCCTGTGGCCTTTCTACAACCGGGCCGCGAGCCTGAGTTCTGGGAGATGCAGCCGGGAGGGTGGGCTGCAGGGCAGAGAAGGGGCCTCCTGCCCCTGCGAGAGAGCGGCGAGGGGGGCTGCGGGGCCCGGGGGGGGCACCGTGTGGGCCTTCTGAGCCGGCCCCTCCCAGCGGCGGCTTCGTCTGGCAGGGAGTGACAGGAGCCCGGACAGCTGGGCCTTCGGGAACAGTGGGGGCCAGGGCCCTCGGGGGCAGGGCTCAGGGCTGCAGCAGGGAATGCCCCCCCCCCCCACACACACGGAGGAGCCTGGGGGCAGGGCCGTGCCCCGGGGGGCCAGAGGGTGCCAGGGGCCTTGGGGGCAGGGCTGGGGGCTCCAGCAGGGAACGCCCCCCCACACACACACGGAGGAGCCTGGGGGCGGGGCCGTGCCCTGGGGCAGTGGTGAGTGGCCGGGGGCAGGGAGGGAAGCTGGCACTCGGCCCTTTGATTCGCCTTCAGAGGGGGAACGTGGCAGACCCGGCTCCTCCACCCCACGAGGCTCCGGCCCCACGGCCTCCCTGGAGAGGTCGGCGTTTCTGGCACCGCTGGGGCAGTGCGGGGCCTGGAGGCCGGGACAGAGGCGCCCACCCTGGCAGCTCCCCCTCCGCCTGCAGGGGGGACGGTCCTGGAACAGCAGTGGAGAGACCCACGCAGGCGCGCTGGGGATTGTGGGGCTGGGCCCAGCGAGGCTGCTCCGGGGGTCCCGCAGTGTCACCGCTGGCTCTCGGGGCTGTGGGCGCGGAGCTTCCCAAAGGAGAGCCCTGGGAGGGAGGACCCTGAGGCAGGCAGAGGGGATGCGGCTTGCTGCCGGCCCAGCTCCGGGGGTCCGGCCTGAGCGGGGGCTTCCGGCCTCCAGGCCCACGGGTGCCCGACAGCAGAGCCTGAAGGATGCCGAGCACAGGGAGCACACGGGGGGCCTATGGGGTCCGTGTTTTACAAGTAGCTGCCAGGGGGGAAAGGAGCGCCCAGCAAAACCTTACCAGTGACCTGCGTTTTCCCCGGGCTCGGGCTGGCTCCAGCTCCCCATGACCAGGAAACATTGAGGGCTTCCCAGGGCCCGGCATGTGCCTCCCCAAGCTGCCTGCGTCGAGCCCAGGGCTCCGGAGGGACCCCCCGCTGCCCCTCCCCGTGCCCCGGCCCTGCCATCTCCCTCCTCCCCCATAGTCCTTCAGGCTGTGGCAGTCATGGAGACCCTGTTCCCTCCCCCTCCTGCCGAAGGGCATCCCACAAAGGAGCGTCTTCCACTCCTCCCTCCCCGAGGCCCAGCAGTGACCCTCGGCCCGCCCGCTTCTCCTCCCACCCACCAGGCCCCGCCGCCCCTTTCCGAGCCGGGAGCTCGGGGCCATTGTCTCCCAGAGCTGCTGCCCCGCGCCCCTCTGCCCCTACAAGCTGCCGGGCACGGGCGCTCGCTTCGGGGGACCCAGGTCCGTCCAGAGAAGGGGCAGTGGGGGGTCCCACGGCCCTCAGCCTCTGGCTGACCCATCACGGCGTATCCGTCCCAAGAGCCGCGAGAACGCGCCGGGCGGTGGCTGCAATTAACGGTCACTGCTCAATCTCAGAAGCCCCCCTTGTACAGAGGGGAACGGGTCCAGGGAAGGGCCTTCATCCTGCCCACTTCTTGTCTCCCGTTTCTTCACCCGTGAAAGACAAAGAGGTTGGGGTAGATGGCCATGATCAGAAACCCCGGGGCTTCGGTGCCCAAGGACGGCCTTTGCCTCTTTGTAGCTCAGCGCCTGGCACACAGTAGGTGCTTCACAAGTGTTTGCTGGATTGGACTGTTGAACTGCCAGCTCTATAATCCTCAAAGCCCGTGAACCCTGTGGAGCAGATCCCCATTGTACAGGTGAGGAAACTGAGGTCAGAGAAGTTAAATGTCCCCCTGGGGGTTCCAAGGGGCGCTCAGCTGAGATATCCCCTCCCCCTCCCCCTGGGGGTCCCAAGGGGAGCTCAGCTGAGATATCCCCTCCCCCTCCCCCTGGGGGCCCAAGGGAGCTCAGCTGAGATATCCCCTCCCCCTCCCCCCTGGGGGCCCCAAGGGGAGCTCAGCTGAGATATCCCCCCCTCCCCCTGGGGGCCCTAAGGGAGCTCAGCTGAGATATCCCCTCCCCCTCCCCCTGGGGGTCCCAAGGGAGCTCAGCTGAGATATCCCCTCCCCCTGGGGGTCCCAAGGGAGCTCAGCTGAGATATCCCCTCCCCCTCCCCCTGGGGGTTCCACGAGGCGCTCAGCTGAGATATCCCACCCTGAAGTGCCCTGTGGGAGACAGGATCCACTTGCAGACTCGGGCTCCCTGCCCGGGCCGAGTCTCTTGGGCAGAAGTGGCCGACGGGAGCATCCGGGAGCATGGAATGGTCTAGCCTGGGCCCAGGGAGCAGCGGCTCGGGCAGCCTCTGAGAACAGCGGCCTCCCTGGCTGGCCTCCAGCGCTCGCCCTGACGTCGGGCCAGGAGCCGGGACTCCCACGCCTTCCGGACCTAAGAATAGCTGGTTTCCAGCTGAGGAAACGCAGATGGGAGTTTAATGTGGCCGCTCACGTGCGCTCCGGGGAGGGGACGGCCTTAGGGAGAGGGAAGGGCGCCCCTTGTAGCTTGGTGGTTCATTCTCCAGCATTCACTCAGCGTCTGCTGGGGGCCCTTGTCCTTCTGTTTCACTCGTATCTGACTCCCCAGGAGCCCTTTGAGGGGTTTGGGGGACGGACGTACTGGAGGCCTTTGGCTTCTCCTCCAGCTCATTTTACAGATGAGGAAACTGAGGCAAATGGGGTTAAGTGGCCGCCGGGGTCACGCAGCTAGAAAGTACTTGGGGCTGGATTTGAGCTCAGGTTTCCCTGGCTCCAGGCTCGGTGCTCTATCCCCTGCACAGCCCAGCTCTGCCGTACCCCAGGCGGGGGGCCGGGAAGCCAGAGAAACCCCCAACCGCCCCTGCCCTCAGGGAGCTTGCCCGCTTTGGGCCGAGATCTTGGTCTCTGCTGCCGAAAATACTTTGTCAGGATTGGGTCTTGGGGAGTTAGCGCTCGGAGGAGCCCAAGGGATTCTGGGACCACGTCTCCTCTCAATGGGGTCTTCTGGAAGGCAGGGAGGAGAAGCTCCTTCCTGAGGTCCGCAGGCAGGGGATGTGGGGGGTGGGGGCCGCTGCTGCTCTGCCGCCTCCGACTGCTCTGCCCTCTCCAGCACAGGGAGACATCCGCTCCCTCCCCCGGGGTCCACAAGGGGAGCACAACTGAGCTATCTCACTCCCCTCCCCCGGGGTCCACAAGGGGAGAACAACTGAGCTATCTCATCCCCCCTCCCCCGGGGTCCACAAGGGGAGAACAACTGAGCTATCTCACCCCCCTCCCCCGGGGTCCACAAGGGGAGCACAACTGAGCTATCTCACCCCCCTCCCCCGGGGTCCACAAGGGGAGCACAACTGAGCTATCTCACCCCCCTCCTCCAGAGGTCACCAGGGGAGCACAACTGAGCTATCTCATCCCCCCTCCCCCAGGGTCCACAAGGGGAGCACAATTGAGATAACTCATCCCCCTCCCCCAGGGTCCACAAGGGGAGCACAACTGAGCTATCTCACCCCCCTCCTCCGGAGGTCACCAGGGGAGCACAACTGAGCTATCTCACCCCCCTCCCCCGGGGTCCACAAGGGGAGCACAACTGAGCTATCTCACCCACATATCCCTGGGGGTCACCAGGGGAGCTCAGGTGAGGTATCTCACCCCTGTTCCCCAGGAGTCACAAGCTATCTCACCCCCCTTCCCCCGGGGGTCACCAGGAGAACTTGGCTGGGAAGAAGGGACTGCAGACCTGGGAGCTGGCTGGGTTTTTCTGCCCTGGACCCTTTTGCTATGGGGAACTCCCGAGTCTCTAGGGGGCGCCGTGGTGCATCGAACCCTGGACGAACGGATCTCCCCTAGTTCAAATCTGGCCTTCAGCGCATTGGATCGTCCCCATTCGTAGATGAGCTGCGTGACCCTGTTTGCCTCAAAAACAAAACTAGAAATCCCACTGTTTTCCCTTTAATTTCCCTCCCGTGATTGTACCTCATTTTCCCCGTCAGTTTACACCGTGGATACTAAGAAATGCTACAAATCGGGCTGGTTTCATTGCTGTTACTGCTTGGACTTGAGAAAGGGGCCGCTCTCTGGGCCTCCTTCCCTACTTTGCTCCCCTCTAAGCCCTGGATGACCGGCTGTCCCCGACGCCACCCCCAGGTTCAGTTCGCTTCCCTTGGCCCCAGGGAGCCCCCCTTCATTCCCGCCCCTCAGGCTCCGCTCGGTGAAGCTCTGTCCGTGCCTCTCCCCCAGCAGGCTGCCTCCTTCCTCGGTTTCCTTAAACAGCCCTCGTCTGGGATGTGTGATCTTTGCAGGGAAATCCCAGCAATGTCTCTCTTACCATGGCCTTTGTCCCCCAGCGCCCGGCGCACAAGTGCTTCGTGAATATTTGCTGACCCTTGGGGGGCTTAATATTTACCTGTTCAACTGATCTGAGTGAGAGAGGAACCACCGAGCACTAACCATTGTCCCACCTGGCTGTCCCACAGCACAGGAGCCGGCCACCTCGGTAATGAATGAAGCTCGTTGGAAATGTCCTTGGGTTCGAAGGCAAGCTCCCATTTGGAAGAGACCCCGGAAGCTGTCAGCTGCTCGGAGGGGGCTCTCCTTCCCACTGATGCTGCTTCCTTTCTGGGCCACTTCCCCAGACCCACACACATCAGTCAGCCAGCTCCCTCCATGGTGTCCTTGATAAGTGCTCCTCCCTTCTTGGAGGAGCCCCCCCCACTCCCCGGGCGCCCACTTTGGGATGGTCTACTCGGCACCAAATCCGTGCCGACATGGAGCCGAAATCTGCTGCTTCCCGTTGCTCCAGTCAGAACCAGACGAATCCCTCTTCCGCCAAACGGCTCTTTCTGTGAGCCCTCTCTTCTTCGCATTGAGCACCCGGCTCTCTGTCTCTGTCCTCACGTGAGTGAAGGCCTTCCTTTTAAAATCCTCTAGGAGCCTCTGAATTCCTCTCTCCCCAGTAACCCCAAGTCAGTGAGTCCCACGACTCCGGGACTGGCTCCTTCGGCCCAATTTATCGTTCTTGTTTGTGGGTGAGGTTTGTGACCATCTCTCTGACCCCAACCGGGGCTTTCTGGGCAAACATAATCGGACGGCTCGTTGTTTCCTTCTCCAGTTCGTTTTACGGCTGAGGAAACAGAGGCAGACAGAGTTAAGTGACAGGTCACACAGCTAGTAAGGGTCAAATCACCAGACGTGAACTCACGGGGATGTCTTCTTAGCTCCCAAAAACAAACCATGTTCCTAGACCAGAAAAATTTATGTGAGTATGTATGTGTACACACACACACACACACACACACACACACACACACACACACCCCTTGTACCTGTCTCTCAGATGAGAAAACCTGCCTCTTGTCCCTTCTATTGCCCGTTTAGGCAGAAATCACAGGCTCTTTTAGAGGGAAGGGCTGAACAATATTTCAGAGAGATCTATCCACCTCCCAGGAAGCTGCATTTAGGCATCGATAACCTACCCAATGAACACAAAACAAAATAAAACAGAATTAAAAGCCCTTGGACTTCAGCGGCGCTATTAATGAGGCATGAACACTCAACTCAGTTCACAAATTCATTTTCCCACAGTGAACAGAGCCTGCTCTCCAGAGTCCTCAGCAGGGAAGAGTTCCTGTTTGTTGTGCTCCGCCCCGTAGCCTTTCCATGTTATAGTCACAGGGAAAGGGACCAGATCTGTGATTTCTTTGGGACAGGGATCTTCTGTTTGAGAAAACTCCATCTACCAATATTGGGCAACAGCTCAATGACAAGTAGTATTGGAGAGCTGGTGAATGGTGAAAGGTTGGATAACTTGGCTGGGTCTACACTGCCCCTATCCATGATTCCATGGGTTTTTTCATAATAGTCACAGGGTGACTTCCTCAGTGACCGACCACTCATCCTCATGGAGGGGCAGCAGTCCCAGAATCCTTCAAGGATCTCTAATATTGCCCAGCGTTCTATTAGACCTGAGGTCCCATGGGCTATTTAGCCATTCTTTATCCCAGGCAAGGTTTCCAAGGCAATCTGGGGCAGCTCCTCCTTGGCTGGCCCCAGACTCCATCCAAGATGGGGGTTCGAAGGTTTGTCCGTCCCTGGCAAAGTGAATCCCACCCGAAATATCTGGAGAGTCGGCTCGCCGTCATCACGTCAGATGCTTTCTGAGCCAGCTGCCTGGCTTGGTTCCTGGCTATGCCCTCTGGCACGGTGCCATAAGGCCAGTTCCATTCCTTGGATTTGTAATGACTGTTCAATGCAATCATCCGGTTACTGTAACAATTACAGGTCTTTCCTCCCGTGCTTTGCATGTTTGGTCTGCAGAATGTTTTGTTATCAATATCCCTACTTTTCCATCCTGCCCCCAGTATTTATGGCAAGGCCGGGGAGCAGAAACAGAGAGGGTGCTGCCAGTAACTGGTAGGAAAGCCTACCTCCTCCTTGCAGGAGTGCTTGCATAAACCAGAAAGCTACCGCCCCTTCCTTAGCTTTCCTCCCCTTCCTCTCCCCTTCCTCACGAGAGATACCCAATTAAATTCCTCATCGCACTCCTCATACTTTTCTTCCCCACTCCAGCATGAGCCTCACGTGTCTCCCGGTCTCTCCTCCTTCCATGAGAGTTAGGGAGGTAAAGGCCAAAAAGCAAGCAGGTGGCTATTTTCTATTTTCAAAGTTTGCTGGGGGTGAAGGGTCAGCACCTACAGGTCCTGGAGATCCAGGGAGATTTCTCTCTACTTACCGTATGGACATCTTATGTTGTCTCCCCCATTAGAACGTAAGCCTCTTGAGGTCAGGGTAGGTTTTGTGCTCGGAATGTTATTGTTCCATCATCTTTCAGTTGTTTGACCCCATTTGGGGTTTTCTCGGCAAAAAACATTGGCCCTTTCCTTCTCCAGCTCATTTTACAGATGAGGAAACTGAGGCAGACAGGGTGAATGAAGCTAGTAAGTGATGAGACTCAGGAAAATAAGTCTTAACTCCCTGCTGGACAATCTACGCACCATGGCGCCACCTAGTGGCCCTTCCTGGCACGCAGTGAGTGTCTGGGCTAGTCGGCCGCAGGATAGCATTATGGTGGCCAGCACCTTGGAGAGCGGCAGCCGGAGACTAGGGAGGAAGCGGCTCAGTTGGGTAGGCAGTGTTCTCACCCGGGGAAACGCCTTCCCCTAATATCTGTGCCCTTTGCTGCCTCCAACTTTTGTTGGATAGTGGATGCCAGGCCAAGAGAGACCCCAGGACGTGAAATGTTAGTGCTGTAGCGGAGTCAGAGTCGCCCCCTCCCCTCCACTTTACAGATGAAGAAACTGAGACCCACAGACTGGAGGCAACTTGTCCAAGAGCCATAGGAAGAGCGGGCTACGGCTTGGACAAGATGTCCTGGCTTTGCATCTTCCTATTATACCAAATAAACCAATATCCACAAAGTGCCCGGCACATAACAGCACTTCTCAGATCTTGTCTCCCCCCCCTCCTCCCACTCCCCATCAGCCCCATATTCTGGGCTCCACATCTGGGCCCTGGGAGGGGGGGTAATGTCTTCTTCTCTCAGAGGCTTCTCCTCATCTGCCGCGGGGCACCCTACAGCTTCTTGCCGCAGGTGAGAGCTGGCTGTCAGGTGGACGCCAGCCCTGAAACGGACTCCCCAGCTCCCGTATTAGGGGAACAAGTCCTCCTGGACACCCCACACACTCACTTACCAGCTGCGTGATCCTTAAGCCACTTACATTTGCCTGCATAAAACTAGAAGAAAATGGCAAACCACCTCAGTCACTTTGTCAAAAAAATCTCATGGACAGTCAGTCCATGGAGTCACGAAGAGTTGGATGCAGGACTAAAGAACAACTATAATGATACTAAGTGACATTTAAATTAATTTTCAAGGTTCCAAGAGCTCTCTATATGTTGAGTCATTTGGTCTTCAGAGATGACCGTCCAGCTATTCTGTTTTTATTTCGTACACTTCTACTGCCTGTCACTGAGTCTCCCCCATGAGAATGTCAACTTTGAATCAGGAAGAAGCTGAGTTGGGGGGCAGGGGAGAGACTCCTGCCTTCTCTGCCCACTGTGGGATACATTAGACAAAGCTCTGTCTGTGATGTCAGATGACTCAAGTTCCCTTCTAGTGCTACCCCTCACTATCCATGTGACTATGGGTAAGTGACTCTACTTACAGGCCTGTTCCCCCATCTGTCGTTTGGGAATGTTGGGCTCCCCATTGGCTTCTTCCAGCTCTAGAGCTACTTCTACTGCCAGGCTAGGAGCTCTCATGAACATAATTATCTCTGATCACAAAGATCAAATAAAGGACCATAATTCCCTTTCCTAGAAGGCTTTTGAAGAAGGAAGAAATTATTCTCATTTTGCAAAGCAGGAAAGAGTCCCAGAGAGAGGAAACTATTTACCCATCTTTACAAAACAACAGGCCCCCTGACTTCCTGTCCAGTCCTTGCCTTTCCCTCCCAAATGACCTTCGGCAGGTGCATGCCAATCCAATACGTGGGCTTTAGAAATATCCTCATTTTTGCCTTACAACAACCTGGGAACTAGATGCTACATCTATTCCCATTTTACAGGAGAGAAAACTGAGACAGGCAGAAATTTACAGGTTCACACAGCAAGGAAAGATTTAAACTGCAATCTTCCTGATTCCACACCCAGCACTCTATGCTGATTATTTTTTTTTTAAGATCACATCATTCATTGTCAAGTGGTGATGGATGCTTTCTTTGGGGTCTTTCGTCTTAGACCTGTCCCTTAAAGAAGCTTCCAACCCTCTGCTCCTGGAGTGGGAAGTCATTCCAGAAATAGGTTTCAGGAATACTGCTTGGAAAACTTGAGCCAGAGCTGAAAGTCTTCACTTTGGAAGAGTTCCCTGAGGCATTTTCCCTGGACAGGAAGTCGGAAGCCCTGGGTTCATATTCTTGTAGGTCACTTTAATTCTCCGGGCCTCAGTTTCCTGATCTGCAAATTGGGCAAGGGCTGGTGGATCAGATCTCCGAAGCCCCTTCCAGTCCTGAGTGCAGCAAGCCAACACAGAGCTCTAACCTCGGGATTTCTTTTCCCTGTACTTGTCTCCTTTGCCCACAAGAGGGCGCTCCATCCTCACCATTAACGCCATCCCCTTAAAGCCAGCAAAGCCCGGGTTGCCTGACTCCTCGGGGAATAGCAGAGGAACAGACCCCAAGTGCTCCCATCACTCTCCTGACTCCTCCCCTCCCTGTAGGGTTCATGAGGGGCCTGATGAAAACTGGGGAGATGGGAGGGGGAAGAAGCAGACTGAGTTCCTGCTGTGCTCCTGAGATCAGAGTGCTGGGAGCCAACGGAAGATTATACATTCTCTCTGTTGAGGAAACTGAGGCAGAAGGCTCTCTGCCTAACGGTTAAGTCATTTGCCTTAGGTCATCCAGGCTATGTTTAGAAAGCTGGGCTCAAACACAGCTTCTCCGATTGTGAATGAACTGAAGCATCTTATAGACCACCCATTTGGGGTTCTTCGTTTTGGAAGTGGGATGGCGTCATGAAACATGAGGAGGGAAGGGAAGGGACTTGCTCAAGATCACACACTGGATTAGCTCTAGAATCCAAATCTCCAGCTTGCCTATCTGACTCCCATATCTCTAAGCCCCTTTTGGTCCAGCTTCACGGGATTTGAGCTGGAAGTGTCCTAGGTAGCCCATATCCCAGACTCATCTATATTATTCCTGACAGGTTGTCATCTAGCTTCTGAATGAATGAATAAATGGGGCACTAATTCAATATTTTCTGCATGCTAACACCGTGTTACAAAAACAAGACACTCCGGCCTCTCAGAGAACTCACATTCTACTGGGAGGGACCACATACATACAGAGTTTCAGCTACAAGTCAGAAGAAAAGTTCCCATGATCCTTAGCTAGGAGTGCTTCTTTAAAGGAACTCCCATAAGCAGATCCTTATCTGCTGCCCAATCATTTGCCAAAGGCCGAAGCAAGACCTTTCCTTTCTGAGTTTGAAATAGCTGTGATGGAAGCCCCTCCAGGGGCAGTGTTTAGGCTGTATTTCCGCAGGAGTTACTTCACAGTAGGACGGTTAAAGGCCCCAGACTGGAAGCTTGGCCATTCTCAAGGCTCTCGGAGGCAGCATTCGGGCCTTGTCTCCATCAGGATCTGAAGATGACGGTGGTAAGAGAGTGGTGACTTACCTCACCTGCTACCTATTGCCTCCTGTGTCTCCCCAGGGCGCCCTCTTGGCTCAACTAGGCTGGCTTGCCTTCTCTGTGAGTAGGAATAGGGACGGAGGCTGGAGGGCAGAGGTGGTCACAGCAGTGATGGTCACCGCCACAGCTTCTGTCCTTTGGTGCCTATTGGTGGCGGTGGTTCAGCAGTCATTGCTGCTGGGGGCCCTTTCTCCCCGGGGATTTCTTCCCTCAATGCTAACCATTGGGCCCTACAAGAAGGGAACCACTACTTCCAGGGCCGACTTTCGAGCAGCATTTGGACAGCTCCCAGAGTTGGGGCCTTAAACCAGCACATTCTCTGCCATTCCCACCCAGGGCTCTCAGTACTCCCTCTGGGGCCAAGGAGAGCTAGTCTGGCAACTACAGTGACAGGGATTGACCTGTCTCTCACCCAGAACCCAGGCGGTTTTAATTCTAGAGCGACTTCTTCAGGCTCAGTAAAAATGCCTGGAGGGAGTGGGCAGGGAGGGGAGAAGGCCCAGGAAGGGAAAGCTGGCAGAATCCCAAAGCTAGAAGCCCAACCCTAGTTTACTTTCCCTGAGATGAGTAAAGTTGGGCCCCTTTAACTCATGGTTCCAAGATATACTCACACATTTGTAGTAAAAGCTCATAGTAAAATCTCATCAGCCTGTTCCAATTAGGCAACCAGTCAATAAAGATTTGTTTTGTACCATGTGTCAGACACCATGCTAAGTGCTGGGAAAACAACCCTGCCCTCGAGGAGTTTATCATCTGACGAGGGAGACAACAAGCAAATGAATATATATGGGACAGTGCAGGACAAATCAGAGATAATTATCAGAGGGGAGAAGCTAGAATTAAGAAGCTTCCTGTGGAAGATGGCATTTCCTTTGGGGCTTAAAGGAAGTCAGGGATGTCAGGGGTCAAAGTGGGAGAGGGAAAGCTAGGAAGCTGTTTCTAGGGAATCATGAGACGCTCCATTAATGATTCTCGGCTACTATCACTGGACCTAGAGGGTTGGACCTGGAGAAAGATCTGAGGTCAAATTCAGACACAGATACTTACTAGTTGTGTGATCTTAAACAAATCCCTTAACCTCTCTCTGCCTAGCTTTCCACAATTATAGGATGGAGATAATATTAACATCTATACCCCAGGGTTGTTGTGAAGATCAAATGAGATAATATTTGTTAAAAGCACATAGTATAGTGACTGGCACATAGAGGAACTGTATAAATGCTTATTCTCCTTTTTCCTTTATTTGGTCATTTCACTCCCCACAACTGGAGAGAGGTCATGCTATAAGGAGAGAAGTCTCTGATCCCATATGGACTCTAAAAAAATGGGACTCGAACTTTGGACATTTTTCAAGTCCAAAAAAGTTTCTCTTTTTCCTTCCTTCCTTCCTTCTTTCTTTCCTTCTTTTCTTTTCTTTCTTTTCTTCCTTCCTTCCTTCCTTTTCTTTTCTTTTCTTTTCTTTTCTTTCCTTCCTTCCTTCCTTCCTTCCTTCCTTCCTTCCTTCCTTCCTTCCTTCCTTCCTTCCTTCCTTCCTTCCTTCCTTCCTTCCTTCCTTCCTTCCTTCTTTCCTCCCTCTCTCCCTCCCTCCTTCTCTTTCTCTCTCTCTCTCTCGAAATTGCATGAAGTCTGACCCTGCTGTTTCCCAGAGACCCAGACAATATAGGGGTGAGTGTGCCCCCTTGGAAGAAAGGGGAATGGAAATGTCTGTGCCCTGCTTCTTGTTGCAACTTCAAAGTAAATATAGCTCTATAAAAGCTGATCCATGTTAATTAGTTCAATGGAACTGGGACCTTGTCACTGGCAGCTAGGGGTAGGATAGGGAGAGAGCCACAACATAATGGAGGCTCAAGCCAATAGCATTAAAGAGGGATACCCCCAATTTTTTAGCAACAACCCAGGACATCCTCAGAAGGGGATATGACTCCAGCCTCGTTCTGAGAGAACGATGCCAGAGTACTTTCTGCACACCGCAACTTGGCAGGTTTATACCAATTTATCCCGGATATCACCAGACCTCTGACTCATAAGATAAATTAGAGAAAGTTGCCAATTCAGTAAGAGTCTGTTACTTGCCCAGAGTCCCATAATCAGTAACAGGGAAAAGCAAGACTTATAGCAGCTCTGCCAGAATCCAAATGTAGTATTCCATCCAACACACACACACACACACGCACATCTGCCTGTGCACACCTATGTGTGTTTTGTTTCTTTTTTCTATCCATCCCTGTGATCTCTCCTTATCTCTGTCTCTCTCGCTTTCTCTCTGTCTCTGACTGCCTGTCTCAGTCTCTGTCTTTCTCCTTAAATTCCCTATGTCCCACTCTAAACTCTAAACGGTTTTATGAACTCCCGGAAAATGGAGTTCAGTGTCTCGAAGAGACAAGGATGTCTTTCCGGCATGGAACAGCCTTTCTTCAGGGCAAGCAAAGGATCCTAAATTTAAGGCTAAGAAGAATTTCAGAGGCCGTTAAGCTCAACCTCCTTGAGCACACAATGAAGGTAAAAGAATTGGAAGGGAGAGGCATTAGAAGCTGAGGGGATGAGAAGGACCTCATATAAAAGAAGGGTTTTGAACTGAGTCTGAAAGAAAACAAAGCCGTTAAGAGGAAAAGTGTCCCAGGTATTTTCCATGATTACAAGGATAAGAAGGAAAAATGCTCAGGAGTCAGGAGATAGAGAATTCTAGGGAGGGGGGCAGTGTCATCCTCTGGGAATTTAGCTGGGATGAAGGTCTCAGAGCTTGAAACGAAAGCTTGGCTCCAAACTTGCTCCAACCTGCCAGAGGGTGTGCCCCCTTGCCCTGCGTCACTTCCTTTCCATAATGAAACATCAGAAGCTGGGAAGATCAGAAGTGTGATCACGTTGCTTCCTCCCGGCTTTCTTCAGGTCACAATTAAAACCGCTCATTGGAGAGGAAGCCTTTTCCAATCCTCCTAATCCTAATACCTTTCCTCTGAGATTATTTCCCATTTATCCTGCATAGGGCTTGTTTGTACAGTTGGTTCGTCACTGGTGGAACCTGAGACAACTGATGACTTTGTGAAACTCCGCCTCATTTACATTCAGTTTACCCCTGAACCAAACCATCACCCTACGATGTCATCAGCCTCTTTGAAACGAGGGGTAAACAAAATGTTTGAGTTTCTGAGCATATCATTTTTATTAAATAATGCATTCCCATTGCAGGACAAATCTGGACTAGCATCCTCAGCGTGGCGGTGCACCTCAAAATATAGAGGAAGACAGATTGTCATGCATGAGAAGAAAAGAATCAACAGGATATAAAACAGGATACAAGATTAGGTCATCTGATTTCTAATTGGGAAAAAGACTTTCTGAGTTTTAAAGGGGTGAATAAATTTCAACAGTTGGGAGAGGGAGAGAATGAAGGGATACAATTCACCAAGATCAGATAAAGAGGTGACCCACTCCCCACAAATGTCTATATTCAATCAATCAGACGAATCAGGAAACAGTAACTGATTGCCCAATACAAGATCAATTTTCTGATAAGACATATGGATTTTTTGAGTTGTACTACTGTGAGAAAACTTACATTATTCTTTGGATCTGACTGGATTTCTCTGGTCAGAAATACTAAGTCCCTTAGTTAAGGGTCTTTAAGCAGCAGGTGAAAGAAATCCAGCTTCCCAGCCATTCAGGGCTGGGTTTAAACAATGCTATAAAGTTTTCTCACAATTCACAAAATTGAATATAATTTTCTGACAAGACAGAAAATAGACTAGACCCATGATCAGATAGAGAGTGACTGGAGCCACAAGCATCCATGGGATTCACTCAATTCCCACAATTCCCATAGTTTACATATTGACTCTGATTAACACATAAAAGTCACATTAGATTGTAAGATCCCCAAGGACAGGAATTGTCTTTTGCCTTTCTCTGTAAACAAAGATCTTGGCACAGTGCCTTGCATTTGGTAGGCTAGACTGCCTGGCCTTTTTCATTGAAGAGATTTCCCAAGCGGCTGATAAGGGGTTCTTTCCCCTTCTTTCTTACAGATTTCCATCATCTCTTTTCTCAAGAGAAATACTGAGAAGCACACACTGTGCCTGACATTTATCTCTATATCTGGTTTTCTTGAATTAACCTAAATATTGAAATGTTACCTGTGGCTGGTTCAGAGCATGACCTTTTCTTGACGGTTTTTCTTTTCTTTTCTTTTCTTTTTTTTTTGCTAAGGCAATTGGGATTAAGTGACTTGCCCAGGGTCACACAGACAGGAGTGTTAAAGGTCAGATTTGAATTCAGATCCTCCTGACTTCAGGTGCACCACTCAGCTGCTCCTTCTTGAGGTCTTTATTCCTCTTATGTTTCTCTAGTGAATGGGGAAAAAAATCATAAATACACCTGAATGTTTGGGGTTAATAATTTAGTCTATAGAGAAGGTTCCAATTCCATCTGACTTCCTTTCTCTACAAAGAAAATAAATTAAAAGCACAAATTGCAAATATGATTTCTAGGATACTTGAGTCCCCAGGCAATCTCTTTTTTAAAAAATTATTTATTTATTTAACATTTTCCCTCACTTATATATAAAACAATTTTTTAACACTTGTTTTTAAGACTTTTGCATTTTAGGTCTCTTCCTTATCCCCACCTATAATTAAGAAACCACATGTAAAATTATGCAAAACATTTCTTTTTTTTAAAAAATTTTATAATAACTTTTTATTGACAGAACTCATGCCAGGGTAATTTTTTACAACATTATCCCTTGCACTCACTTCTGTTCTGACTTTTCCCCTCCCTCCCTCCACCCCCTCCCCCAGATGGCAAGCAGTCCTATACATGTTAAATAGGTTGCAGTATATCCTAGATAGAATATATGTTTGCAGAACCGAACAGTTCTCTTGTTGCACAGGGAGAATTGGATTCAGAAGGTAAAAATAACCCAGGAAGAAAAACAAAAATGCAAGCAGTTTATATTCATTTCCCAGTGTTCTTTCTTTGGGTGTAGCTGCTTCTGTCCATCTTTGATCAATTAAGGCTCTCTTTATCGAAGAGGTCCACTTCCATCAGAATACATCCTCATACAGTATCATTGTTGAAGTATATAACGATCTCCTGGTTCTGCTCATTTCACTCAGCATCAGTTCATGTAAGTCTGTCCAAGCCTCTTTGTATTCATCCTGCTGGTCATTTCTTACAGAACAATTATATTCCATAACATTCATATACCACAATTTACCCAGCCATTCTCCAATTGATGGGCATCCATTCATTTTCCAGTTTCTAGCCACGACAAACAGGGCTGCCACAAACATTTTGGCACATACAGGTCCCTTTCCTTTCTTTAGTATTTCTTTGGGATATAAGCCCATGCTGGATCAAAGGGTATGCACTGTTTGATAATTTTTGGGCATAATTCCAGATTGCTCTCCAGAATGGTTGGATTCGTTCACAACTCCACCAACAATGCATCAGTGTCCCAGTTTTCCCGCCTCCCCTCCAACATTCATCATTATTTTTTCCTGTCATCTTAGCCGATCTGACAGGTGTGTAGTGGTATCTCAGAATTGTCTTAATTTGCATTTCTCTGATCAATAATGATTTGGAACACTCTTTCATATGAGTGGTAATAGTTTCAATTTCATCATCTGAAAATTGTCTATTCATATCCTTTGACCATTGATCAATTGGAGAATGGTTTGATTTCTTATAAATTAGAATCAATTCTCTATATATTTTGGAAATGAGGCTTTATCAGAACCTTTAACTGTGAAGATGTTTTCCCAGTTTGTTGCTTCCCTTCTAATCTTGTTTGCATTAGTTTTGTTTGTACAAAGGCTTTTTAATTTGATATAATCAAAATTTCCTATTTTGTGATCAGTAATGGTCTCTAGTTCATCTTTGGTCACAAATTTCTTTCTCCTCCACAAGTCTGAGAGATAAACTATCCTCTGTTCCTCTAATTTATTTATAATACTGTTCTTTATGCCTAAATCATGGACCCATTTTGATCTTATCTTGGTATATGGTGTTAAGTGTGGGTCCATGTCTAATTTCTGCCATACTAATTTCCAGTTATCCCAGCAGTTTTTATCAAATAATGAATTCTTAGCCTATGCAAAACATTTCTATAAAAGTCAAGTTGTGAAAGAAAACATAGATCTTCCACCCCAATGAAAATAAAAACAATCAAGAAAAATTAAGTTAAAAATAGATATAGACAGAATAATAGAGGATGCTTCAATCTATATTCAGACTCAGTCAGTTCTTCTCTGCGTATGGATAGGATTTTTCATCATAAATCCCTCAATTAAGTGTGGATGATTGTACTACTGAGAATAAGAAAGTCATTTACAGCTCATCATCCCAGAACATTGCTGTTACTTTGTGCACAATATATTTCACTTTGTTCATGAAGGACTTTCAGGTTTGTCTTTTTCTTTCCAAGAGCATTCTATTCTCTATTCATTTCCCATAGAACAATAATATTCCATCAGAGAAACTTCAGGCAGTCTCTCAAATACCAAAACAAGATCTTGGTTTCCCAGCCAGGTTAATTTCAATCAATTAATAAGCATTTATTAACTACCCAGGAAGTGCTGGGGATACAAAAAGAGGCAAAGGACCCTGTTCTCAAGGAGATTACAAGCTAATGGAAGAAAGCCTCAATCAAACATCCTTGGGTTTACCTTCTTTCTACCACACTTTCTATAGTAAGATACGAAACTCTAGATGCTCCTAAAATGATTTTATCTGTGTTAAGCCATTGTTAGACAATGCAAACAGAAGACAAAAGATGAAAGCATCTTTAGTGATTAATCTTGTCACTTATTTAAGGCAGCAACAGAGAGGGAGTGGATTCACCAAAGTTCCAACAGAAATTTAATCTATCTCTGTGTCTCTTAAATTGGGCTACAAGCCTAGACAAGGCCTGGTTCAAATAAACTGTTAAGAGATTTCCAAGTCTCCTGGAAAGAATGCTATGGTTACATTCTCTCCTCCATTCTTCCTTTTCAGATCTTTTAAAAAAAAGTTGGTGCAGGAGAACAGCCTTCAAGTCCTGAGCCAAGAGTTCCCTCTGCTTGGCTTGGAAATACAGCTCCTCCTGTCCTCCATGACTTAAGCCTCCTAGGAGGTGGTACTTTCTGCAGATATATTTGAAAAAATGAGAAGATAGTATAAATACATCCATACATATATACACACTATGCATGTAAATGCACACATTCTGTTTTAGCAAATCAACAGTTATGTTTCTGTCCCCATATGTGCAAGTTGTTTTTTAAAAAAATAGGTCCCCTACTATTACCACCACTACTGCCACCTACACACACATGACTATAGAACTTTCTTGGGGAACCCCTTTATTTTAGGTAGTCCTTTCATAAATATAAGAATCTTCTAACTTGCTTATAGTATTACCCTTTATACCTAAGTCATGCACTCATTTGATGTTGGTCTACAACTAGTATATTTTTTTCTCCTCTCAACACCTCTCCTAATTGTTATTCTGCTTTTTGTGGGGGGATGGGGGTTTTCCTTTTAAACATTTAAATAAACTTTGTGTTTTCCAGACTAGCCTTAATCAGATTTCAAATGGCCTTACAGGAGAGCTATCTCCTGTAAGGGTGAGATTTTTTTTTTTTTTTTTTTTTTTTAAGATTTCTGTTAACTAGTCTTATTGTTAGAATGCCAGGGTGTGTGTCATGGGATCATCTTTGAAAAAATCCAGGCTCACACCATTTCCAAATAAAGCAAAGGAATTGATTTTGGAATGATGCACCCCATAAGTTGTTCTCAAAGGGAAGAGCCCCAAGCTGGAGCAAAAGTGATTCCTTTAAAGGGCAAGTGTCTAGGATTGGCTAGAGAAAAGGTGCCCCAAAAAGTGTCAAACCATGACCATGTAGAGGCAGGTGGGATCTAGCATGCATGTGATTCTCCAGGAGACAAAGTCTTTTCTGTAGTTTTATGACCAACATCTTGTTTGAGATGAATACCATTGTTCATATGTGGCTCATGAGAGAGAGTAAGTGTCAACATATTGGGGCTGGAGCAGCAGCTAAGAGTCCATCATCTCCCCTTAAAGAATTGGGATGCAAATTCACTTGGAGCTAGGTATGAAGAGCTCATCTTCCATAACTGCTTCAGGCTGATAAAGGGCATAGGAATGGGTCAGTCAAAAGAGGGTGCCCAGGGAGTGAGATTTCCCTTCCAGAGATTAAAGTGTGAATTGATAGCTCTCCTGTAAGGCCATCTGAAATCTGATTAAGGCTAGTCTGGAAGACACAAAGTTTATTTAAATGTTTAAAAGGAAAACCCCCATCCCCCCACAAAAAGCAGAATAACAATTAGGAGAGGTGTTGAGAGGAGAAAAAAATATACTAGTTGTAGACCAACATCAAATGAGTGCATGACTTAGGTATAAAGGGTAATACTATAAGCAAGTTAGGAGAGCAAGGCATAGTTTACCTGTCAGATCTTTGGAGAAGGGAGAAATGTATGATCAAACAAGAAATAGAGAACATTATCAAATGCCAAATGGATAATTTTGATTACATTGAATTAAAAAGCTTTTGCACAAACAAAACCAATGCAACCAAGAAGGGAAGCAGAAAACTGGGGAAAAAATTTCTAACTAGTGTTTCTGATAAAGGCCTCATTTCTAAAATATATAGAGAACTTTCTCAAATTTATAAGAATGCAAGTCATTCCCCAACTGATAAACAGTTAAAGGACATGAACAGACAATTTTCAAATAAAGAAATTGAAGCTTTCTCTAGTCATGTGAAAAAATACTCTATCAGTCTGATTCTTTTTGTACGGCAAAATAACGGTTTGGTCATGTATACTTATTGTGTATCTAATTTATACTTTAATATATTTAACATCTACTGGTCATCCTGCCATCTAGGGGAGGGGGTGGGGGGAAGGAGGGGAAAAATTGGAACAAAAGGTTTGGCAATTGTCAATGCTGTAAAATTACCCATGCATATAACTTGTAAATAAAAAGCTATTAAAAATATATATTAAAAAAATACTCTGTCACTATTGATTAGAGAAATGCAAATTAAAACCATTCCAAGATATCACTTCATAACTATTCAGATTGCATGAGATGACAGGAAAAGATAATGATGAATGTTGGAGATGATATGGAAAAACTGGAACACTAATGTATTGGTGGAATTATGAACTTCTAGAGAGCAATTTGGAACTCTGTCCGAAGGGCTTATAAAATTGTGCATATCCATTGATCCAGCAGTGCCCTCACTGGGCCTGTATATTAAAGAAATCATAAAAGAGGAAAAAGGTTCCACATGTGCAAAAAAAGCAGCTCTTTTTATGGGGGTAAGGACCTGGAAAATCAGTGGATGCCCATCCACTTAGTTAGGGAATGGCTGAATAAGTTATGGTATGTAAAAGTAATGGAATATCATTGTCCTAAAATAAATAATGAGTGGGATAATTTTAGAAAAGCCTGGAAAGGTTTACATTAATTGATAGTGAAGTAAGCAGAACCAAGAAATATTGTACATAGCAATAGCAAGATTGTGTGATGATTAATTATGGTAGACCTGGGTCTTCTCAGCAATTCAGTGATCCAAGGCAATTCCAATAAACTTTGGATAGAAATCCAAAGACATCCAGAGAGAAAATTATGAAGCCTGAATATGGATCACCTTTTCACCTTTTTTTTTCTTGCAGCTTTCCCCTTTTATTCAAAATTTTCTCTCCCAACATGACTCATGTGGAAATATGTAAAAAAAAGAATGTACATGTATAATCTGAAAAAACAAACAAACCAGGATCCCAGAAATTTGTCCCTGAAACCTTTCAAATCTGAATCTTGAGTCTCCAGTGATAAGGTAGTCACAAAGAGACCAGAGTGAGTAGCCACAATGAAGAGATTATGAAGAAAATGTTGGATAGGGTAGATTGCGCAAGGGTTGGTGGGTGGGCATTAAAAAAGTACTATTGAGATCAGTACAAGAAATACATCTAGCATGGGTGAAATTTAAAAGGGAGATGCTGGAATAATGGTAATATTACGTTCAGTGGTAAAATTGTTCCATTTATAATAAGAATAACATCAAAATTGTTGCCAGTAGTGAGGAAAGAGATATTGTTGATGAAGAGGCTGCTAGTCTCTGGAGTATGAGCAGTCACTTCTGGGAAATATCCTCTAAGAAAAAGGATTGCACTAAAATTCTCTTCTCCAAATCACACTGAAGACCTTTCTGATTTGGTATCAATAATCAAGAGAATATCAGCTAGGTCCCACAAACAGTTGTATCAATATTCAATAATTCTTATGTCACTTCGAAATATTTATAGACCTTAATTCACATATATGCAATACATATTCTTATATACACATATATATTTGTGTATATATATCTATATATAGCAGATGACTAAGTCAAATACTCATTTATGGGTTGTTTAGAATATGACTGAATATTTTCAGTCTTGCTGGAAACAGCAAGATCTTATTTGCAATTTTGCTTGTTTCTTCCACTGATTATAGAAATTTGCTATAAGAGAAAAAAATCAGGGATATGATTATAATGGTCTTAAGTACAGTTTTTTGTTTCCATTTTCAATACCATGTGGGGTCAAGCATTCAGAATCCAAACTTGAATTTAATTTTCCAACTAGAATTCAAGGCTCCGACATATGGGACTTAAGTACAAAGGCATATCTATATCTATCTATCTATATATATATGTACTATGTATGTGTGTGTATGTATATATATGTATTTATATCTATATCTATATCTATATATATCTATATATATATGGAGAGAGAGAGAGAGAGAGAGAGAGAGAAAGTACAATAAAGTATTCTTAGCTCCGTTTGACTTTAGATAAAACTCATAGTTGACAAGCAATGTAATAATAATTCTACCTTATAGTATGACTCAGGTATAATCAGGCAGGAAAACTTTCTGATCAAAAGCATTGGAAAACTGAGCCAGAAATTGCCCAACGTAAGCTTAAACCGAAAGTTGTTCTACAGGTTTCAGCCCAGACACAAGAACTCTGCTTGAAACAGTTCAGGATCCCATTCCTCTGAGTCGCTTGTGGCATTTCTCTTCAGTGGTGGCTTACTGGTTTAATGAGTCATCGTTGTCAAATGAGAGTGAATTATATCTGCTGTTTCTTCTTTCTTAAAGACATATTTTGCTAATAGTGACTAACAATTAGTAAAGAGATTTCTTGTTAAGTATTGAACTCATGAACTCTTGGAGGTTATACTCCCTGTAGGTCTGGATGCTTTTTAATCTCTATAATTTGAGTTAGAAACTATTTGTATTAAGATAAGGAAAAGTAGGATGGAGGACTGGAGAGAGAGTTGGCCAAAAAAAAAAAAATAAATAAATAAATAAATAAAAATTAAAAAAAAAAAAAAAAAGAAAGAGTTTCTGCCTTTCTAATGGAAGAAGACATATAAAAGGAGGCTGAATGAATATGTTTGACCTAGACATTCTCCTTAAAACTGTATTTCTGGGAGGAAGTAGATAATCAGAGGCAGACTTTTTCCAAGTTACGACCCCAAAGATATACTGGCCCTTCTGAAAATCTTCCCTGCCGTCTTGGACTAGTAGGTATGTAAGAATATATTCTCAAAGACCTGGGGACGATTTCTATAAAAATAATTAGCAAATATAATCCGAGTTCCTCATTCTACCTCTCACACAAGTGTGGAGCATTGCTCTCCATCAGGAAAGAGAAAGTCCCATATGTCGGAGCCTTGAATTCTAGTTAGAAAAATAAATTCAAGTTTGGATTCTGAACACTTGACCCCACATGGTATTGAAAATGGAAACAAAAAACTGTTAAGTAAAACAGAGTCCTTATGAAGAAGCAAGTCCTTATGAAGAAGCATCTGTATAAAGATGGGCCAGAAGCCTCTAACCTCAGGCTGCCTCTTTCCTCCTTTCACTAGTGTTTACTCTAATTTACTCTAGTTATGCTAGTTTATTACCAGTAGACTTGGAACCAGAAATGACAGATGTGAAAGAGTGTAATTACTCATACTCCCTGCAGCTGTTTCTGCCTCTTTGCCCCCACTATTTTAAGAGTCATTGAAAACTAATATGCATAGTTTTGGGGAGAGGCTGTCATTTCTTGCTATAGTTGCTGGTTTACAATATCGTATAATAAAATTTTATTACTCATCTACCGTGTGGCAGATGCTCCGATAAATGATGAGGATATAAATAAGAAAATGAAAGACTTCTAGTTTCAAAGAAGTTATAGTCTAATGGGAGAAGACAACATGAAAAAAGAAGGTGGAAAGGAGTAAATGGACACAGGGAAGAGCATGTTCTGTGGGGCTGGTTAAAATGTTAAGTCCAAATCCTGCCCTCCATAACAGAAGGCAATTGGGGGATTTTGCACTCTACCCTCCCAGGGGTCCTCAAACTTTTTAAACAGGGGGCCAGTTCACTGTCCCTCAGACTGTTGGAGGGCTAGACTCTAGTAAAAACAAAAACTTTGTTTTGTGGGCCTTTAAATAAAGAAACTTCATAGCCCTAGGTGAGGGGGATAAACGTCCTCAGCTGCTGCATCTGGCCTGCGGCCGTAGTTTGAGGACCCCTGCAATCAGACAGAAGACCGGGCTGAGGAAGATAGAAAAATGCTGAGTATCAAAAGCCAATTTATTAACTTGATGAGATCTACTCCAAAAGCAGTCATTTAGAAAGCATCTAGGATTTGATTACTTGTCTTATCTCCAATAAGCTCCCCAGGTTTCCCCCAAGTAGTGGCTCTTTTGAGAAATGTGAAACTTACTGGAAAAAGAAGAAAAATTGTACTGATTATTTATGGGCTATTGTTTTCCTTTATGTTATTTCAGCATCTTGGGGGAGGGCAATAAAAGCATCCTATACCTAATATACGTTTTTACCTTGAGAGGTTTTTTTACGGACGTTTTACCCATACCTATTGAGACCTAGATATGAGGTATATTTGAGTTACATTCTGAGATTTCCTAGGGGCAATTCTAAGTGGGCATAAAAAGGAACTAAAAGAATAATGATTTTTGGAGCAACTCCTCCGAGACTGAATCGGATCCAGGTAATTTAATGATCTAGAGAATCCTCTATGAATCTATGAGTTATATTAATATTAATATTTGTAATTTTCAGATGAGTTTGAATTGGTATAATAATTTCTGATAATTTTCTTTTTTTCACCTAAGAGTATTTTATTTTTTTCCAATTACATGTAAAGATAGTTTTCAACATTAATCTTTGTATGATTTTGAATTCCAAAGTTTCTTTCTACCTCCTTTCCATTCCCCTCCTCAAGAGGGGGAATGTATACATTGTACACATACAATCATGTTAAACATATTTCCATATCAGTCATTTTGTGAAAGAAAAATCAGAAGAAAAGGAAAAAACCGCTAGAAAGAAGAAAGGTGAAAATAGCGTACTTCAATCTTCATTCAATCTCCATAGTTCTTTCTCTGGATGTGGATGACATTTTCTATGTCAAGTCTATTGGACTTGTTTTGTTTCACTGTATTTCTGAGAAGAGCCAAGTCTATAACAGTTGATCATCATACAACATTGCTATTACTGTGTAAAATGTTTTCCTGGTTCTGCTCCCTTCACTCAGCATCAGTTCATGTTAGTCTTTCCAGGCTTTTCTGAAATCTACCCACTCATCATTTCTGATCATTTGTTTTAAAATTATGAACTTGACAAATATGACTTTTTCCATATACAAAGAATAACAGAAAAAAAATTGTTTATAAAAATGTGAAACTATTATAGATAATACATTTTAAACAAGTTTTTACTCTAATGATTTATCAGCTTATTCTCAAGGTTTGAGTTTTCTTTCTAAAATCTTTAGTAATTTCAGTCTGTTTTGCCTTTATTTTCTGCTATAACTCACTTCCTGGCTCCTTTTCCTCTGAATGTGGTTTCCTTAAAGAATGGATCTCAAAGCATCTCAGTTTCCTCCCATGATGTTCAATTCATGTTTCACCAGCCTAGACCTCTGCCCCAGTTGAATTCTGGGTTAGAATTGACTTCAGTTGAATATTGTGCTCTTTCCTTCAGAGTTAATGGAATGCTGTACAGACCCCGTTTTTCCATATATCACCCCCAAAACACAGTGTCCTATCCTGTTCCCTCAGTTCCTTAATTCTTTGGTAATCACTAGCATTTCAGAGCTTTGTAACACTGGTGCCACAGAGTTGTGACCCCAACAGGGTTTTGCTCCTGAGGGGCTCTGGCTATTTGCCTCCACCATGGCAAATTTCCAAAGTCTAGATTCAGGCCCTCCATACAACTGGAAAGACGGAAGGTGGACCACAGTATAAGGGTGGGTTTTGTTGTAAGTCTGTAACTTGTCCTTGTGTGAGAGGTGGAAGAAGGATGCTGAGTCAGCAAGGGTTAGTATCAGTTCATAAACTTTTGGATTTTGTTTTTACCTTCTTTTAGATTCCAACTAAGGCTGCTTTACCTTTGGTACTTAATTTCTGTTTTGGAGAAGTTTGAGAAGTTGCGAGGATCAGAGAAAAAGTCGAGTCCTCCATCTTATTGATGTGATCCAGCAGAAATACATTTTTAAAAAAATATATTTTTAATATATCACCATAGTTTTTCCCCATATTCTTCCCTTCCCCCTCCCAGAGAACTGTCCAACATAACAAATAGCATCTTTAATATAATAAGTAATATTTTAATATAACAAATAGTAGTTTCAATTTAATAGCATTTTAATGATATCTTATTTTCTCCAACTACACATAAAAATACTTTTAATATTTGTTTTTATTTTGAATTCCTAATTCTCTCTTTCCCTCTTCTCCTCCTCTCCAAGGCAGTAAGTGATCTGATATAGGTTAAATATATACAGCCATGTAAAACACATTTCTGTAATAGTCATTTTGTGAAAAAAGAAAGAGTGAAAAATAGTATACTTCAGGATGCATTCAGACTCCATTGGTTCTTTCTCTTGAGGAGGATACCATTTTTCATCATAAGGTCTTTGGCATTGTTTTGAATGCTTGTATTGCTGGGAATAGCTAAGTCATTCACAGTTGATCATTGTATAGTATTTACTGTTATGTACAATGTTCTTCTGGTTCTGCCCTAATATAGTGCTAATTATATTACTTCATGTAATGCTAATACAAAATAGTATTTTTAATACTATTAATAAAAATATTATTAATACAAACACGTATTTTTGATATAAAAAAAGAAAAGGAAAAATCTGCACTAGCAATCATCACATTGGAAAAGTTCAAAACCTCCATGAAAGGATGTTAGGAGATTCCTCTAATATCTCTTCTTTCTAATCATACTTAATCTATACTTTTATAGCATTCACTTTTGATTTGGTTTATAGCATTCACTTAATTTCTTTTCTTTTCTTTCCTTTTCTTCCTTCCTTCCTTCCCTCCTTCCTTCCTTCCTTCCTTCCTTCCTTCCTTCCTTCCTCCTTCCTTCCTTCCTTCCTTCCTTCTTTCTTTCTTTCTTTCTTTCTTTCTTTCTTTTCTTTTTTCTTTTCTTTCTTTCTTTCTTTTCTTTTTTCTTTGTTTGTTTGTTTCTTCCTTCCTTCCTTCTTTCCTTCCTCCCTCCTCCTCTTCCCATTTCCTCCTCCTTCTCCTCTTTCTCCTTCTCTTCTTCCTTCTCCTCCTTTTCCTCTCCTCCTTCTTCTTCTTTTCTTCTTCTTCCTCCTCCTCTTCTCCTCTTCTTGGCATTACTATCACTCTCTCCCATAAGTCTTCTCCTTCCACCAATAAAAACACTATTTCATCACAAATAAGTTTAGTCAAATACAATAAATCCATATGTTGATTTGTCTGAACATGCATGTTTCATTCTTTATCCTTAGTCAAACGCACCAGTCGGCCAAGAGGTTGGAAATATGATTTATCTAATAATCTTCTCATTTTCTCTCCATTCCATATTCTCATATTTTGTTTTGGCAATTTGGTTTTCCTCTCTCTTTTGTCATTTTTAATTAGTCAACAGTTTCTCTATTTTATTGGTCCTTTCTTTTCAAAGATTTTATTTATCAAATCAATAAATCTATTTTCAGCTTTGTTTTATTTTTTATTTTCAAAATTTCTATTTTGTGCTTGTTTGAGAATTATTAACTGATTTAATTGTATATGGTTTAGTTATTTCATCAATTAACATATTTTTTTCCCTTTTGTTGGGAGATATTTCCCCTAAGCATACTGCTTTAACTTCATCTTACATCTTTTTGTATACTACTTCATCATTATAATTTTCTTTAATATAGTTATTTGTTGTTTCCATGACATGTTCTTTGAATCATTCATTCTCTTTTTGAGCTTTTACATAGAAATATTTTTTAAAAGGGACAATTACAAATATGCAAACTTAATCCACTAACATGTGGCAGACATGGTCCTATCTCTCCCCTGCACCACTTCAGTCTCTGGGAAATGGAAGGGGATTAAATTCATAGTTTAGCTCCTTTCCCATAGAACACAATTGCAGCTTCAAGTCCAACCCAATGTACCACTAATCTGCAATTCTGGCTCCAAGATTGTCATAGAGAGAACTCCTGAGTCCCAAGGGATTACCTCTGGAACCTGAAACTGAGTAGGACAAGCAATCATAAAACTAGAACAAACATCTCCAAGCCCATTTCTCAGAACCAGGGGTAAAACCAGAAGATAAAGGGAAAACCAGAAGGAAAAGGGAACCCTCTTTACTGGTTCAGTTCGTGGTGTCTTCACTGTAAGTGAATGGGATCATCAGCCTCTGGACAAGTGTAAAAGAATTGCCAAAAAGAGAACAGCAGAAAAAGTGCAATTATTTACTTTTTTGGATAATATTATCAATCTATCTTTAAGTATGTGTCTTTTGTTTATATTTCTCTTAGTCAATGAAGAAGGTATGTAGCATTTCTGTTCTTTCTACATTTATTTTTTAGTTGTTTATGTCCATCATACAATCAATTTTTGTGAAGATGCTACGCAATACTGGAAAATAGGTATATTCTTTAAGATTTCCATTCAAAAGAAATTGAAACTATTTCTATTCATATGAAAATTCACTATTCAAATCACTATTGCTCAAAGAACTGCCAATTAGACAACTCTAAGATACCACTACACACCTCTCAGATTGGCTAGGATGACAGGAAAAAATAATGACGAATGTTGAGGGGGATGTGGGAAGGCTGGGACACTGATATATTGTTGGTGGAACTGTGAACGGATATGGCCATTTGGGAGAACAGTTTGGAACTGTGCTCAGGGGGTTGTCAAACTGCATACCCTTTAACCCAGCAGTGTTTCTACTGGTCTTATGTCCAAAGAGATCTTAAAGGAGGGAAAGGGACCTATATGTGCAAAAATGTTTGTGGAAGCCCTTTCGTAGTGGCCAGAAACTGGAAACTAAGTGGGTGCCCATCAGTTGGAGAATGGCTAAATAAGTTGTTCTGTAAGAAACAACCAACAAGATGATTTCAGAGAGGCCTGGAGAGACTTACATGAAGTGATGCTGAGTGAAATGAGCAGAACTAGGAGATCATTTTACATGGCAACAAGAACACTATACAATGGTCAATTCTAATGGACGTAGCTCTCTTCCACAATGAGTTGATTCAAACCAGTTCCAATTATTCAGTCATGAAGAGAGTCATCTACACCCAGAGAGAGGACTGTGGGGACTGAGTGTGGATCACAACATAGCATTTCCACTCTTTCTGTTATTTTTTGCTTGCATTTTTGTTTTCCTTCTCAGATTTTTTTCTTTCTTTCTAGATCCGATCTTTCTTGTGCAGCAAGATAACTATATAATTATGTATACATATAATGGATTTAACACATACTTTAACATATTTAACATGTATTGGACTATCTGCCATCTGGGGGAGGGGGAAGGGGGAAGGAGGGGAAAAGTTGGAATAGAGGTTTTGCAAGGGCAATGTTGAAAAAATGCATACATTTTGTAAATAAAAATATAATAATAAAAAAATTTAAAAAGAATTTCCATTCAAAAATCCTAAAATCTGGTTGATTGGTTGGTTTTAATTATCTGTTTCTTAAGATTTCTTTTTCTTGGAGGCAGTTGGGATTAAGTGTCTTGCCCCATGGTACCACAGCTACTTAAGTGTCTGAGATTAGATTTGAACTCAGGTCCTCCTGACTGCAGGGTGGGTACTCTATCTACTGTATCATATAAGTGTACCTAAAATTTCTTAAAATGAAGGCAACATGTGGCATATAGAGCACAGGACTTGGAATCTGAGGTCAAATTTTCAAATTTATTTACTAGCTATGTGATCTTGAGGAAGTCTCTAAAACTCTCTGTACCTCAGTTTCCTCATCTGAAAAATATGAATAATATTAGCATCTATTTCCCAGGGTTGTTGTGAGGATCAAATGAGGTAATATTTGTAAAATGCTTCACAAATTTTCAAGTGCTTAATGAATTCTAGATATTAACATTAAGCAGTTATCCAATCTACGAGTGAAGTCTTTCGGTGAGGTCTCACTACATACAACCATTTTACGTTTGGCTAATTTTCCTTGTTAAATGCTTCTTTCCATCTTTCCTTCCCCCAGCCCCCAACATTGCTAATACTTAAACAAAGTTAATCACGCCTCCATGGGACAGATCTTCAAATATTTGACAGCAGCTATCATGTGCTCCCTGAGTCTTCCCTCCTCCAGGACAAACTTCCTCTGCTTTTTCCTCTAGTCCTCGCAGAGCATCTTTCAGTTCTGGGCATTTTCTTTTTCTGTCCTTCATTCCTGGAACTATCTCCTTCCTCTACTTTGACTATGGACCTCCTTGGCATCTGTAATGGGCTGAGGCTTGAGTTGATGCACTGAGGTCCCAAGCACATGAGGCTAAATAGTAATTGGACCATACTCTATTAATAGATAAGCTTGGAGAGAGAATGGCCCCCACCCACTCTTTGTGCAAGTCCTGATGTGTTGTATAGGAAATGACGATTTTGGTGGGTGGAGGCAGGGGAGTGGAGAAGGAAAGGGAGGAGAGACTTTTTGGGACGGCCATTGCCACGGTTGGCTCAGCTCACTTTTTCTGTTTTGTTAAGTGTCTGAGGCTGGATTTGAACTCAGGTCCTCTTGACTTCAAGGCTAGTGCTCTATCCACTGAGCCATCTCCTCCCCTTCCAGATAGGCTAACTGCTTGGGGGAGAGGGTTTGCTTGTATCTCTACAGGTGGAGAAGGAATCAGATGGGTGCCAACGAGCCGTATTCGCCTTGTCCACCGCAGAGAGATGGAGCAGACCCTTGAAACGAAGGAGAAGACCCAAGAAACATCGGGTGGTTCTGTTGCTGATTGTGCTCACCATTGAAAGAGTGTGGCAGTTATGACGTTTGACTCATGGACATAGAAAATCATTGGACTTCAAAACCCTCAGAAATCATTGGATTCTCTGAGACATAAGATTGTTGTAGGACTTTAAAGCCCTCAGGAATCATTGGATTTTCTGAGAAATGATAAGACTGTTACAGGACTTCAAAATCTGCTGGAATCATTGGCTTCCCTAAGACATAAAAAGACTTTTGCTGGACTTCAAAAACTTGGGGGGATCATTGGATTCCCTGATATGTGAAGCAATGGACAATAGACTGGTTTTGGACTATCTCTTGGCTGCTGAAGAGGTGTATGTGTGACTGCTGTTTACATACTCTCCTTCTAGGACTTCTGGCAATCTTTTACATCATACTGTTGATTTATGTTGTTTGTTATACCGTTACTTGGGTGCATAATTCATGTTTGTTACACCACATCAAGCCTGCACTGACTGTGGGGAGAGTCATCACTAATAGTCTCTGCGTTGTTGCTATGTGCTATGTGTTCCCATGCTGATGGTTTGTGCATAATAAGACCCTTGAGCCCAGAAACCTGCTAGCAACCCCCACTTCCCTTTGGTGCTTTTCATCTCCCTTCCTGAGATGTCAGGGAGGGCGTGATTATCTCCTTTTTAGTGCTTTCACCTCCCTTCCTGAGAAGTCAGGGAGGTCGTGATCACTTCCTTTTCGGTGCTTTCACCTCCTTTCCTGAGAAATCAGGGAGGGTGTGATCACCTCCCCTTGGGGGCTCTGACCTCCCTGAAGAGTCAGGGATGGCATGATCACCTGTGTTCTAAAACAAAAGAAAGCGGGAGATGTAATGGGCTGAGGCTTGAGTTGATGCACTGAGGTCCCAAGCACATGAGGCTAAATAGTAATTGGACCATACTCTATTAATAGATAAGCTTGGAGAGAGAATGGCCCCCACCCACTCTTTGTGCAAGTCCTGATGTGTTGTATAGGAAATGACGATTTTGGTGGGTGGAGGCAGGGGAGTGGAGAGCATCCGACTAAAATCCCACCTTCTACAGGAAGCTTTCCCCAATCCCTCTTAATTCCAGTGCCTTTCCTTCTTTCCTCTTACTTATGCTGAATTTAAAGGGATATTGTAGGTATTTAGAGAGTGTGAGCACTTGCCAAGCCTTTTTTCAGGACTGCTGGTCTACCTTTGGTGTCCACCTGGCCTTCGACTCTCACCTATGGCTCCAAGAAATTGTAGCATGTACAGCAAACCACACCCCAGTAAACTGTCTTGGCAGATGGGCTAAGCTAGGTTGAGGGTAACCAGCAATTTAGGGAGATGTCAGCCCCGAGTATGTGAGGACTCCCTCTGGTGCAATGGATGATGAGAACAATTTGAAGGGGCTATGAAATGCTTAGCGCTTGGTCACTGATGATACCAAGGTCATCCACTGCATCCTGAATCATCACCAGCCAGTCTAAGTTTGTCCTGCCACTGGACTTTGATGGAAGAGAGAGTGAGACTGATGACTTTGTGCAGTTGTGTCTCATTTAAATCCAATTCGTACACAGGTTAAGACATCGCTTATGATGACACCGGTCCTCTCCAGAAATGAAGGATGACCACTACAGCATTTTATATTTAGCTTGTTTTGTATTTATTTGTTTGCATGTTGTGTCCCTCATTGGATTGTAAACTTCTTAAGGGCAGGAATTGTCTTTTCCCCTTTTTTGTATCCTTGAGCCTTGGTACGTGGCACATAGTAGGCACTTAATTAATGTTTATTGATTTACTATTGATTGTATGGGAGCAAAATCCAAATCACAAATGGGCAATGGAAAGCTCCAGGCTTCTCACACTTTGTATCTCCCATATCCATCCCACTCCCACAACACCATGTAGTCTTCATTTCAGGTGGCACTGGTCTCTTGCTGTTCATCACACAAGGCACTCCATCTTCCTCCTCCCCATATTCTCATTACTGGAAACAGTCTGATTACTATATTCATCTAGAGTTTGCCTTCTCTCCATTTCCCCTTCCTTTTTTTCAAGACACAGGAGACAATAATTAGGTATCTAAAAGCTTTATTAATATTCAAGCCAAAGTAGAGAAACCAATCACCAAAGAGTTCCTTCTAAATGTTTCAGTCACAGAGCACTGGAATAATTTCCAGGATATCCCACAAGTCACTTTATAGGAAGAAGATAATATTTCTGGCTAGGGGTAACTCCAAGATCCAGCGGGGAGGGGCCCAGGTAGTCAAGGATAGTATCACTTCTGAGAAGGCAAATGAACCTGGTCATGGAGGAGTTTCCCAGAAGGAGTAGGGACCCAACCCGGGCATCCAAAGGATAGAAAGGGAAGAAGGAATCCTGAGACATGTGTGGTGTTGTACAGTTATAAGTTGGGTAGAGCTCCCATCCAAAAGAAAGGCAAGGAGACTTCTTAACACCATCTGAAAGCTAAAGATGCCTGAGGAAACTTTCCCTTTATGCCCAAAGTCTGTCACCTTGTCTTATTCATCTGGAGAAAGAAAAACCCTCAAGGTTACTCTCATTTGAAAGGATTCTGGGAATAGGACTCCCCCCTGCACCTGCTGTCATGACCATCACCATTTTATCACCCTGGGGAAGGGAGCAGAAAGCAGAGAAGTTCAAAATCATCATTACTTGAAGGAGATTTTAAATCACAGAGTATCAGGGCTGGGAGGAACCTTAAAATAAGGAATATCAGAACTGGGAGAGGCCTGAGAACAGAAGATATGCAAACGGGGACATCTTCTAAGATCTACCCCGTCCAATCTCTTCATTTCATGGATGTTGCTGCCCAAGGTGTGGAAGAAACTTGCTCAAAGTCTTAACTCCCAGTCCAGGTCTCTCCAAGGTCCTTATCTCTTAAGAGGGATGTGAAACAGCAGCCAGACCTCCCCCTCCTGGTTTCCTCAGCTCTCTCGAGAGGGTCACAGATCACAGATCTTCAGCTGGAAGGGTCCTCAGGGGCCGCTCAGTCCAGGTGAGGAGACCAGACTCTGAGAAGGGTCTTGCCCAACGTCATACATTTAAGAATGGCAGAGCCAAGTTTTAGCCTAAGACCAAATCCAATATTGACTCCACTGTATCTATTGGACTTCCATGCTCTTGGGGGAAGGGGCTTCAGGGCCCCACCAACAAGGAACTCTAAAAAGAAATGCCACACCCAAGGGATAGCTATAATCCGCCAGAGCCTTTATTTTCTTATATACATGTCGCAGTCCTCCCTCTCTGTCTTCTTCTTATTCTTCAGGATGACAAAGAACTTCTCATGGTCAAAGCAGCAACGCTGAGTATCTCTGTTGAAGATGAAGTAGCCGCTCCAGGACCTCTCAGGACTGGGATCCCAGCCACAGCACTGATGGGTTTGGGGGTTGTAAGTCATACTTCCACAAACTCTCCACTTTTGGATGACCCACATAAACTTAAGGTCTGTGAGAGATAAAGGAGAGTCTTGTCAGCTCTCAGCTGGATCCAGAACTTCTAGTCTCCTCCTTCCCCTTTAGATTTTTCTAACTCTTCTCTCCCTTAAATCACCATGGAATAGAGAATGACAGAGCTGGGAAGGCCTTTAGAAACCATCTAGTTTGGTCCAGTCATTACACAAGTGGAGAAACTGAGGCACAAAGTCACTATGGATCCTGGTCCCTGGCCATCACTTCCCGCCATGACCCCAAACTCCTTACCACTAATATCACAGACCTTTGTCCTTGGAACTTCCCATAAGAGTCTCATTCTGAGGATCAGTCAGCTGTCCCTCTAAGAAAGATGAGAACAAGAGGCATCCAGCTAGAAGGGAAAGAGAGAGGAGTAAGTGCCAGGGAACGAGAGAGATCAGGGTTGGTTGTATCTCCGTTTTGTTGGAAGGAGCTCCTAGTAATTAAAAAGCAATTGTCTTACAATGCATACTAAGGAAAATGGACTGGATGAGGAGGTAATAAGACAGTCACTGAGATAATGTGGCTCTAGCAATTTTGCTGCTCTATTAACTAGGAGTCTTGCCTCTTTCTGTTCACCCTTAGGTGGCGTTACTTCTGCCCATAATGTTTGGGATCAACTTTCTACTAACTTGATTATAAAGTACTCTTCTTGGAACTAGTAATTCTTGATCTTTCCAAATGTCAGGATGGAGATGGGGCGGGGAGAGATGAAGAAGAGGGAGAGAAGTTAGATGGGGAGCGAGGAGGGAGACAAAAAAAGAGAGAGATCGACAGAGACAGAGACACACACACAGAGATACACAGAAAAATAGACAGGCAGAAAGAGAGAGAGAAAGATACAGAGAGAAAGAGAGAGACAGAGACAGACAGACAGACAGACAGACAGAAAAAGAGACAAACAGACAGGAACAGGGAAACAAACACACAGAGAAAGAGAGAGACAGAGACAGAGAGATATACACAGAGAGATATACAGAAAATAGGCAGAAATAGAGAGAGAAAGACACAGAGTGAGAGATAGAAAGAGAGAGAGAGAGAGAGAGAGAGAGACAGAGACAGAGAGATATACAGAAAATAGACAGGCAGAAAGAGAGAGAAAGACACAGAGAAAAAGAGAGAGACAGAGACAGAGAGGTACACACAGAGAGATATACAGAAAATAGACAGGCAGAAAGAGAGAGAGACAGACAGAGAGAGAGAGACAGACAAACAGAAATAGGGAGACACACACACATAGAAAGAGAGACAGAGACAGAGACACGCACAGAGAGATATACAGAAAATAGACAGGCAGAAAGAGAGAGAAAGACACAGAGAAAAAGAGAGAGACAGAGACAGAGAGAGAAGGAGAGAGAGAGAGAGAGACAGAGAGACAGAGAGAGAGGGAGAGAAAGAAAGAGAGAGAGAGAAAGAAAGAGAGAGAGAGAGAAAGAGAGAGAGAGAGAGAGAAAGAGAGAGAGAGAGAGAGAGAGAGAGAGAGAGAGAGAGAGAGAGAGAGAGAGAGAGAAGGAGGGAGGGAGAAAAAATGCCTTTTAGGTGTGTGGTGCCATACACCTTCCTCTTTTCTACAAGAAGATAAGAAGAAGGATGCTCTCAGGGAGGTTAGCAGTGGCAGTGAACATAGAAAGTTCAGAGGTGCAGTGAGGTCCTTCCTCCTCCTTCTCCTCCTGCCCCCAGCCTGTCCCAATAACTTTCTTCACTGAATTGTATCAGTAATACGAGGCTCAGCTTCTCCAAAGATCATAAAGGATCTCAAGGACCACATAGTTCAATCCTCTCCTTTTATAGATGAGGCAGCTGAAACTCAAAGAGGCTTGGCCAAGGCCGTATTGGTCGTGTGCAGCAGATCTGAGATTCATAAGTTCATAGAATCACAGCCTTCAAGCCAGAAGAGAACTCAGGGGTCAGCTCAGCAACTTCTCACTTTTACCAATATGGAAGCTGATGCCTTTAGAAGCTAAGGATGTGTCCCAGCTCAAGGAGAACCTTTGGCTCTCAACCCAGCATTCTTTCCAGCACCAGCTTCCTCCTGCCTAGCCCCCCACAGCCCTGCCTCTTGAGCCCCAAGCCCCAGAACCACCCAGAGACTTGCCTTCTGCTTTTCTCTTCCAAATGCTGCCCCACCCTGCCCCTGTGGAAAGTACCACAAGCAAACACCAGAAAGTCATTTTCTCCTGCACATCCCCTTCATCCAGATCCCCAAGACCCCAAGTAAGACATTCTGGATGCCCCAGTGAACTGCAAAATGGATCATGTTTCCCACTACCTAACACCTCCCCAAGCCATCTGGAAGTAGCTAAAGAACCATGCTGCCCCCGTATCCCAGACTCCCTTAATTTGCCAAGACCGAGGAAGCCCAGGTGTAGGGCCCCACCGGCCAGGTTTACCCAGGAAGATGAATTGAAGAGCCATGGAACTGGAAAGAAACTCCACTTCAGACTGTAGACACCTTGGGTTTGGGACCAGGTCTCAGCATTCTGCCCTCATCACCTTGAGCAATACTTTTTATAGCTTTCACTTTCCTCTGGGAAATGATGTAATTCTATCTACAACCTGATGTAATTTTTAATCCCAAATATGGGTCAATGAAAGCTACTTACACAGTTAGAATATTTTTAGAAGGAGGAGTAGGGAAGGTTATCAATGATCTACTAACTGGCCTATCTCATGGCTTTTCCTTAAGTCTTTTCCTTCCTGATCACTAGAATATCCAACACTATTGACCATTCCCTCCTCAAAGACCCCCTCCTCCCTTTCTCTCTTGGTTTTGCTTGACCCTTTCCCCTGGTTTTCCTCCCACCCAATCTGGCCACACCTGCTCATTCCTTTGGAATGTCTATTGGAACACCATTTCTGATCCCCTAATTATAGGTGGACCTCAGAGTCCTGTTACTTTCTCAGTGATTTTATCACTTCTGTTCAGAAGACTCCTAGACATTTATACCCAGCCACAATCTCTATTCTCTTTTGGAAATGTCCAAGGAATGTCTTGTAGGCATCTCACACTCAACATGTCTAGAAAAATAATTTAATATCTTTTCCCAAAAAACCCTCTACCCTCCCCCTAATTTCTCCATTTCTGTTGAGAGTATCATGATTTTTTCAGTCACTTCTGTTCATAAACTCAGAATAATCCTTGACTCCTTCTGCTCTCAACATCTAATCAGTTGGCAAACTTGACAATTCCTCCTCCACTATATATCTTGCAACTATCCCCTTGATTTCATTCACTCCACAACAAGCCAAGTTCAGGCCTTAATTATAGCCTAGGCTATTTCAATAGTTTTCTCATTCCGATCCATCTGTCTTACAGCTTCTGCCTTGATATTTCTAAAGATCAGATCTATGTCACTCTCTAGTTCAAGAACCTTTCTTTAATAGCCCCCATCTTGCCTCAAGAATGAAATAAAAATTCTTTTTCTTTTAATCCCTTTCTCATTCTAGCTCCAGTTATCCTTCCACGGACCTCATGTTCCAACCAAACTGACTTACTTACTGCTCTCCATACATATTTCATTTCCTACCTCCATGCCTTTAATGATATGTGAGTAAACTTGGAATAAGGAATATTGCCAAGAAAATGAATAATCAGAAAATGAAGTAGATGCGTCATATGTCGAGTGAAAAATGTCAAGTGGAAAGACAAAGTGCTTTGTAAATACCAATAGAATTTAGAGGAAAGTCATTATGTTGGGTGGATGTTCTTCGGAGGATCTTTGGAAGACCGTGGACAAGAGCCTTACAGCATTAGAAAGCATGGCTAGATTAAGAACCACACTACAATGATGACATTTTTAATACCTTACTATATTCAAGTACACTCAGGACAGGACCACGCTACTCTCTCTGGCTAGGGCTTGACACACAATTGTGTGGGAGATGTATGAATGTATTTAGGATGTGCAAAACTTGGGAATGTTCCTGAATAGATGGTGGTTTAGAAACTCACTTCCATTCATTCAGTCCCACTGACATTTAGACTTCTACTCCTTGAGGGTGAACTGATTCATTTGCTTGTTTACCAAGCTAAAACAGGCAGATAAGTCATTGCCTTTTCTGAATGGCTCCAAAGTCTGAAATAGATACTGTTCAAAGACTAATCATTACTTTTGGGAGCCAAGAACTAGAAGTAACATGTAGGAATGGATGTCACCAAGAAAATCCTTATGTTTGGTCTTCCAGTAAAAGAATTAGATGTTATGATCTCATCACCATGGATACTTGCCCAACACAATGGTGCAAGCCATTTATGACTTCCCAAACAAGGCGATACCCATCCATGGCCTCTCGTGGGCATTTTTCTAGATATTTATGTTTTACATGGATGCCCTATTTTTATTGTTTCTCTTCATATATGAGCCCCACCACCTCCAAAAGCAACAATAACTAGCCATGTGGATATATTTAGTAGTGCTTTTTAAATAGTTTTGTCCCTCCCATTAGAATGTAAAATTTTTTGTTCCAGCCACTCTGGAAAGTGATTTGAGACTATGGCCAAGAAATCATTCAACTTAACATAAGTTTTTTATTATAGCTTTTTATTTACCAAATATATGCATGGATAATTTTTCAGCATTGACAATTGCAAAATCTTTTGTTCCGATTTCCCCCCTCCTTCCCCTCATTCCCTCCCCCAGATGGCAGGTTGACCAATACATGTTAACTATACATAGCGTATAAGTTAAATACAATATATGTATACATGTCCATACAGTTATTTTGCTGTACAAAAAGAATCGGACTTTGAAATAGTATACTATTAGCCTGTGAAGGAAATCAAAAATGCACGTGGACAAAAATAGAGGGATTGGGAATTCTATGTAGTGGTTCATAGTCATTTTCCAGAGTTCCTTCACTGCGTGTAGCTGGTTCAATTCATTACTCTAAGCATAACTTTTGACCCAATGATACTGTTCCTAAATCTATACCCCAAAAAGATCAAAAGAAGACGAAAAGGACCCATATATATAAAACATTTACAGCATCTCTTTTGGTGAGAGCACAGAATTAGAAACTGAGAGAATACCCATCAATTGGAGACTGACTGAACAAGTTGTAGTGTGATAGTGATGGAATACTACTGGGCTATAAGAAATGAGGAAGGGGTTGCTCTCAGAGGAACCTTGAAAAGCTTGTTTGAAGTGATGCAAAGTGAAGTGAGCAGAACAAGCAGAATAATGTAGAGAATCACAACAATATTGTAAAGATATTCATCCTTGAAAGACTGATTTTACACAGTAATGATTAATTACACAGGGCTCAAGATGAAACATGTTACCCACTTCTAACTAGAGAGCAGATAAAATTTATAGTGCAGATTAGAACAGATTTTTTCTTTTTTCTTTTTTTTTTCTTCTCGATATGATTAATGCAAGAGTTTCTTTTACAGGACTATACATGTTTGTTATGAGTTTTGTATTATTGTAATCTTCTCAATGGATGGGGTAGTAGGAAAAAAGTGAAGGGAGAAGGAGAGGGAAAAGACAAAAGGAAATTAAAAGATTTACAGACAGAGACACACAGAGATTTAGGACCTGAAAATAAAATAAAATTTAATTTAAAATGAATATAAGCTATTTAGAAGTGGGGATCATTTTGTTTTTTCAATTTGTATCCCCAGAGATTAGTACAATGACTGGTGCATAATAGGGATCCTGTCAATGCTTTTTAATCAATTGCCTGATTTATCCAACAAAGTCCTATTTCAGGGCATCTTCTTCATGTAGATGTGACTAAACTTATAAAGAAGCGTTGCCTAGACCTTGATAAGGAATGAGAGAGAACCAAGACTTATTTCTAGACTAAATAAAAGCTTTTCCTGGAGGAGCAGAGTCAAGAGGGTAGATTAGAAGAAGTCACTCAGCCAAACTCTCCCAACATTACCCACCAAAATACTTTAAATATTCCACAAGTCAAATTTTGGAGTAGCAGAGTCAACAAAAGGCCAGAGTGAGACATTTTTTCCCCAGCCTAAGACAAGTCAGGAGATCTTCAGAAGACCCTGGGATAGGGTCTGTTCCAGAGCACTCATGGTGGCAACACCAGCAGTGGGCCTTGGAAATGTCTACAACAGAGGCGGTAGCAACTTTAGGAGCCCAGAGATAAAGGAGTCAAAAACTGGTCAGAGAGAGATTCATGGGCACCCTTCCAGAAACTGGTAAAAGTGATCAAACAACAACAACAAACTTGATCATAAAAATATACGATCATATTATCATAAAAAATGATAAAAGAGGTACAAAAATTTGCCGAGGAAAAAACTTAAAAAGCAGAATAGGCCAAATGGAAAAGGAAGTACAGAAGCTCACTGAAGAAAATAATTCCTTAAAAATTAGATTTGAGCAATTGGAACCTAATGATTCCATGAGACATGAAGGAGCAATAAAACAAAACCAAAAGAATTAAAAAATATAGAAATATGAAATGTTCCATCTGAAAAACAACTGACTTAGAAAATAGATTAAGGAGAGATAATTTAAGGATTATTGAATTACCTGGAATCCATGAACAGTAATAAAAGACATTAGACATCATTTTTCAAGAAATTAAAAGGAAAAATATTACTTTATTTGAGATATAGAGAGTAAAATAGAAATTGAAAAAAAATGATAATCAAATTTCAAAGTTCTCAGGCCAAAGGGAAAATATGTCAAGAATCCAGAAACAAATAAAATATTTCAGTGCAATATTTTTTGGTTTCCATGTTTCGAAGAGCTTGAAATACAATATTCTGGAACACAAAGAAGTTAAGATTACAACCAAGAATAATCTACTTAGCAAAACTAATTATAATCCTTCAGGGGAAAGTGAACATTTAATGAGATAGAGGATTTTCAAGCATTATTGATGAAAAGGCCAGAGGTAAAAATTTGACACTCACTCTGATGCTCTGACGCTCAGAGAAACATAAACAGGTAAACATGAAAGAGTAATTATAAAGGTCTAAATAAAGTTAAATGATTTACATTTCTGCATGTGAAGATTATGCATGTAACTCCTTAGAACTATTAAGCAATTAATGGGAGTTTACATAGAGAACATAGATATTGAATTGATTAAATTGTGCTGACTTCCAAAATAAATAACTAAAAGGGTGAGAAAGATTGATGCATGGGAGAAGGAGAAAGGGAGAGGTAAAATGGAGCAATTTTTTTTTTAACAGAAATGTGGTGCCCATGGAAAAATTTTTACAGTGGAGAAGAAAATTTGTAGTGGAGAATGATAGACTATGCTTGAACTTCCCTCTTATACTGGTTCAAAAAGGAAAGAATTTACCTAAAAACTCAGTTGTATATAGAAATGTAACTTATCTAATAGAGAACTAGGATAGAAAAAGGATAGGAGAATGGGGGTGAAGAGTAATAAAAGAAAGGATTGATTAAAAGAGACAATATTCTGAGTCAAAATAGATTTTCAAGGAAGAACAGGATAAAAAAAGTGAGAGAAGATGAAATGGGATGGAGGGAAATACACAATAATTATAACAATGAATGTGAATGAAATGAGCTTACCCATAAACTAGAAGCAGATAGGAAGATGGATTAGGAACCAGAATGCAGCAATATGTTCTTTAGAAGAGACATATTTGAAACAGGAAGACACATATAATAATCTTCACCCCAAATAAAAAAAATCAGGCAGGGGAAGCAATGATGATCTCAGACAAAGCCAAAGCAAAAGTCGACTTTATTAAAAGGATAATCAGGAAAAGTGCATTTTACTAAAAGATAACACAAAGAAATAATATAAAAAATTTTATAGCAAGTTTTTTAAACTATTTTTTAAATGTTTATTATTTATTAAATATATACTGAGGAATTTAATTGACAAATGAGTCAAATGTATAAAAGTTAGAGCCATTCCTCAATTGATAAATGATAAATGATAAATAAACAGGCAGTTTTCAGGAGATGAAATCAAAATTATCTGTAGTGATATAAAAAATGCCTAAAATCATTATTGATTTATTATTGTTATACTATTAGTCATTTCAGTCAATTCTGACTCTTTGTGACCCCATTTGGGGTTTGCTTGACAGGGATACTAATATGGTTAACTATTTCCTTCTTCAGCTCATTTTACAGATTAGGAATTGAGGCAAACAAGATTAAGTGACTTGTCCATGGTCACTTAGCTAGAAAGTATGTGAGGCCAGATATGACCTCCAGGGCTGGTATTCTAAGCATTACACCATCTACCTACTCTACATTATCTACTAGTGAAAGGCAAAATAAATAAATTCTGAAGTACCAGCTCACATCTCTCAGAAATGACAAATGCTAGAGGGAATATGTATAATAATGAACAATTGGTGAAGTACTAAACTGGTCCAACCATTTTGGAAAACATTTGGAACTCAACCCAAAGTTTATAAAACTGAACATTCCCTTTGACCCAGCAAAATTACTACAAAATCTGTGCCCCAAAAAGATCAAAGGAAAAAGAGGAAAAAAACCCATATGTACATAGTAGCTCTTTTTGTGGCAGGAAAGAATTAGAAACTGAGGTGCTGCTTAGCAAAGGGGAATGACTGAACAAGATGTAGCATATAATTGTGATGGAGTATTATTGTGCTACAAGAAATGATCAAGGTGTTGGTTTCAGATGCAAAGGGAGATGGGAAAAACCAGGAGATCTTGTTGAAAGTAACAGCAGTGTTGTAATGATGTTGTAACTGTAACTGTAAGGTAACTGTAAGGGTAAACGTTGATTGAGTAAATCATCAAATTACCCAATACCATCTAAAGCTACAATGTGTTACATCCAGATACTTTAACCAGGTGAATTTGTATCTCTGAAGATAAACTTGATAGACTTATTCAGATCATTGTAATTTAATGAGTTATCAGTGATTATAAATGGAATAGAGTTAAAATTGGCCTAGTTAATATTTTAGGTTATTCAGGCTACAATTAGTTATTCCATTATGTATTGATGATTGTATTAATTGTATTAGATTTATCAGATAGATTCATGCTGTTAGACCTCTTGTAAGAGCATGTATTAACATGGGTTAAGAACTTATTTATTGACAATACCCCAATTCCCCCAACTCCTAATAAGGTTTATTAGCTTCAGTAATACTCCCTCATCTTTATGAAACACTTCCATCTACTCTCTAGTGACTTTTGCTTTAAAACTTCAATATCCTGGGATTCTTGGTCAAAACCTGTGGAAGGTCCTGAGATGTTGGTGACAGGCTCTTGTGAACTTTGAAAAGCCCGGCTGAGATGGACTGCACTTGAAGATCTGTATCAATGACAAGATGCTGTGATGACGATGGACATTTCCCTTTAGACAACCATAAGATTTCCTTGCTTCTGGAATTGACCAATCATGGAATCATTTCACTAAATTCTATTTTTGATCCAGCAGTGTTTCTACTGGGATCATATCCCAAAGAGATCTTAAAGGTAGGAAAGGGACCACATGTGCAAAAATGTTTGGGGTGGCCCTTTTCATAGTGGCTAAAAAAACAGGAAACGGTATGGATGCCCATCAGTTGGAGAATGGCTGAATAAATTATGGGATATGAATGTTATGGAATATTATTGTTCTGTAAGAACATCAGAGGTGCACACAATTTTATAACTCTTGGGGCATAATTCCAGATTGCTCTCTGAAATGGTTGGATCCGTTCACAATTCTACCAGCAATGTATTGGTGTCCTAATTTTTCAAAAAAATTACTTTTTTAAAAATAAAGAATAAGTACATATAAAGCCAAGGGAATTTGGGAGGGAAGATTCTAGGGGTCAATCAGTCCAAACAGGCCCCTAACCTGTGGATGGCCAGAGTCAAACCGAGCAAGTTAGTGACAAGAAAGTCAGTAATCAAACAGAAGTTCAATTTCAAAGTGAGGGAAATGGCTTATAAGCAAGGAGGCAGATTATTCACATGTCCCAGAGCTCTATCCCTGGCAAAGCAGTGTGGGAAGATCTTGATACATATACCAATGGCTACCCAGTGGTCTATAGCCCTGACAATGAGGGATAACAGCAACAATGAGACAAGTTCAAATCATGGCAGGCCTGTGACTGGAACTTGGGTACTTATCTGAGATTGTCCAGAGCTTGTCTGAGCTCAGGGAACATCTGATGCTGGTCAAAGCAGTATAATAATTATGTGATTTTTGTCAGAGAAGGAGATCAGAAGGTGAGCGCAAAGAATTGTTGTTATGTCCAAGCTCAGGCACAACTTGCTTGTTGGGTCTTAACTCTGGAAAATGGAGTATCTCCTTATATCTTGACATTGGCTAGGGAAAATTATCAGAAAGGACTCAAAGAAATAGAGACCATCAATCTCTACTTTTGTAGAGTAATACAAACTTTTGTCAACCTGTGTTTCCAGATCCCATATCAAAAAAATAAGTCAGAGGGGAAAGGGTCTTATATGTGCAAAAAATGTTTGTGGCGGCCCTTTTTGTGGTGGCAAGAAACTGGAAACTGAGTGGATGCCCGTCAGTTGGGGAATGGCTGAATAAATTAATGTAAACGAATGGTATGGAATACTATTGTTTGGGAAGAAAACGAAGCAAATTGCATTCCCCTTGACTTTTGGGGGGAAGCGATGGGGGTGACTTCTGGGAAACTCTCCTCTGGGAGAGGCCCACCCTCAGGGAATCAAGATAAATGGTTTCATTCAGTTGGAAATCTTGGCAGGGACTAGTTGCACCCTCTGTTGAGTTGAAAATTAGTTCAGGACCACTCCTAACAGCTTATTCAATTGGAGATCTTGGCCTGATAGTCAGCTCAAACTGCTCCCCTGCCCCAGGCCAAGACTTACCCATAAAAAAGGGGTCTGTTAACACACCTTCCCTGAATTCCTAATTAAGAATTCTGCCCGCTAAGAAAGCTTCCTTCTTAGTGAACAATAAACTTCCTTTTTGTCAGAGATTTCGGGTTCACGAATTCTTTTGCATTGAACTTGTATCTCCAAGCAGAGGGGATCTCTCCCCCATCCCCACACCTCAACATTTGGTGGCTCCGTACAGGGATCCCCGAAAGTCCGGCTGAAGTAAGCTCCTCTTTTTGGGGGGTCCATTTTATAGTAAAGACAACTCAAACTCCCAGGGAAATTTTGCATTGTCTGGGAGCTCCACGTCTAGGGACACCTGGCCTGGAGTTCCTGTGACTTGACAAAAAGTCCCCTTAATCAAGGAAAGTTTTTATCATGTCTTTCTCTCTCTCTAGGGACACCTACAGAGAACAAAAAGCTATAGAATTGAAAAAATATGGGGCTTGCGGTAAAATGGGACGGCTCACTTCCTCTATTTCTAAGGATTCTCCTTTAGGTTGTCTCTCAAAAAACAGAGACAAATTCCATTTGAAAGATCTCAAGACCAAAAAGCTCGTTTACTTTTGCAATGCTGCCTGACCTCAATATATTTTGGAAATCAGGAAAAATGGCCCATTAATGGCTCAGTTAATTACAGCACCATCTAGCAGCTTGGTTTGTTTTTGCCAAAAGCAAGGCGAGTGGACTGAAGCTCCTTATGTCCTAGCCTTTATGGTCTTATCTCAAGATCCTAAATTAAGACAGCCCTGCAGAATGCTGCTGGTAAAATTATCTGCAGGGGAATTGAGGGTAGATCATGACCATCTAGATGACCCCCTCCTTTTCACTCTTTTAGGGGCGCAAGATGTTTCTGCTCCCCATTGCAGTCCTTATCAGGAGGCCTACAAATCCCTTCCAAAACCACCCCCTTATCAAAAACAGGACCTTGGGTCCCATCATATCCGATCCCTCTCGCTTCCTGAACCAGATTCTGAGGTCGCCCAGCCCCTATACCTCAGTCTTCCTGCAGGGAGTGGGACCGCCCCTTTCTCCCCCTCAGGAGCCTGATTCAACCACATCTTCTGTTCAGGACCCTGATCCAACCACCCCTTCTAACCTCTGCCCCCTGAGGGATGTAGCAGACTCTTGGGGAGGGACACTCAGCGTATAGGTGCCCTTAATGTCAGATATTTCTGGGCCGGCATTCCGAGGACCCCACCAAGTATATTGAGAGGTTTAAGGCCATTGCCCTCCAATTTGATCTTTCCTGGGGAGATCTTAATATCATTATCTCCTCCTGTTGTACCATAGAGGAAAAAAAGAGAATCTGGGATTTGGCTCACAAGTTTGGGGATGACATGGCTGCCTCCTCCTCTTCTGGTAGATATCCCCCAGGAGCGATAGCCGTGGAACTACCAGGAGGGGAATACAGACAGAGAGAGAAGGGAGCATCTCCTAACCTGCCTCACTGAAGGCATGAAGAGGGTAGTTAAGAAGCAGGTTAATGATGACAAACTTAGGGAGATCATCCAAGGAGCCGAGGAGAACCCTGCCCTATTTCAGGGCTGCCTTGTAGAGGCCCTGAGGAAATACACTCATCTGTACCCCACTTCTCTAGAGGGGACCACCGTCCTCGGCTTGCATTTCATTAACCAATCTGCCCCAGATAAATGGAGGAAGTTGCAGAAGTGAGCCCTGGGTCCCCAAACTCCCATGACCTGATTGTTAGAAGCAGCTTTTGGAGTCTTTAACACAGGGACCAGGCTGCAACAGAGGAGGAAGACTGCAGGGACAGAGAGAGAAATAAAGAGCAGGCTCATCTCTTGGCTGATGCTATTTCCGGGAAACACGGGAGTTCATGCTATTGGTGTAATGGGCACAGATACTGGGTAGGGCCACTGGGCACACAACTGCCCAAGGAAAAGGCCCCCACGAGACTTACATGAACTGATGCTAAGTGAAATGAGCAGAACCAGGAGATCATTATACACTTCGACAATGATATTGTATGAGGACATATTTTGATGGAAGTGGATTTCTTTGACAAAGAGACCTGAGTTTCAATTGATAAATGACGGACAAAAGCAGCTACACCCAAAGAAAGAACACTGGGAAACGAATGTAAACTATCTGCATTTTTGTTTTTCTTCCCGGATTATTTATACCTTCTGAATCCAATTCTCCCTGTGCAACAAGAGAACTGTTCGGTTCTGCAAACATATATTGTATCTAGGATATACTGCAACATATCCAACATATAAAGGACTGCTTGCCATCTAGGGGAGGGGGTGGAGGGAGGGAGGGGAAAAAAAATCGGAACAGAAACGAGTGTCAATATAATGTAATTATTAAATAAAAAATTAAAAAAAAAAAAAAGAAAGAAAAGGCCCCCAGCCCTTGCCCTGAATGTACCCAGGAAGGACACTGGAAGAGGGACTGCCCGTAGAGGGGCAGAGCTGCTGTCTCAAACCTCACCCTCCGACCTCCTCAGGATAAGGAGTAATAGTCCCAGGGTTTGGTCAGGGCCCCCTTACTCCCTCCCCACCGCTGAACGCAGAGTTACTTTGGATGTGGCAGGTAAGGCCATTGAAATTCTTTTTGATACGGGGCCTCTCTTTCGGTTTTGCTCTGGCACTCTGGTCCCACTTGACCCTCTCCCTAAAGGTAATGGGAATTGAAGTTTTGAGACTTTCCTTCTGCCCTGTCAGTTTGTGACCTGTTGTTTAAACACTCCTTTGTTATTATTCCCTCCTGTCCTGCTCCCTTATTTAATGGTGAATTTGGGGAGCCAATTCTCTCTTCTCAGACCTCCGAGTGATCTTTTTGTACTCCTTTTGAGGCTCTCCCATACCTCTTATGAAATCTGGGAGGAAGTAGTTTTCTGTGTGGGACCAGGGAATCCCTGGGAGGGTGACACAAGCCACCCCAGCTTTAATTAAGCTGCGGGATCCCAGGGTATTTCCTCATAGAAGTCAACACCCCAATAAAGCCAGAGGCTAGGGAAGGGTTACAACCTGTGATTGAGAATTTCTTAAGTTTAAGCTTTTAGTTCCCTGTGAGTCTCCCTGAAATACTTCAATTTTTTCTGTTAGAAAACCAAACAGGGAGTTTAGAATGGAGCAGGATCTCAGGGCAATTAATGAAGCCATCATTCCAATCCATCCTGTCGTGCTTAACCCTTATACAATCTTTTTTTTTCTTTGAGACAATTGGGGTTAAATAACTTGCCCAGGGTCACACAGCCGGGAAGAGTTAAATGTCTGAGGCCAGATTTGAACTCAGGTCGTCCTGACTTCAGTTGGTGGGTTCTACCCACTGCACCACCCAGCTGCCTCCCTCCACAATCTTTACTCAGATTCCAGGAGACACAGAATGGCTCTCCATCCTAGATCTTAAAGACACCTTCTTCTGCATACTTCTGCATAAAGACTCATAGTTTCTCTTTGCTTTTGAATGGGCGAAGCCCAGGAAGCCTCCCCAGCAGCTCATTGGACGGTTCTGCCTCAGGGCTTCTAGAAAAGCCCCCAATATTTGGGCAGATACTGGCTAAAGCTTTAAGGGAACCAGAGCTGCCGGCAGCAGTCTCATCCAGTATGTGGACGACACTTTACTCTGCATTGCCACCAGAGAGGAGTCCCTAAATGCAGCCATGAAAATGCAGCTAGATTTTCTAGCCACTAGGGGCTCTAGGATTGTGTGCCAGTCCGTCAAATGTTTGGGCCACAATCTCACCCCTCACTTCTCTGAGGAGAGGAAACAGACCATTTTAGGCCTCCCAGAGCCTGCCTCACCGGAGCAGCTCCACACTTTCCTGGGCATGGCCAGCTTCTGCAGGATCTGGATTCCCAATTCTGGGATTATTGCCAAACTCCTCTACGATTCCATTCAAGGCCCTGATAACCTTCCTCTTGAATGGGGACTTGATCAAGGCAAGGCTTTTAAAACCCTGAAGGCCAAACTGACCTCTGCCCCTGCCCTGGCCCTGCCTAACTTGGAGAAGCCCTTCACTCTGTGTGTGGATAAAAGGTGAGGTCAGGCCCTGGGGGTCCTAACTCAGCCTCTGGGACCTGACCCCAGACCCATTGCTTACTTCTCAAAGAAGCTGGACTCAATTTCCCTAGGAGGGCCCTCCTGCCTCAGAACCATGGCTGCCACGGCCCTTTTATTGAAGAAGCCTCAAACCTGACCTTGGGACAGCCATTGGCGGTTTTAACACCCCACTGGGTCCACAGCCTTTTAGAAGCCGAAGGGCATCAGTGGCTTGCTAGGGTGCGGCTTACTAGCTATCAGATTTTCTTGTCTCCAAAAACCCCAGAACTGACTCTCAGGTGCGTCACACTCTTAACCTGCCACCCTGCTCCCTGCCAACACTCAGTCAGGAGACACTCTCCATAACTGTGAGGAAGCTCTGGATTCTGTCTACTCCAGCAGATTTGACTTAAGGGAAATTCCTCCTGAGAACCCAGACGGGGAGTGGTTCACAGATGGGTCCAGCTTTCTTGAAAGTGGAGAAAGAAAGGTGGGTTATTCTGTGGTGACTCTCCCTGGCACCCTAGAACTGAGCCGCTGCCTCCGGGGACCAGTTCCTGCCCAGAAGGCTGAGCTCATTATGTTAAGCAGAGCTTTGGAACTGGGAAAGGGAACATATTTTGCATATTCACGGGGCTAGATAGAAAGAAAGGGGCTTGTTGACAGCAAAATGTTCTTCCATTAAACTTGCAGCAGGAATTCCTGCAAGCGGTCCACGAACCGAGGGAGGTTTCCATCATATTTTGTAAAGGACACCGGAAGGGAGATTCGCTTCAGGCCAAGGGAAATAGGTTTGCAGACTCAGCTGCTAAAACTGCTGCCCATTCACCCCTGACTGTGGCACCTTTAATCCCCCAGCCCTGATTCTTATACCCTTCCTATACCCTTCACAGGAAAAAGCTTGCAGAAGAAAGGGGGCATATCCTTTCTCTTTCTGGCTGGTTTCAAATACCTTCAGATACCTCTTAATCCCAGAGCCACATCAGTGGAAACTGACCTTTGGCCTCCACCAGGCCTCGCACCTGGGGAGAAACACTCTCCAGTCCCTGGTGAACCGCATTTTCACTGGCCACAAGCTGGGAGAAATGATCAGGTGGGTCTGCCAGGCTTGCCCAGTTTGTGCCCGGGTGAATCCTGAGGGAGCCGTTAAACCTTCCCTCCTCTGAAGCCGGTTCAGAGAAGGGGCACGTCCCCTGGTGAGGATTAGCAAATAGACTTCACCCATATGTCTCCTTACAGAGGTTTCAGGTTGCTTCTGGTCTTTGTTGACCCTTTTGCTAACTGGGTGGAAGCTTTTCCTTCTAGAATTGAGAAGGTTCAGGAGGGATCCAAGGGCTTACTGAACGAGATCACACCTGGCTTTGGTCTGTCTCGCTCCTTGCAGAGCGATAATGGCCGGCCTTCTCTTCCCAGGTAACCCAGGCTGTAGACAAAGCACTTAAAGTCCCTCTACCTGGCGTCCTCAGGTCTCAGGAAGGAGGAGAAGATGAACCACACCCTCCAGTGAGTCCTCACTAATCAGAGACTCCAAGGATTGATAAGGGACCTCCCATTAGAGGTGCTTAGAGTCCGAATTGCCCCTGGGGAGAACATCAAGCTGGGCCCCTTACAACTTCTGTGTGGGAGGCCCCTCCTCACCTCTGACATTCTTGTAGATCCAGAACAGACTCTGGTTACCCAGTTTGTCACACAGCTCGGGACAGTCCAGAAGGCCCTCTCTGAATATGCGAACGAGCATCTCCCTAAACCTGCAGATGCTCATGCTCAGGTCGCTCCCCCTGTAAATCTGGGGGACGTGGTGTCCTTGAAATCCCAGGAATCACCAGCAGGATGATTTCAGAGAGGCCTGGAGAGACCTGCATGATGCTGAGTGAAATGAGCAGAACCAGAGATCATTATCTATGGCAACGAGACTATAATGGACGTGGCTCTCTTCAACAATGAGGTGATTCAAACCAATTGCAATTGTTCAGTGATGAAGAGAGCCATCCACATCCAGAGAGAGGTCTGTGGGAACTGAGTGTGGGCCACAACATAGTATTTTCACTCTTTCTGTTGTTGTTTGCTTGCATTTTTTTTCTTTGGTTTTTTGCCTTCTTAATCCTTTTTTTTTTTTTTTTTTTTTTTAGAATGTGTGATTTTATTCTAGATTGAGTCTGCTTTTCTTTTTCTTTTTCTTTTTATTTTAAATAACTTTTTATTGATAAAACCCATGCCAGGGTAATTTTTTTTACAACTTTATCCCTTGCATTCACTTCTGTTCCAATTTTTCCCCTCCCTCCCTCCACCACCTCCCCCAGATGGCAAGCAATCCTTTACATGTTGGATAGATTACAATATATCCTAGATACAATATATGTGTGCAGAACCGAACAGTTCTCTTGTTGCATAGGGAGAATTGAATTCAGAAGGTATAAATAATCCAGGAAGAAAAACAAAAATGCAAGCAGTTTACATTCATTTCCCAGTGTTGTTTCTTTGGGTGTAGCTGCTTCTGTCCATCCTTGATCAGTTGAAACTGAGTTAGCTCTCTTTATCGAAGAGATCCACTTCCATCAGAATACATCCTCAAACAGTATCATTGTTGAGGTATATAATGATCTCCTGGTTCTGCTCATTTCACTCAGCATCAGTTCATGTAAGTCTCGCCAGTCCTCTCTGTATTCATCTTGCTGGTCATTCCTTACAGAACAATAATATTCCATAACGTTCATATACCACAATTTATTCAACCATTCTCCAACTGATGGGCATCCATTCATTTTCCAGCTTCTAGCCACTACAAACAGGGCTGCCACAAACATTTTGGCACATACAGCTCCCTTTCCCTTCTTTAGTATCTCTTTGGGATATAAGCCCAGTAGAAACACTGCTGGATCAAAGGGCATGCACAGTTTGATAATTTTTTGAGCATAGTTCCAAATTGCTCTCCAGAATGGCTGGATGTGTTCACACACATCCATGGCTCCTTTGGGTCAGTCCCCCAAGCACTCTGCCTCATGGTGTCTTTCCCCTTCTCCTTCCCCCATGCTACATGGTATCTCCCCTAACTCCACTCTGCTTCCCAGTCCCACTTCTCCTCCAAGTTAACTCACTCTTTTAAGGTGCTAGGTCTAGCCTGCCAGCTAAAGGCATGACAAGCCTCATGTATCAGTTTAATCCATTTTTTTCTTGTGCAACAGGATAACTGCATAAATATGTATACATATATTGGATTTAACATATACTTTAATATATTTAACATGTATCAGATTACCTGCCATCTGGGGGAGGGGATGGGGGAAGAAGGGAAAAAGTTGGAACAGAAGTGTTTGCAAAGGTCATTGTTGAAAAATTACCCATGCACATGCTTTGTAAATAAAAAGCTTTAATAAAAAAAATTACTCAGAAAATCAAAAAATTTCCCCCAACAGGATGCTGACTAATCCATGTACGTACGAATAAATTACTATGGAAGGATTCCAGAAGTCATTGCCAATGATATAGGAATCTTAGTCAAAAAAGGTAAAAATCTTTAGGGAGATGGGTGTGTTTTCATTAAAGGCAATGACTTCAGAAGATTGGATCTGAGAAATGGACAACTGGGCAGGAAGTCGGTCAATAAGAATAAGATCTGGATGTCTAAACTATGCTGACAACCTAGAAATGGCAGTCTCTGAATCAGATTGTGGGAGGGTAACTTTCAGGACATTTGAAGAAAGGAGAATATTCTGTAAATAAAAATACAGGTAAAGTCAAACCAAGAGATATTGGAAGCTTCCAAAAAAGGAAATTTGGTTGCATGTGCTATCAGGTTCAGTTGAGATGCTGGTTAATCTTGCTAAGGTGCCTTTCCTGACCTTAACTGCTCCTTTTATATTCTGTATAACAAGAGATGTCTTCCATTGGGTAGGGGAAAGTGAAGAGAGAAATAGACTTAGAAATGAGAGAAATCCAAAAATAATATATCAGTAAAAAAAAAAAAGGAAATTATAATATCCATTTGTTTAAAAAAAATGAAATTCCAATGACACAAAGAGAAGCAATTCTAGAGTGTGTGGTATTGTTGTTGTTGTTGAAAAGATCTTTTGAGAGATAAGATTTGCGCTGAATCTTGAAGGAAGTCAGGAAGTGGAGGTCAATTCAAGTCAACGAGCATTTGGTCAGTGTTTGTGCTAAGTGCTAGGGATACCAAGAAAGACATAATCCGGTCTCTGCCTTCAAAGAGCTCTCAGTCTAATGAGGGGGCACATGGAAGCCGCTACAGACAAAGATGGAGACAGAAATAATTGGAGAAAATCCCCAGATTTTAATGGAGATTTGAAGGGAACCAAGGGAAGCCCGAGGTAGCAATGAGGAGAATTCCAGACCTGGGCAAAGGCTCGGAGGCAGGAAATGGAGTAGTGTGTGCAAGCAAAAGCACATGGGTTTGTGAAACCGGCTTTGTGTGGAGAGGAATAAAGTGTAAAAAGACTGAGAAGCTGAAAAAGACCCCAGATTGTGAGGACTCAATCCTGCAGTGCAGATGGATACATCTATTCATTCTCTTCTGTGTACCAGGCTGAGCCACTAGGTGGTGCCATAGTGAATAGAGTAGGGGACCTCGAGTTGGGAAAACTCTTCTTCCTGAGTTCAAACCCAACCTCAGACACTTTCTAGCTGAGTGACTGTGGGCACATTGGTGCGATCTATGATCTGGGGTTTGGCACCAAAAACTGGAGTTTGGTCACATGAAGAATTCCCAATGGCTGTTCTCTTTGGTAAATGGTAGATTTATTTGGGGAATAGGTTACAGACAAAATGAGCCATACAACAGACACAGGGGATGATAAATATGAAATAGAGCGGAGAGCATATGACAAAGAAGTGGAACTCTCAATTACCCAGTAGACAGGGGGTGCCCCATAAGGCTGGTCATGCCTTTAGCTGGCAGGCTAGACCTAGAACCCTAAAAGAGTGAGTTAGCTTAAGGAGGAGAAGTGGGGCTGGGAAGCAGAGTGGAGTTACGGGAGATACCATGTAGCATGGGGGAAGGAAAAGGGGAAAGACACCATGAGGCAGAGTGCTTGGGGGACTGACCCAAAGGAGCCATGGAATGGCCATAAGTAGATTCTATAGGGAAGATTTAACCCTAAGGACATAACTAGGATTTCTACAGAGGCTAAGTCTCAGGAATTTAACATAACTTAGATTTCAGACTGGACCACTTCCCTAAAGGGTGGGACCATGAAACTAAACTGATCTCTATCAGAGCCTCCTGTCTGCTTGTCTCAGGGGTCAGTTTAGTTGCTCTTGGTCCAAAACACCATTCAGGACTCATCAACTTCATCCTATTTGCCTCAGTTTTCTCATCTGTAAAATGAGCTGAAGGGAATGGCAAGCCATTCTAATAACTTTGTCAAGAAAACCCCAAATAGAGTCGAGAAGAATTAGCTACAAGTGAACAAATGACTGGATAACTATATTATTGTTATAAAATAAATAGCCACCCTTTGTAATCTGTGCTGAATGCCCATTATAAGGTCCTGAATGACTAGGGGCAGTTGGCAGAGAAAGACTGAGGCAAACAGGGAAGGGCACCGATGGGAATCAATTAAACTTCGTAGCCCTCCTTTGCTCTGTCCACCAAAAAAGTCAGTTATGTCAAACCCCTGAGATGGAGGACATGGGCAGCCCAGCTATGAACTGTTAGAAAATACAGTCATGTCCCTGAGGTTAAAATTTCCATATAAATTTACCTATGGTGCACATCAGCTTTGCTGAACCTCTTGGGTCAGTCCATCACAACTCTGCCTCATAGAGTCTTTCCCTTCACCACTCCCCCATGCCACATGGTTTCTCCTCTCAAACCCCACTTCTCCTCCTTGTTAATTAACTTTTTAGGGTATTAAGTCCCTTTTAGGGTTTAACCCGTCAGCTAAGGACACGCCTTAAACCTCAAGAAATGTTCCTTTTTTCCTGGCTAATTGTACGTTCCATTAAGGAACTTGCCCTTTCCATCATTAATTGTTAAAATCCTTTTCTTGCTAACTATATGCTCTCCCATTCTATTTCCTATTTGCCATTCCTGGTATCTATTGTATCTCTTCATTTTGTCTTTAATCTCTTCTCCTAAAAAAACCCGACTTTTGCCAGAGAGAATGGCCATTTTGAATTCTTCACGTGACCGAACCCCAACATTTGGTGCTCTCCTAAAGCCCACCGTCTGGTGCCACACCATTTGTTGCATCAACCACATAATTCCTTTATGCCATGAACTGAATCTTTATTATATTATTTTATATATAATTTATATTTATTATTATATTTAGTTTAAATAATATCCTTTCACGATCTGTTGCTCTCCCAAATCTATTTCATATTACCTCTTCTGGAACCTATTTTTATCACTTCAGTACAAAATAATGAAATCAGAAATAGAATTGACTGGCTGAAGGCCAGGGCTGCTTCATGCTTTATAATAATGAAACCCTCCACTACAAGTTCACAGCAATTTACTCAAGCTCAAGGCGGAAAGAAATAATTCCATCCCCAAACTCCGATTCGATGAAAGCAGAGATGCTGTAATGGGATAGGGGTCACAGTTTAGCTCTCGATTCCACCAAGTTCCAAGTCCAAAGCCCCAGGGTACAAGCAGGGCTGGGAGCAACATCTGGCCCGAAATCCTGACTCCAAGGTTGCCAAGACCCAATTTTCCCAGAGAAAACTAGTTTTTGCCTTTCTTGGTAACTTCAGAACTTAGAACAGATACTTAATAAATGCTTATTGACTTATATTGGCTTATACCTCCTATATTTCCTGGTTTCTTTCGAACCAAATAAACTAAAAACACTTCTCAGGTCCACAGAGGGAAGGTAACTTTTCCCTCCACACTCAGCTTCATTCAGATGCTCATGCGATGGCCATCTGAAATACCTTTGTGTGGGATGGGTGCTAGACCCCCTTAACCAAACTGATTACTCAAAGGCATCTTCAGATACAGAGAGAAAGCATTATTTGGTCCTTGCCAGGAGAGGTCCAAGCATACCAGCTGAGCAGCCCTGGAGGATGTGTGGCCCTCGGCCAGAAACAGGGAGTGAATTATATACCAAAAGACTTGTTTCATTGGATGGACTGAAAAGGAAGAAACAATGGTCAGCAACACTGTCTACTTCCTGTGGGTCATGTGACCTCCTGAAGCTTAGAACTAAACTTTTTCTGTCCTTCAGCCATCTGAGAATAGGGATTGTGTGACTTCCTGAAACTTAGGCCTCGGGTCTGATCCGCTCCCTCTCATAGACTTTTTGAGAAAACTTCACTTGGTCCCAGTCAGTTCCTCCTCTTTATTTTATATGTTTGAAGCTTTCTTACCTCAGTCTTGATCTATTTCTTCCACTAGGACATCCTTGTTATCTAGGCCTTCAGGCTGCTCCCTTCTCTTCAGTATTAACCATAACCCACCCTCTTTCATTTAGAACCCACACCCACCATCAGTGGAAGCTTTCAGCAACCACTTTAGCCAAGAAATCTTGAACTAGTCTAGTGATTAAGTGCACAAGCAAGCAGGTGACAGGATAAAGCTGCTTAAAGCAATGAGCAGGAATCAGAGACCCCGCTTCCACCAGCTCTCACCATCTGTCTTGGACACCCAGATATCACAAAGCAGATTGGCGTCCGCAGCCAATGTTACCTGTGGAGGCCCCGTGGCTCAGGCCTCAAGCAGTCTAGACCCAGACTCATTTGGGACAAAGAGACTGGAGCTGCCCAGTGGGGTCCAGATTGAGGAGGGGAGACAAGTGACTTGTGGGCGGCAGCATCCGGTGTTGAATGTCAGAATCAGGTCTCAGGTAATTTCAGGTTGACCAACTCATTGGATTTCATGGCTTGGATTCTGGAAGAAACAACTCTCATAAGTAGATTAAAAATGCAAGGACTAAATATAAGCAAAAGAAAAAGAATAAACAAAAATGGAATTCGTATGGAGGTTACTGAGGACAGTAACAAGGAACCCCCTCCAGAGGTAGAATGGGGGAGAAGTGAGATGCTCATGAATGTCTCTCATCCAGACAACTTTTCCTAGAATAAATACCAAAGAGCATTATCCCCAAGTTCCTGCTTTGTTTCCTCCAAGGAGTTGGGGCATTGGGTAGAACATCATGACTCTAGAACTTTTTCAGTCTTACATGGGAAGGCTTTTACCTAATAAGTACAGGTGTTAATAAAAATCAAAAGCAGTTTGAAGCCCCTGCCAGGGGGCATATGTGCAATATCCATCTGCCAGTCCTCCCCTAAGTATGTGCCCCTTTTCTGGATAGACTTGGAGTGGGAGACTTATGAGGGAATTAAAGGTGCCATGGTCAGGGGCATGGCAGCAGCATGGGCAGCTGAATCTGCAAGCCTGTTTCCCTTGGCCTGAAGTGAATCCCTCTTTTGCTGTCCTTTATGAAACATAACAGAAACCTCTCTGGGTTCATGGACAGCTTGCCATAACTGTTCCCCTCCATACTTAATGAGGGAATGTTTGGTTGTCAAAAAATCCCCTTTCTTTCTATGATGCCCCATGAGCATGCAAAACATGGAAGAAACATTTGGAGTCAGTATAGACGTTCACTCTCATTCCTTTCCCCAATTCTGAAGCTGTGATATAGGCAAGAACACTCTGAATCTGGTGGGGAGCCAGAATCCCCAATGACTGACCCAGGATGAGCTTAGGGACTTCCTCAGTTGGAAAGACTATCGTTGCTCTGAGGTGGGAGGGTCATCCCAAAGACACCAAATTTATTTGAGAAGCAAAGCGTCTGGAACAGGTCCCAGGGTCTGAGTCAAGATCCCTGCACCTGGACTTGCCTTTCAACAACATACAGAATAAAAGGTTTTAAGTAGGGTTAAGGGGAAGAAGTCAGTTTAGTTTTCAAGGTCTTAAAAACCCTTGGCCTGATCAGAGATGGGATAAGATTGTTTGCTTCCTCTCTGCAGTAAGCAAAAGGGAAGTGGGAGTTAATTCATGGCCCAAATATTTAACAGAATGATAGGCAGAATGGCCTTCAGACAAAGAAACTCTCGCCCCAGGAAGCCAGAAAGTTAATGGTTTTTATGGCAGCAGCCAGAGAAGCCTCCAGGGCTGGACTGCAGATCAAGATATTATCTACATGTATTGTGCTCATGCCTTCTGCTTACTACTTGCTCTGATTACAGAAATTTGCTATTAAGAGGAAAAAACAGGAACATGATTACAATATAATAAATATAATGAGTCAAAACCGATCAGGTTGAGGCCTGAAGCACATGACTGGCAGGATAAAGCATCCTTAGCTCTGTTTGACAACCAGTCATGCAGTAATGATGGGAAGAACCCTGAAACTGTCCTCCTTGAAACTGTCTTTCTTGACTTTTGGGGTGAGCCCTGAAACGCTCCTCTGACAGGGAGCTTCGGGGAAGCTAAGTGGTTTCATTAAGATTGGCCCAGGACCACTCCCTACTTAGCTGGAACTTCAGTGGTCTCATTTAGCTGGAGATCTAGGCCTGGGGGCAGTGACAACATTGAAGGAATTTCATTCAATTGATCTCTTATTTTAAAAAGGCCATTTTAAACTCATAACTTTGCAGAGGCCTAAAAGCAGGACCACACCATGCCGAAACCTCTCTCTCTCCTCGGCATAGCTGCCTGTCAGGACCCCTGCCTGCTGTGAAGACATTCTCTTCTCAGTGTTAACACCTCTGTTTATCTCTCTGCTAGGATTTCTCTGCTAGGGTCTTTATCTCTCTGCAAGGACTGACTTCTCAGTGCCAATAAAACTTCCATTTTGACAATCAAACTTTTTGGGTTCATGAATCCTTTCACGTTTAACTTGTACTGACCAAAGAGGGGTTCCCACAACTCTCTGCACTGCCACTGACCGCATCATTTGGTTCCCTAACGTCATCATTTAGTTCCCTGATTGGGAATTGAATCATTTGGTTTTCTAACCTCATCAGTAACAATTTCACCTCACAGACAGACTCAGGAATAATCAGATGGGAAACAAAGAAGTAGAACTGGGAAACTGAGTCAAAAAGGATTCCACCTTAAGCAGAAGCTAAGGTTGTCCTCCCAGCTCTTGCTCAGACATCCACCTGTAACAGTTCATGAAGGCATCCCTCTGAGTAATTTATGGCATTTTCCTCAGATGGTGGGTTACTGGCTTAATGATCCATCAGGCGATCATATCCAAATTCGAAATTCAAAACAATGTAGTTAAGTTTCATCTTAATAGCAAGTTTCATCAATCAAAAGCTTCAGGGCTAAATAAAAACAAAAACAAATCTTACAAACCATTATGCATAACCTATATCATTATACACTTAAGTAAATATTAAATAATTTACTGAAGACAAATGGAGACTTCGGTAGAAATAATCATTTGCAGAAAACTTGCAGTTCTAACAAACTTCTTAAAAGTTTCTTGCATTGCTAAGTCGTGGAATCTTTGATACAGCATCAAAAAATGACTTTGTCTTCATGCAAATAATTAGTATAGTTTTCAATCCTAAATTTTAGATTACCAAAAATCCCAATCAAAAACCTCCAGAACCTAAAGGTAAAGAGACTGGAACTCTACACCCAGAACCTAACTTTTTTCCAAACCCACCAAGTTCACAAAGCAGAAGCTGAAGTCTACTTCCTCTGCCTGTCCAACCAGAAATCCCAATCATGTCTCTGGGGCCAAATCTTCCCCATAAAATCTACCCATACACCTCCCCATGCGCTGCTTTCCTCCCCTGTGTCCGGCCCACCAAAGCACTCCACCTCATGGTGTCTTTCCCTTTTCCCCATGCCATGTGGTATCTCTCCTAATACCCCTATGCTTCCCAAGCCCACTTCTTCTTACAACTAACTACTTTTTTGGGGGTGCTAAGTCCCCCTAAGGATTTAGCCTGCCAGCTAAGGACATGCCCCAACACACTGGGTGTTTCTTTTCTCTTGGCAAATGGCAAGTTCCTTCCACTAAAGAATCTGATCTTTCGTTTCATCATTAATTATTAAAACTCCTTTCTATGCTCTCTCACTCTACCTCAGATGTACCATTTCTTGTATCCATTCTATCCCTGTATCCCTCTCTCTTTCTAATAATTGATCACATCAATAATCCATGACAATTTTAACATACACACCAGTTAAAATAATGATTTTAAAATCAGTACTTTACTTTGTGATATTCTAACTAGATGTTCCATTCAGACTATCAATTGCTTTTGCAAATCAATCTTTCTTGTTCCTTGCAAACAATCTTGTTTTTTAAAAAGACTTTTAAGATCCACAATACAGCTAATATCTAAATAACTTTGGACTACATTTCATAAAACTTATATATTAAGTCCAGCAGAGCTGACAAAAATTTAAAGCATAGCTCATCATTTCTACAAATTACCCAATATACACTTTAGAAAGCAAAATATTTCATCTAATTAGGGGATAAAAACATGTGACCTCTTAAGGCAAGTTACCAGAACTTTGTTTTAGCAACCTATTTTTTAACTCAAAATTAAATCAAATACAGATTTAAATTTCCAGTAGCAATGTTTCAATATTTGCACACCAATTTCTATGATCTTGTGCTTAAAGTAATCAAGTTCACAATTCTAGCACACACACACACACACACACACACACACACACATATATATATATATATATATTTTTACTTTTTCCTTTTTTTTTAAATTACTTTTTATTGACAGAACCCATGCCAGGGTAATTTTTTACAACATTATCCCTTGCACTCACTTCTCTTCCAATTTTTCCCCTCCCTCCCTTTACCCCCTCCCTCAGATGGCAAGCAGTCCTTTACATCTTAAATAGGTTACAGTATATCCTAGATACAATATACTAGCACATATCATTTAATAGTGATTGCCTCATATAACTGTAATAATAAGAGATTCATTATTTAAAATTTACAACTCATATTGATATCTAAGGAGGTGGCCTTAAGCTCAATGTTATTGGTGTAAAAGCCCATCATTAAAAGTTGTTCCTACTTAACAAAATTGTAGATTATCAGTAAACTCATTCCTGCATTGGGGCTTATGCAACTCAAACAAGTTATTTCTCAGGGATTACAGTATTATGCAAAATACTTTTCGGAAGCCTCACAAACTTACAATTTAAGAGAAATTCCAGAAAAAGACTCCTCTTCACGTCCTATCTGTTTGCTTTTTTTGATTGACATCCATTTTCTTGGGGGATATCCTCCCCCCAATTCAGAGCTGATACTTCTCAGGTCCCCAAACTTTTAAACTGCAAACATGATCCAGATAAAAAAAATTTAAATAAAAACTTTAAATTAGAAGTCAAATCTCCTGCTCTATGCTGTTTTTCTTTTCTTTTTTTTTGTTTATATTTTTTTATTTATTGAACTAAATACACAATAAGAAGAAACAGAATAGAAAAAAGAAAGATAGAAAAGGAAACTAAATAATAAAAACAAAATAAAACAAAATATTAAGATGTGCCCAGCAGAACATCAAGGAGGATTCAAAATATATAACAATAAATTTCCATTTCAATAAAGTGCATGTGATAATAGAAGAAATTATTAGGAGTGTCCATCTTTTCTTAACTTTCTTGTGGGTTATTCTTTTGTTTTCTGCAGAATACTTTTCTTTCTTTTTTTTTATAAAACAAAAATTTTTAATAGGCATATGTTAAAAATAAAGATAATACAAAATTGTTAATAGGTACACATTAAAATTAATATATAACATATAACACAAAGATTGTTAATAGGCACATATTAAAATTAACACATAATACATAAAAGTGTTAATAGGCACATATTAAAATAAACATATATAACACAAAGGTTGCTAATAGGCATATTAATAAGGGCATTTTGGGTGGCACAGTGGCTAGTAGGCTGGTCCTGGCATCAGGAAAACTTCTCTCTGGTTGTTGCTCAGTTGTGACAGCCTTGTCCAGCCCTTGTTGTCCCCATTTGGCCTTTTCTTGGCAGAGATCTTACCTAGTGGATCCAGTGGATCCACTTTGTCAGAGGTAAAATGACTTGTCCAGGGCTAGGCAGGATGTGAGGCTAGATTTGAATTCAGTTCTTCTTGACTCCAGGTCCTGTGCTCTAGCTTTTTTTTTTTTTTTTTTTTTTTTTTTTTTTTTTTTTTTTTTTTGAGTGGGTTGGGGAGGAGACATTTATTTGGTCACCCCAAATACAGGATTTGGAGGCATAGGAGTCAAGGGCATGTTACAGTGTACCTGACCATGGGAAGCACAATGGCAAGTGAAAAGAACATCGACTCTGAAGATAGAGGACTTGAATGAAACACTTGAGTCTTGCAGTGTATCCTTCAATTTCTCATCTTTGTTGAAGTAGTTGTAGGAGGAGTTGGGTTGAACTGTATTCTCTTACTTTACTATGTTGTCTAGTTTCTCCTTTTTCTACTTCTCTTGATTCCTGTTGTTGGAGATCAAATTTTTTGTTTAAGTCTGGTTTCTTCCTTAGAAACAGATGGAATTCCTCTGTTTCACTAAATGTCCATCTTCTTCCGTGGAAAAAAATACTCAGCTTAGCTGGGTAGTTTATTCTTGGCTGCATTCCAAGTTCTTTTGCCTTTCGGAATATCTGATTCCAGGCCCTTCGATCCTTTAATGTTGAGGCAGCCAGATCTTGCATGACCCTTATTGTGGCACCTCGGTATTTGAACTATTTTTTCCTGGCTGCTTGTAAAATTGTTTCTTTAGTCAGAAAATTCTGAAGTTTGGCCACAATATTCCTCGGAGTCTTTATTTTAGGGTCTTTTTTAGAAGGTGTTCGATGAATTCTTTCAATGCCTATTTTCCCTTCTGGTTCTATTACTTCTGGGCAGTTCTCTTTGATGATTTCCTGTAAAATAGTATCTAGGCTCTTTTTTTCATCATAATTTTCTGGTGTCCGATGATCTTCAGGTTATTTCTCCTAGATCTATTTTCCAGGTCTGTTGTTTTTCCAAGTATATTTGACATTTTTTCCCAATCTTTCATTTTTTTGGTTTTGCTGGACTGATTCTTGATGTCTCAATGAATCAGTCATTTCTATTTGTTCAGTTCTGATTTTTAGTGAGTTATTTTCTTCATTAGCTTTTTTTACTTCTTTTTGTATATGTCCAATTGAATTGTTTTGCTCTATGGAATTTTTTTCCATTTCACTAATTTTTTTTTTTTTAGTGAGTTATTTTCTTTTTCCAATTCGCAAATTCTGTTTCCCTGCACTTCTTGGGAGTTTTTTTTATCTTTTCCAATTCACATTTTAGGAAGTTGTTGCTCTCTTGCATAGCTTCTCTTTCCTTTCCCCATTTCTCTTCTAGTTCTCTTTTAAGATTTTTAATAGTCTCTTCTAGGAGAGCCTTTTGTACTGGAGACCCATAATTGTCTGGAGACTGTCTGCTATTAGTCTCTTCAGGGTTGAAAAGCTGTTCTTTTTCTGTGTAGAAACTATCAATCGTTCTTTTGATTTTTTTACTCATTTTGTTAAAGACTGTAAGGTCTGCCTTCAGAGCCAGGAGGTTACCAGCTTCCTCTGCAGAGCAGTGAAAGGCAGAGCAGTGTGAGATAACGACTGCCCTGGGGCTAGACACTTAGCAGTGAGAGTTTCACTGCCCCAAGCCAAACCCTGTCCTGGGGCTGTGGGTATTAGCAGCTGAGCAGTGAATGGATTTGCAGGGACCGGAAGTGTCTGCCCCAGAAACGCAGTCAGCTGGGGAGGTTCTATTGCCCCAGGCTGAGCCCCCTACTCTGCCAATCAGAGGCTGCCCAGGCTGTGCCCCCCTGCCATGCAGATTTGTAACTGCCCCCGCAAAAGCCCCAAACTGCAGGATGTGGCTGAAGGGCTGTGGTAAAGTCTGCCTGATTCACTTCCGGGTTTGAGGGGTTACAGCCAGATCTCGTTAGGTTCTGGCGTTTTTTAGAGGACCCTTTGTTTCAGGCATTAATTTCTCTGCCAGTTTACTGCTTTGTAGTCAAGGCAGAGCAGTTAGTCTATAGCAGAGTCATCTCTATAACTTCTCTAGCCACAGAGATCACCCCCGCCCCTGGTCTGCTCAGGATGCTAGTCTCTCCCTGCCTATGCTAGTCTGTTCCTGGCCCCTCAAGACAAACCTTTCCTGGAGAGCTTCTGGATGGACTTCGGCTGGTAAGTTGTAATGCTTCTCATCTTCATGAATTTAAGCAGTGAAGAGCTATTTTTGAGGCTGGATTAAATAGTTGGTTATGAGGGGAAGGAAAGGAGCTTAGAGAGTCGTGTGTGCCTGCTCCGCCATCTTGGCTCCGCCCCCAGAAGTCCTCTATGCTGTTTTTCAGGACTTCTTTCTGGCTTGCTAGGTGCCTTTACCTTGGATCACCAAGCTTTGATGATCCTAGGGTCCCCTTCAGTCTAAGGACAGCAAAGGACATAGGCAGTGCTCTTACCACTGGATTATGTACACACAGGTTACCTGACTATAAGTCCACTTGCCCTCGGGCTTCTTCAGAGACTTCTGCTTCTGTTGCTATTTGAGTGCCTCTGCTTCAGGTCCATACTCCACAGAGAGGGAGGCTGAGAGTCTGATGTCAAGGATGCTTAGAGAAAACCCAGTCTGGTGTCTGCCCTGCATCAGAACCTCAGCCACCTCTCTGGGAAGTCACAGATCCTGGATGAGCCCCCGTAAACTGTGTGGGATGGGTGCTGACTACTCAGAGGCAAACAGAAAGCATTTATTCAGACCTTGAAAGGAGAGATACAAACATACCAACTGAGCAGCCAGCAGGATATATGTCTCCAGGTCAGAAACAGGCAAAACTCTTGAGTTCATTGGATGGACTGAAAAGGAAGTAACGGTTAGCTATTCTGTCTACTTCCGGTGGGACATGTAACTTTCTGAAACTTAGGTCTAGGGTCTGACCCACTCCATCTCATAGACTTTTTGAGAAATCTTCACCTGGTCCCATTTACCTTGGGAAAGAGAAATAATTCCAGGCTGGTGCTTTTCAAGTTGCAATTAATGGAAAGAAGCTGCTTCAACCCATTCCCAGAATGTTTATTCCCAGAAGCAGATCCTGGCCACCTCTCAAATGGGTGCCTCTCTGTGGCCAATGATATCTGTAAAGCTCTTTCCAAACTTCAAAGTGCAATATAACCTGAGCTATTATTATTAGCTACATATACCAAGGCAAAGCAACTCAAAAGAACCATCATAAATAAATGCATCTTTTGGAGGTTTTTTTGTTTGTTTGTTCCTTTGTTCATTTATTTTTCTTTTAAAGAAGCAGATAGAGAAATGAGCCTCAAAAAAGTCAGGCAAAACTGGACTCAAGTATTGTCTGTGACAGACACTTAGGAAATGTGTGCCCATGGGAAATTCCCTTAGTGCTTTAAGGTTGTTGGGTAATGTCTTGACTTGCAAGTGAATTTGATTTAAATGAAGAAAGACAGTGCAGAGTCATAACCCTCAACTTTCTCCTCCAGAGCCATCTGGGCCCTTTGGTAAGATATATTGGTTAGGAAAACTAATGATGGCTCCAGTGCAGGGGGAGACCCTGGACTTTTTAAGCTAAGGTCTTTCCTAGGTCTCAGCTTGCAAGGAAGGAGGCAGGTTAGATACATATGCCGGGGCTCCATCCCTAGTGGGAGGCTCTAAGCCAGTGTAGGGAGATCTCAGTGCTCATACCAGTAACTGTGCAATGAGTTGTAAGCCCTGACAGTGACAGCAACAGTGAGACAAACTTAATTCATAGCAGGGTTTCATGATAGGGAATGTGGGTACTTGTCCGATACTTGTCTGAGCTCAGAGAACATCTGCTGCTGGTCAGAGCAATACAACAAGTATATCATTTTGCCAGAGGGTGAGATCATCCGGAAGGTGAGCACAAAGGATTGTTGTAATGCCATGTTCGGGCCACAGCTTGGCTCTGGAAAATAGGGTAACTCCTAATATCTTGACAGTAAATACATAATATACATATATACACACATATGTAATTATATATCATATATATATAGATATATTATGTATAAATGAGGAGGGGTGAGAAAGTTGTAAGGCGGAGAAACCCTAAGGATGGCCAGCCTTGGGAGCACCGCAAACAATGCTGGCCGATAGCAGTAATTTAATACTGATTCTGTTGGTCAGTAAGCTGTAGAACTCAGTGCTGGGAACTACTTCACCTCTACAATGTGCTATTGTAACTCTTAGCCATGATATTAGTGTATCAATCTAATCTTTGCTTCTCTTTCTCATAAAGTTATTTTCTTAATTCTGACTCTTTGCTAAAAACTCTTTTGGAGCTTTGGTCAACTTCAATTATCTCCCTGATTCTGCCTCTTTGCTAGACTCCTTTGGAATTTTAATCCACTGTCAAGGAGTGTAATAAATCTTTGCCCCTTAACTTGGAGACAACATGAATTCTATTGCCAAACCCACAACAATTACTGGGGGACCCCAATCTTGTTGGGGTGCCTTTCTCCTCAGCATTTTGGCACCCAATATGGGGCCCCCAAATTTTATGTCTTTGTTCAGACAAGCCCCTTTCAACCCAATATTATAGCCCTCCGAGGGATACCCCAAGCTCCTAAGAAAGCTTGTCTGGGTCAAATGAACTCTATGCTCTGCAAATTTTCCTTGCCAGGGAAGCCTGATTTGGAATCTCTTGTCATTTCTTGCCATCTTTTCACCTTCCCCAGGACACCAGTAGAAGTGAGGGGCTATAGGTCTAAAAATTCTAAGGCTATGGCAAAGATGGGACAGTTCACTTCTATCCCTAAATCTGTCAGAGGGCAATTGAAAGCAGAAGCCCAAGAATCCCCTCTGAGAGCACCCCTTTATCAAGATCTGAACCCTATATCCAGAAATATTTCTCCAACTCAGCATTCTTCCTTTTGATTCTTCCCTTTTAAGCTGGAATTTGAAACCTCCCAGCCTGGCTCCTTAGTCCCTCCCATACTAAGAGGGGGATCCCTTTTTCTCTCCCTCAGGATCCTAATTCAGTCACTCCTTTCAAACTCTGCGCATTGAGAAAAGCAACTTTCTTTTGTTGTTGTTGCTGTTGTTAACAGGCTCTTGGGGTGGAATAGTCAGGGTGCATGTGCCTTTTTTGATGTCAGACTTCTCCCAAATTAAGGAAAAACTTGGCTCTCACTCTGAGGACCCCACTAGATATATTGAGGATTTAAAGGCATCTCCCTCCAATTTGATCTTACCTGGGGAGATGTTAACATCATTATCTCCTCTTCAACATAGAGGCGAAAAAGAGAATCTGGGATCTAGCCCAGAAGTTTGGAAATGACGTGGCTAATCTAACAAATACCCCCTGAGGCTATTGCTGTCCCAGTTTTAGACTCTAGGTGTGATTATCAGAAAGGAAGCAGAGACAGAGAAAGAATAGATCATTTTCTAATCTGCCTCACTGAAGGTATAAAGAAAAGAATTAAGAAGCAGGTTAATTATGAAAAACTTAAGGAAGTTACCTAAGGAGCTGAGAAAAATTCTGCCTTCTTTCATTGGTCAAACAAGCACACAGGTCTACCTCATCCCAGCTTTTGGTCATTGTTGGTGTTATCTCCACTGTCCCCAGAATAACTGCTGTCTCCCCTATTCCAGTGAGCTTTATGTCCTCCAGACTCCAGGCCAGGAGCTTCCCAACCTGAATACTCTGGCTCCTCACCCTAAGACTCAGCACCCCCTGGATACTCCCACCACCATCAAGTCTCCTTCCTCAGTCTGGACTCAGCTAGGCAAGGTCAGCTCTACACCCCTGGTCAGCCTGAAGCAGCTTCAGAAAAAGATGGCCTCCCACACTTTGCCCCCAAAGAATTTGGATTCCAATTGCCCGAAGTGGGGAATGATGAGGGGAGAGAAAGTGGCAAGGCCTGAGAAACCCTAAGGCTAGCTGGCCTTGGGAGTGCCACAAATAATGCTGACCAATGGCAGTAATTCAATACTGATTCTGTTGGTCAATAAGCTGGAGAAGTCGATGAGAGGAACTACCCCACCTCTACCACTCCTCAATTATACCTCTAAACCATAATATCAGGCATCCACCTAATCTTTGTTTCTCTTTCCTATAAAGTTCTTGATTCGGACTCTTTGCTAAACTCCTTTGGAACTTTAGTCCACTGTCAAGCAGTGTAATAAATCTTTGCCCCTTAACTTGAAAACAAATTACGTGCAGATTCTTTTGTCAAATCCACCACACTGAGGAGAGGGACCCTCATCTTGTTGGGGTGTCTTACTTCTCAATATATCTATATATGCATTATTAAATTTGATAAATTCAACATATCTCAACATATAATATGACATAATATAAAATTTTATAATTTTGTTTCCTTTTATGCATTTAAAAATGTTTTATTGATTTTTTTCATGTGTATCTCTCACTCCCACTCATTAACCACCCCCATCCTCTACTCCTTGAGTATAAAAATTACTGTAGCACAAATTTTGATCAGAGCAGTCAATGATAGTGACTTAGGATGGATGAATTCTTCTGCAACAATGAGAAAAAAAGGTAAAACCACTTTGTGACCATTCCCCAAGCCGGGTCTACTGGGGAGAACTTTTCTAAAGAAAGGCATCAAGCATTGCTATGGCAGAATAGGCTTGGGAAAGGGGCAGTAGATCTGCAAAAGGATGTAGGAGATTATATTCCTATCCAGCTAGGGAATCACAGGAAGAAACTTGAAAATCCCATTAACCACAAGCAGGAAACGAAACATGAATGAGCACAATGGAATCCAGAAAGCAAAGGAAAAATCTTCATCTGGAAAAAAGCAAATGATATTATCTATATTTAAATGTGTGTAAGTTTTTTTTTTTTTTGCAAACCTTGAAGGGTGATATAAACTTCAGCCATCCTTAATAACTGGTATAGGTTATTGTCCTTCATTCTTAAACAGGACCAAGATGACATCACTGTGTTGGGTTCATAATTGATTAGACTAACAAGAGATCAGAAATCTCTACCACAAGTTGAACACAAATAATACAAAACTTGTGCTATAATATTTCTTTTAAAGACCTATCAAATTAAAAAAAAAAACCAATACTCCAGTTCGATATTTCTTAGATTTCTTTGATGAGTAGACTTCTTTCACAGACTAAGCCGAATTTGGATCACAAAGCCTTCCTGAGAGGCCTGGTGACCCTTCTGATGATACCTCCCTGACCCCTGTTCCCCTCACCCTTTAAGGTTCTTCCTGGGCAGACACAAAGCCTTCAGCATTAGCTTTGGCCCAAAGTTTTCCAGCTTACTCCAACCTACTAGTGGGTATGCTTCCTTCCTTGGTGGCTTCCACAGCCCAGCATCATCTCTGAGCCATGATGAGACATTGGAAGACTATATGGGGACATGATATATTGTGGGTGATATCCAGTATGTTTAAAGAAGGTGCCCTAACCCCCCCCCCCCAACTCCTTCCAATACAACTTACTGCCTAGGGACTATGGGTGAGGAAATGTGAGAAAATCCCTCTTCTTCCTTATTAGTAATCATTTGTAGTTCATTTCCGTTTCCTCTCTTGCATTGTAAAATACAATAAATCTTCCTGCAGTCTGCCTTTATCAGCGAGGTAAATCAAAGATAAATCAAAACAAAGGTAATTTGTTCTATATTCAACATGTATACTATACGTGTTCTGCTGCTGCCGTGCTTATAATACTGAAATACCTTATGTGACTAGTCCAGAAATCCTACCTGGATATACCCGAGTCATTCCATTGGCCAGAGCCTATCACTCCTCTCACCAGTTGTTGTACTAAGGAAGGATATTCCATAAGCAGCACAGCAGCAGCACAGCCAGCCGGTGCAGGATGTAAATTACTAGACTTGGTGTCAGGAAGGTCTGGATACAAAACCAACCTCAGATACTACTGGCTATGTGACCTTAGGCAAGTTACTTCATCACTATTTGCCTCAGTTTCCTCACCAGTAAAATGGGAATACTAATAGCACTCACCTTACAGATTTTTTGTGAGGATCAAAGGCAAAGAGATAGCACTGATCAAATTTGCAAATTCCTTCATGTATGTGTATGGGTATGTATGCCTCTATATGTATATGTGTGTATGTGTACATATGTACATAAATAACACCTCCTTTGAGCAAAGGAAAAAAGGTGGCATTTATAAAGTTTGCAAAGCCCTTTACATATGTATATGTATATATGTGTAACTGTACATATATGCATTATAATTATATATGTGTAAATGTTCATGCATGTATAGGCATTATAATTTTATATTTGTATATATGTGTAACTGTACATGCATGTATATGTATTATAATTATATATGTGTATATGTATATGTGTGTAAAAAACCCTCCCTTGAACCTCACAAAAACTCTGTGAGGTAGGTGCTATGAGTATTCCCATTTGACAGATGAGGAAACTGAGGTAGAAAGGTAGAAAAGGCAAAATATATGCTTAAATATAATGTTCCTGCTTCCTAGTCCTACACATCTATATTAACCTAAATCATACCCTTAAATTGAAAAAAAAAGATAAAGGAATATCTGAAAGAAGCAATGTTATGAGGTCCTGAAGAATTAAAAAACATTGATCCCTAAGGCAGCAGGGATGAGGCACTGAGGGTGGTCCCATCCTCTGAGGAGGTCATCCAGTCAGAAATCCAAGTTACCTCAAACCCCCTTGGGCAGCCTTATTTTGTCATGTCCTGTCAGAAATCCCAGACATGTCCCTGAGACTCTATTTTCCCTATGAAATCTGCTTATGGCCATGCAATACTTGCTGCCCCCCTTTGGGTCAGTCCTCCATAGCACTCTGTCTTGTGGTGTCTTTCCCCTTATCCCTCCCTATGCCACGGGGTCTCTCCTAACCCTGCCATGTCTTGTGGTAATCTCTCCTACTTACAGCTAGCTAACTCTTTTGCTGTGTTTCAGAATTTAGCCTGCCAGCAAAGGATGTGCCCTAAGCTCATGGGGCATTTCCTTTCTCTCTCTTCACTAGAGAACTTGCCCTTTCCATCATTCATTATTAAACCCCCTTTCTGTGCTCTCCCAACTCTGTTTCATATTTACCATTCTTGGTCTCGGTTGCATCCCTTCATTTGTCTGTAACCCATTCCCCCTAAATAAATCTGGCATTTGTCAGAGAGAATGGCCATTGTGAATTCTTCACATGACAGAAACCATCCTCTTGTGTTTACATCAGTCACATCAGATGGGGTGCTACTATGGATCCCCAAGAGAACTCTAAAAACTCAATTCCAGTAGTCCACTAAAGATAGTTCACTGGTTGGACTACAACGCTCCTTTAAGTAATTATCAGTTCAGAACTGGCTATTATAGAGACAGATGAAGGGGGTCCTGAATGGCTCCACAGGAATTGTCAGTTGACACTTAAGAGTTGGAGACATCATTAGTCCAGATATGACAGTTCCTCTCCTAAAGCTGCAGGAGCTATCTCTTTCCAGGACCCATTTGTGGAAGAGGACCCAGATTAAAATCATGGCTCTGTTCAAAGAGATCATAAACAAGGGAAAGGGACCCACATGTGCAAAAATGTTTGTGGCAGCCCCTTTTGTAGTGGCAAGGAACTGGAGAATGGCTGAATAAGTGATGGTTTATGAATGTTATGGAATATTATTGTTCTATAAGAAACGATCGGTAGAATTATTTCAGAAAGAGACTTGTATGAACTGATGCTAAATGAAGTGAGTAGAACCAAGAGAACATCGTCCACAGCAACACCAAGATTATGTGATGATCAATTCGGATGGATGCGGCTCTTTTCAACAGCGAGGTGATTCCGGCCAGTTACAATGGTCTTGTATTGGAACAAGCCATCTGCATCCAGAGAGGATTGTGGTCATTGAATATGGATCACAACATATTTTTACTTTTTGTTATTGTTTGCTCGCATTTTGTTTTCTTTTTTCATTTTTCTTCTTTTTGATCTGATTTTTCTAGTGTAGCATAATTGTGGAATTATATAAAAGCATTGAACAGGTATAACATACATTGGATTATTTGCTCTCTAGGGCAGGGGAAGAAGGAAGGGGAAAAAAATGAAACACAAGGTTTTGCAAGGGTGAATGTTGAAAACTATGCATATGGTTTTTGTTTTTTGTTTTTTATTTTTTGCTGAAGCAATTGGAGTTAAATGACTTGTCCTGGATAACACAGGGCAGAATACTTGACAAGGTATGAATGAGGATAGATTTGAACTCAAGTTCTCCTGAATTCAGGGCTGGTGATTTATCTACTTCACCAGCTATATGCATATGTTTTGAAAATAAAAAAAACTTTACAAAAAAACACAACCTTATAAGTGAAAGTATGAACCTACTGTGTAAAGATAATATCTAATTCAATGCCTTACAAAGTTACTGATTAAATATCTACTACAGAACTACTACAATCCATATTTGCTACTATGAATTTTTAAATTCATATTTAAATTATAGTAACTTAAAAAATTTTTTTTAATTCAAAATTCTCTCCTTCCCTCCAGCTCTTTCACCACTCAGTAAAAAACAAGCAATCTGATGTCAATTATATATGTGAAATCATACAAGACATATTATTATATTGGGCATATGAAAAAAAGCAAAAAAAAATCTTGTCTCTGCCACTTACTCACTCCCCACATGGTCTGGTGTAGAGGGTCACAGTCAGTGGGGGAACTCTGGGTGAGGTCTAAGACCCTTCAGCTCAGAGGGAAGTCTGAGTTCAGCTCCTCAGCTCCCCTAAGGGCTCTTGATCTTCCTGAGAAGTCAGAGACAGTAACAACCTGTGTTGAGATTGAAGCAGAGTGAAACCAAGTGGCAAAGAGTCATCTGCACACAATAGCAAGTTGTTTATGTGGTCCCACATTCAGTGTTATTTTTCTTACATTATAAAAAAGGGAAAGTCCTTGAAATAAACAGACTCCTGTTAAGGGACAGGTCAGTTCTCTGAGAGCCTCCACAGCTGTAGATAGTAACATCTGAAGGAGTTACAAAGCAGCATTTACTGACACAGGCGTTGCGGACTGGGAATGAGATAAATTGGAGGCAGAGGGAAGAGGAGAGAGGTCAGACAACACAAGAGCTTCTCAGTCAGAGAGGTCAGTGAACAGCAACTGCCTCTCAGTCTCCTTGTATCATCCTCTCGCAGGAGGAGATCCATTCTGGGTTGGCTCTCCAGCAGCCACTGTCAGGTGGCTCCCATGTATTCCAATACAAACTGGCTATACCATTTTCCCACCATCCTCGGAAGTCCCGCCTCATCACTTTTTCACCAGAGAATATATTTTAATCACCCCAACTTGGGGGTTCTAGAAATCAATGGTACATTTTGTCATCCCAAATTAGGGGCTCTAGAAAGCAGGACACAATAGTCTGGAGCAAGTTACTTAAGTGGGCAACTAGGTGGTACAGTAGATAGAGTGTCATGTCTATCCAAGGTCAGAAAGATCCATTTTCCTGGGGTCAAATACAGACCTTGTTTGCCTGAGTTTTCGCAATTGTAAAATGAGCTAGGGAAGGAAATGATAAACGAGAAATGATAAACAAGAAAACCCCCAAATGGAGTCACAAAGTGCTGTACAGGACCAAAAAATGACTTTGAATAGTGAATCCCCTGAAGTGATTGTACATGTTCAAACTCACACAATTTGTAGTTATGATTATGTAAAACACAGTCTTTTGTTCCCAGCCCAATGGAACACATTTGAATAATTGGGACCTAGTAGTGGGTTAAAAGGAGAAGTTGAATTAAAGAGATCAGATATCATAAAAAAGTATTCTTGGCTCTGTTACTAGGATGAGATACAGCCATTGGGGTTCATTGAAAGATTTATTGCTTATCTGTAACAAGTGAAAATAAGGTGTAATCTTTTCTTAGGTTCACGTGAATTATTTGGGTCAAATAAGTTTATAAGGTTGCAAGGTGTTGGAGTCTCAGATCAAGCTGTTAAGATAAGGGGGCAAGGACAAGAAAAAGGCAACGGAGACCAAGAGGCTAGTGGAGAAAGATGTGGATGGTAACTCCTAGGGATTGCAAAGAAAGTTCTAGACCTAAAATTGGCTTCTCATCTGCTATTAAGGCAATGCCAAATCCTTCTATCTCAGATCAGCTGGTGACTCAGACTTAAGGGGAGAAAGCAGCTTCTTAAAACTTGTACAGGATTACCAAAGATGGCTTATCAGGTGATGGAAAGATGGAGAGCAGCAGATCCTATAATGCCTCAGTTTTCCTGAATTATTGAATAAAATTATTAGAGCCCCACTCCTTTGTTCCTTGCCATTAGGACTAAAGGCCCTGAAATACTATAGAGTCATAAAACTCCCGGTGTCTTATCTCAAATGCTTGCTGGAATAATTCCCCCTTCTTTTGAATATTGCCCCTCGCTGTCTCTTGCGCTTGATCTTTTTATCTAGACCCACATCCTGTCAGGACTAAATTATGATCCTTTCCTGGAATTATGGCTTGTCCATCCACCCAGTGTTCTTGCCCCCCTTATCTACCCTACTCAGGTCATATATACTAGATAGCTTAAAAAAAAACACATAAAAGGTCTCTGCCTCAATTGCTCAGGGTTGAATGATTTTTGGACATGAGTCTCATTCAACCAGCTAGTCTAAACTCTGCACATTAAAATATCAAAAGCCAATCTCTGTCTTGCCTCAGTTTCTCCAGCATTACAATCCAAACTCCCAGTATTTACAGCTGACACCCCAAATTCTATCAACCACCAACATCATTGAATGTCTCTGGGAGCATCAGGGATTATTCATGAAGAATTTGGGGGATGAAGAGGATGACCAGTCAGGTCAAAAGGATGAGAATCAGGGTCATTACTAAGATCATTCTTCAACTTGATGTTGAGTTCTTATGTTAGCAGAGTATAATGGGATGGCCATTTTCCTAGTCCTTTAAGGTATATTCCTCTTAACACAGCTCAAGATTGTATTAGCTTTTTCTTTTAATAGATGCTACTTCATATTGCTGACTCATACTGAATCTGTGGCCCAGAACTTCAGATGTTCAGAATAACTGCTTTAACCATCCTTGAATACAGTTGGCTACGAGCTGATCTACCTGGGGGAAGATTGGCAATAGAAACAAGTTTTTAGAAAAAAACAACCTAGAGAGAAAAGAAGCTGGCTATATCTATTTCACTCCTCTGCTCCTTTTGCATTTTCTCTGGCTGTCCCCTTCTCCTCCAGCTCTTGGCTTCCCTGGATTCTTTCAAATATCAGCTAAAATCTTACCTTCACTAAGAAGCCTATGGAGTCCTCCTCAATTTTAGTGCCTTCCCTCTGTTCACTGTCTTACTTATTTTTGGTTTGTTTGCATTTGCTTTTTGAGACATTGTCTTCTCCTACATTAGACTAGGAGTTCTTCCAGAGCAGAGACTGTATTTTCTCTTCCTTTGTAACCCTAAGGCTTAGCAGAGTGCCTGCTGCCCAGTGTAGGAGGACATCAGATTATTGGGATTCTGTATACATATTATACATACATATATACATAAATGATAAGGTCCTGAATGATGGGGGTAGGGACAGAGAAAAACTGAAGCATTGATTAAAAAAAAAAAACATTATTCCCTGGGGCAGGCAGGATGAAGGTTCTGATAGAAATAAGTTTAGTCCTATGGGTCCCATCCTCTGTGGAGATAATCCAATCAGAAATCCAAGTCATATCAAGTTCCGGAGGCTAGATTTTCTCTGTAATCTACCTATGGCTCATGCCATGTTTGCTGCCCTCCTTTGGGTCAGTCTGCTATGACACTCTGCCTCGTGGTGTTTCTTCTTTTACCACTCCCCTCATGCCAAGTGGTGTCTCTCCTAACCTCACTGTGCTTTATGGTGTCTCTCCTCTCAGAGATAGCTGTTCTTTTAGGGTGTTGAATCCCTTTTAGGATTTAGAATATTTTAAAAGAACTTGAAGCTTTATACCCTCTCCAAGCCAAGAGGAAGAGTTTTATTATAATTGTAATGCTAATAAAAACAGACTGAATTCCAAGATAGGAAGATAGCAAGAGCAAGAAACAAAGAGGAAAATTATAGGGATTTGGGGAGTGCACAACAAAGAGAGCAAGACATTGAGAGACTGGGGTCAACATGATTGGAGGGAAGTTTGGCGACAGGAGCTAACAGCGGTCCCCTTTCTTTTCTCATGAAACTAAAAAGTGCTCAATGTTTGAATCCAGGTGCAAGACAGAAGTTTAGACTTTTGAATGATAAAACAGACATTCTTGAGGGAGAGCTGAGAGGAATAAAGGTATCAGGCCCCTTTCTTTCACATACATCCTCCAAGGCTATGTCCCATCACTCCCAAGAGCTACAATCCTGCAGTGAGATACTGTGAAGAGTGGACTACATCATACCTAGGCCAGATGACTTGGGGTTTTTTGAAAAGTATTGGGGTCTCTACTATTGGGGTTTCTACTATATCACACAGTAAACACTCAAAAATGTTTATTGACTTCACATAATTATTTTCTATTATAACAAAGAAATCAGTGACTGCTAACCTTTATCTCATAGTTGATGGCAATCCCAATGAACTGCAAAACGAATTATAGTATCCACTACTTAACATCTCCCAAGCCATCTGTAAGTGGCCAATTCCTACTACATGTCCATTATTGCAGACCCAAGCTTACCAAGACTGAGAAAGCCCTGGAGTGGGCAACTATAGACCAGGTTTACCCAGGAAAATGAATGGAAGAGCCATAGAATTTGAAAGGGGATCCATTTTAGCCTAGAAAGACACCTTAGATTTGGGAGCAGGTCTGAACGTTCTGCCACAACCACTTTGAACAATGCTTGTTTTAACTTTCTCTTTCTCCTGGGAAATACCAAATTCCATCTATACCCTTAGGTCTGGGCTACCTACTTGTACATTATATGTATATGTGTGTGTGTGTATACACACACACACACACACACATATACCTATACACACATTTACACATATGTGTATACACGTATGTATATATACGTATTGTAAGTATATGTATGCCTATATATTTATATATGTATGTGTGTGTTTTGGTGAGGCAATCTGGTTTAAGTGATTTGACCAGAGTCACACAGCTAATAATATTAAATGTCTGATGTCCAGTTTAAACTAAGTTCTTCTGGACCCAGGACCAATGCTCTATCTATTGCACTACTTAGCTGCTTCCTTTCTTCTCACCCCCCACTACATCCCAAAAATTTTTAGAAAGAGAAGGGAAGGTTATCAATCATCTACTAACTGTTATATCTGAAATTTTTAAATTAACCATTAAGATTTTCTCTTTTTGATCTCTGGAGTATCCAACACTATTGACCTTCAACAACCGCCCCTTTCCTGGGTTTGCTTGACACTTTTCCTGTTTTCCCTCCCACCCAATCTGGCCATTCCTGTCCAGGCACTGGAATGCTTTTGAATGGAACACCATTTCTGATCCCTTAAATGTACATTGACCCTAGAATCCTACTTTGGTTCTCTTTTTGATCTATACACCTTCTTAGTGATTTTTTATCAATTCTATTCATAAGATTTCCAGGTATTTATACCTGTTGGAATCTTTACAAACTGCTAACTCATTAGAGTTGATGTTTTGGGCCAGAACCTGAAACATGGTACTAAGTAGAACTAATTAATACAATGCTTATGTTTCCACCTTTACTCATTGGAATTCACAAGTATGGGAGATTCGCAAAGTTAACTGTGTAACTTTGTGAATTTACGCCTCCCTTGAAGCTCTTAGAGCCAGAGAGCACTATGGGAGAAAACCCATAATCCCATTCTCTCAGAAGAGTCATATATAAGCCCCGTTTAAGAGAGATTCATTCCAATATTTTCCACTTGGCTGGCTGGTGGTGGAAGAGAGTTCAGCTGTATTGGAGAGGAGCACTCTGGTGCAGACACTTTGGGAGATTGAGAGGCAGAAGCCCTCTCTCGCAGAGAGAACTATTATATTAAAAATATACCCATCTCTCTCTCTCATATAACAGCTATTCTCTTTTGAATATTTTCAGGTGGGTGTCTTGTAGGCATCTCAAATCCAACATGACTAGAAAAATAACAATATCTTTCCCCCAAAACCTTCTACCCTCCCCCTAAATTTCTCCATTTCTGTTGACAGTACCATGATTTTCTCAGTCACTTCTGTTCATAAACTCAGAATAATCCTTGACTCTTTCCACTCCCAACATCTAATCAGTTGGCAAACTTGACAATTCCTCCTCCACTATATATCTTGCAACCATCCCCTTGATTTCATTCACTCCACAACAAGCCAAGTTCAGACTTTAATTATCTCGAGCTTAGGCTATTTCAATAGCCTACTAATTAGTTTCCTCACTCCAATCTGTCTTATAGCTTCTATCTTGATATTTCTAAAGACCAAATCTGACTATATCTCTCCAGTTCAAGAACCTTTAGCAGCCCCCATCTTGCCTCAAGAATGAAATAAAAATTCTTCTGCTTTTAACCCCTTTCTTATTCTAGCTCCAGTTATCTTTCCACGAATCCTATGTTTTCTGAAACTGACTTGCTTACTGTTCTCCACACATATTTCATTTCCTACCTCCATGCCTTTGATGACATGTGAGTAAACTTGGAATAAGGAATATTGCCAAGAAAATGAATAACCAGAAAATGAAGTAGATGTGTCATATGTCAAGTGAAAAATGACAAGTGGAAAGACAGAATGCTTTGTGAATACCAACAGAATCTAGAGAAAAGTCAGTATGTTGGGTGGATGTTCTCCAGAGGATTTTTGGAAGAACGTGGACAAGAGCCTTATACCATTAGAAAGCACAGATAGGTTAAGAACCACATCATAATATTGACATTTTTAATACTTTACTATATTCAAGTACACTCAGGACAGGACCATGCTACTCTCTCTGGCTAGGGCTTGACACAATTGTGTGGCAGATGTATGAATGTATTGGGGATGTGCAAAACTTGTTCCTGAGTGGCTTAGAAACTCACTTCCATTCGTTCAGTCCCATTGACATTTAGACTTCTACTCCTCGAGGGTGAACTGATTCATTTGCTTGTTTACCAAGCTAAAACAGGCAGATAAGTCATTGCCTTTTCTGGGTGAGTCAAAGCCTGAAAAAAATATCTGTTCATAGACTTATCATTACTTTTGGGAGCCAAGAGCTAGAAGTAACATGTAGGAATAGATGTCACCAAGAAAATCCTTTATTTTTGGTCTTCCAGTATAAGACAAATTCAATAATATGATCTTATCACAATGGGTACTTGCCCAGCACAATGGTTACAAGGCATTCATGAGTTCCCACATAAGGCGATAGCCATCTATAGCCTCACACCACTCTTTTGAGGTAGTCCATTTGTTCTGAAGGCTTTCTTCAAGGCTCTGTTTCCAATATTTCCATGTTTTACTTGGATGCTCTATCTATCATTGTTCTTCTCTGTACGTGACCGGTCTACCTCCCAAAACAAAAATAACAACAGTTGTTATGTGGATATATTTAGTAGTGCTTTACAAAGTGTTTTTGTCCCTCCCATTAGAATGTAAACTTTTTTGTTCCAACCATTCTGGAAAGCAATTTAGAACTCTGTCCAAAAACTATTTTCCTGAGCATATCTTTTGATCTAGTTGATATTCTTACTATATCTATACACCAAAGAGAGCAAAAAAGAAGAAAAGGAACTACATACATATACATATGTATATATGTATATGTATGTATGTATGTATAGCATCTCTTTTGGTTAAAGCAAAGAATTAGAAACTGAGAGAATGCCCTTCAATCGGGAAATGCTCGGGCAAGATGTGTATGATAGTGATGGAACACATTTGTTCTATAAGAAAGAAGGGGATGGTTTCAGAGGAACCTAAGAAAACTTGTGTGAAGTAATGCAAAGTGAAGTGAGCAGAACCAGAAGAACCAGAAGAAATTAGAGAATAACAATAATATAATAAAGGTAACCAACTTTGAAAGACTTAGGAAATCTGATTAACACAGCAATGAACAATAATTGCAAAGGACATAAGATGAAACATGCTATCCATTTCCAGTGAGAGAGCTGATAAATGCAAAGTGTAGATTGCAGCAGATTTTTGGAGAAGGGTATGATTAATTCAACAATTTGTTTTGCATGTCTATATATGTTTTTTAAAGGGTTTTTTTGTATTTTGACTTTCTCAGTGATGGAATCAGTAAAGAAAAGGAGAGAGACAATCACAGAGACAGATGAATAAACAGACAGACAGATGGAGAGTCACAATGACTGGCACATTGTCAATGCTTGCCAATTAATTGGTTGATTGATATAGAAAAGTTCTATTTCAGGGCATCTTTTTAATGTGGATGTGACTGAACCTACAGAGAAGTAATGCCTGAACCTTGATAAGGAATGAGAAAGGACCAAGACTTATTTCTAGGTTAAATAAAAATCTACTCCTGGAGAAGAAGAGCCAAGATAGTCAATTAGAAAACGTGACCCATCCAAACTCTTCCAGAGTTACTCTCCAAAATACTTTAAAATCATTTTGCAAGTCAAATTTTGGTAGAGTCAACAAAAGGTCAGAATGAGTTATTTTTTTCTAGCTTAACACAAGTTAGGAGGCCTTCAGAAGAGGTCTGTGATGCTGAAATGGGAGCTGTCTCAGGACACACATGGTGACAGCACCAGCAGCAGGGCTTGAAGGTGGCTATAACAAAGGCTATAGCAGCTTCAAGAACTCTAAGTCTTGAGGTAGTAAAGGAGTCAAAAACTGATCAGAAAGAGATTAATTAAAAAAATAGACTGGAAAAATGAGCAAACAACAAGAACAACAACAAAACTTGACCATAAAAATATACCGTGATGGTAGGGACAACCAAGATACAAACTCAGAAAAAGACAACAATGGGGAAACAGCTACAAGCAAATCTTCAAAGAAAATTGCTAATTAGACACAAGTCCAATAAGGACTTCTAGAAGACTTAAAGAAAGAAATAAGAATTGGAAAGGAAAAATTGGGGGGAAATAAGAGTGATGTAAGAAAATTATGAAAAGAGAATTAACACCTTTAAAAAAGAGGCACAAAAAATACTGAAAAAAATAACACCATAAAAAAATTGGCCTAATGATAAAAAAGGCACAAAAATTTACTGAAGAAAAGATTTTAAAAGTTGAATATGCCAAATGGAAAAGGAATACAGAAGCCTATTGAAAAAATAATTCCTTAAAAATTAGATGTGGGCAAATGGAAGCTAATTAATCTATGATTCATGAAAAAGTAAAAAAAATAGAAATATGAAATGTTTCCTATGAAAAACAACTGACCTAGAAAATAGATCAAGGAGAGAAAATTTAAGGATTTCTAAACTACCTGGAATTCATGAACAACAGTAAAAAAGAGACTAAATGTATTTCAAGAAATTAAAAGGAAAATTGTCTCTGGGTCATTTTAGACCCAGAGAATAAAATAGAAATTGAAACAATCCACTGATCATTCTCCTGAAAGACATCTCAAAATGAAAATTCTCAGGTATTTGATTACCGAGTTCTAGAGTTCTCAGGACAAAGGGAAACTATGTCAAGTAGTCAGAAACTATTCAAATGTTGGGGTACAAGATTTTTTGGTTTTTACATTATGAAGGACTTAGAATATGATATTCTGGAGTGCAAAGTAGCTTAAATTACAACCCAGAAAATATACTCAACAAAAGTGATCATATCCCTCAGTAGAAAATGACTATTTAATGAAATAGAAGATTCCAATGCATTTCTGATAAAAATGCCAGAGCTGAATAAAAAATTTAATACTTAGAGTTAAGACTCAAGAAAACAATATGAATATGGCATATGAAAGAGCAATCATAAGAATCTAAATAAAGTTAAATTATTTATACTCCTATATGTGAAGATGATACATGTAATTCCTTAGAACTTTCTCCTTACTATGGCAGTTAGAAATAGTTTACATAGACAGAAGGTATGTGTGTGAGTCAATTATGTTGAAATGTTTTCCAAAAAAGAAAATTAAAGTGTGAAAAAGAGGAAAACACTGTGGGGGGAGGGGGTAAGGGATAGGTAGAATGTAGTAAATGTTCTCACATAAAATTTTTTATAAAAACTCAGTTATGCATAGAAATATAACTTATCTAACAAATAGGATGAGACAGGGATAAGAGAAGGAGTTGGGGGATGATAAAAGAGAGAATAAATTAAGGGGGGCAGTGTTTAGAACGAAATAGATTTTTGAGGAAGGACAGGATAAAAAATGAGACACCAAGAAGAGATGAAATGGAAGGAAATAAATAATAATATAGTTACATATAGAAGATGAAATCAAAGTTATCTGTAATGATTTGAAAAGATGCCTAAAATCATGATTGATTGATTATTGTTGTTGTTCATTTATTCCAGTCATGTCGGACTCTTTGTGACCCTATTTGGAGTTTTTCTTGACAATGACACTAAGGTGTTTATTCATTTCCTTCTCCAGCTCATTTTACAGATGAGGAACCAAGGCAAACAGGAGTAAGTGACTTATCCACAGTCACTCAATGTGTCTGAAGCCAAATGTCAACTTAGTTCTCCTTGATACCAGGGCTGGCACTCTATCCATTGCACCACTTCAATACTCTACATTCTCTATTAGAGAAAGGCAAAATAAATCAATTCTGAGGTACCAGCTCACACCTCTCAGAAATGACAAATGCTAGAGAGGATAAATATGACAATGAATTGTTGATGAAGTACTAACCTGATCCAGCCATTCTGGAGAAGAGTTTGGAACTTGATCCAAAAGGTTATAAATCTGTGCATTCCCTTTAATTCAGCAATATTACTAAAGGTCTGCATCCCAAAGAGATAAAAAGAAAGGGGGACCAGAAATTGCATGTTCAAAAATATTCATGACAACTCTTTTTTGTAGCAGGAAAAAATTAGAAATTGAGGTGATGCTCATCAATGGGGGAATGACTGAACAAATTGTGGTATATAATTGTGATGGAGCACTAGTGTGCTGTGGGTAATGATTAATGGGTAGTTTCAGAAAAAGATGGCAAGAATTATATGAAGTGATGCAAAGGGAAATGAGAAGAACCAGGAGATAATGGTGTCAAGTAATAGTTGTAATGATGATCAACTTTGAAAGATTTGGCCACTCTGATCAATACAATGATGCACAAAAGGTCAAGAATTTCAAGGGAATTAATGGAAAAAAATGTTACTGAAGATGGCCCAGCTGTGCCAGACCTAAAACTATATTATAAAGCAGGGGTCAAGGAGATCATTATATACCTCAACAACGATACTGTTTGAGGATGTATTCCGATGGAAGTGGACCTCTTCGATAAAGAGAGCCTTAATTGATCAAAGATGGACAGAAGCAGCTACACCCAGAGAAAGAACACTGGGAAATGAATATAAACTGCTTGCATTTTTGTTTTTCTTCCCAGATTATTTCTACCTTCTGAATTCAATTCTCCCTGTGCAACAAGAAAACTGTTCGGTTCTGCAAACATATATTGTATCTAGGATATACTGCAACCCATTCAACATGTAAAGGACTCTTGCCATCTGGGGGAAGGGGTGGAGGGAGGGAGGGGAAAAATCGGAACAGAAGTGAATGCAAGGGATAATGCTGTAAAAAATTACCCTGGCATGCATTCTATCAATAAAAAGTTATTAAAAAATTTTAAAAAAAAGTAAATAAAGCAGGGGTCATCAAAACCATTTGTTAATGGCCAAGAAATTGAGTAGTCGATGAGTGGAATACCTTAGGATCACAGGATAAAGTAATCAATGACTATAGCAATCTAGTGTTTGACAAACCCAAAGACCCCAGCTTTTGGGATAAGAATTCACTATTTGATAAAAACTGCTGGGAATTGGAAACTAATATGGTAGAAAATAGGAATAGACCCACACCTAACACCGTATACCAAGATAAGATCTAAATGCATTCATGATTTAGATTTAAAGAGTGACATTATAAGTAAATTAGAATTACTACCTCTCAGATCTGTGGAGAAGGAAGGAACTTGTGTCCAAAGAAACTAAATAAAGCTTCTCATAATTGAACTCATAATTGAACACCAGATAGATAATTTTGATTATATTAAGTTTAAAAGTTTTTGTACAAACAAAACTAATGTAGACAAGATCAGAAGAGAAGCAATAAATTGGGAAATCATTTTTACATTTAAGGGCTCTGATAAAGGCCTCATGTCTAAAATATAGAGAGAACTGACTCAAATTTATAGGAATTCAAACCATTCTCCAGTTAATAAATGGTCAAAAGATATTTTCAGATGAAGAAATTAAAACCATTTCTAATCATATGAGAAGGTGCTCTAATCACTATTGATCAGAGAAACGCAAATTAAGACAATTCTGAGATACCACTGCACACCTGTCAGATTGGCTAAGATGATAGGAACAGATAATGACGAATGTTGGAAGGTGTGGTGATCTTGTTCTTTTGAAATATGTAGAATGGTTCTCTCTGGGGGAGAGGTGCAGGTTTCTTGGGGAGGTTTTCTTGGAGGCAGCTTTAGTATCAGTTGAAAGTAATAATCACCTCTTATTATTATTATTATTATATTATTTTGAGGTGAGTAATAATCACCTCAAAACACAGCCAGGTGATAAAAGTTCAGATGTTTTATTGCCTCCAATATAGCCCAGTTAGCTTAGAGTCCTCCAAATGTCTCCAAATGCAAAGGTTTTGTCCTTCAGCCTCTGCCTCTGCTTTTTTCAGCCTTCAATCCAGCTCCAAGTTGAATCTGCCTTGCTTCCGAGAGAAGGCTTCTGGCTCTCAATCTCCCAAAGTGCTCTGTGTCTGCACCAGAGTGCTCCTCTCCAATCCAGCTAAACTCTCTTCCGCCACCAGCCAGCCAAGTGGAAAATATTCTGGAATGGATCTCGCTTGCCTCGGAGAGAGGGCTTCTGGCGTAATTCCGCTGAAATCTGTCCGAGAGCCTCTGTCTGTTTCTTGTATACGAGAGAGAGGAATTGTGGGATACGAGAGAGAGGAATTATGGGTTTCTTCCCAGAGTGCTCTCTGGCTCTAAGAGCTTTAAGGGAGGTGTGAATTCACAAAGTTACAAAGTTTACTTTGTGAATCTGGCATTCTTGTGAACTCCGATGAGTAAAGGTGTAAACACAAGCATTGTACTAATTGGTTCTACTTAGTACCTTGTTTCAGGTTCTGGCCCAAAACATCTTCTTGTAAGATCAGATCAATAATCTATCAACTCTAATGAGTTAGCAGTTTGTAAAGATTCCAACAGGAAGGGGCGTGGGAAAACTGCAAAACTAATGCATTGTTGGTGGAATTATAAATAGATCCAGCCATTCTGGAGAGCAATTTGGAACTATGTTCAAAAATTTCCCTTTGATCCAGTAATGCTTCTATTGGGCCTATATCCCAAAGAGATCTTAAAGGAAGGAAAGGGACCCACATATGCAAAAATATTTGTGACAGCCCTCTTTGTATTTTTTTTAAAATAACTTTTTATTGATAGAACTCATGCCAAGGTAATTTTTTACAGCATTATCCCTTGCATTCACTTCTGTTCCGATTTTTCCTCTCCCTTCCTCCACCCCCTCCCCCAGATGGCAAGAGTCCTTTACATGTTGAATAGGTTACAGTATATCCTGGATACAATTATACGTGTGCAGAACCCAACAGTTTTCTTGCTGCACAGGGAAAATTGAATTCAGAAGGTATAAATAATCAGGGAAGAAAAACAAAAATGCAAGCAGTTTATATTCATCTTCCAGTTCTTTCTTTGGGTGTAGCTGCTTCTGCCCATCTTTGATCAATTGAAACTGAATTAGCTCTCTTTATCGAAGAGATCCACTTCCATCAGAATACATCCTCAAACAATATCAGCCAATTTTAGTTTTCAAGGAGTCAATTTCTTCCCTAAGTTTCTGGATCTCAAGCTTCATTTCTCTTTTATTTGTTTTATTAAAGTTCTTTAATTTTCAAAAGATATGCATGGATAACTTTTCAACATTAACTCTTGCAAAATCTTGTGTTCCAATTTCCCCCCTTCTCCTCGCCCCCTCCCCTACATAGCAAATAATCTAATATATGTTAAACATGGTAAAAATATATTAAATCCAATATATGCATTCACATTTATACAATTATCTTGCTGCACAAGAAAATTCAGATCAAAAAGGAAAAAAAAAGAAAAATAAAATAAAATATAAGCAAACAACAATAAAAAGATTGAGAATGCTATGTTGTGATTGACACTCAGTTCCCACAGTTTTCTCTCTGGGTGCAGATGCCTCTCTTCATCACAAGATCATTGGAACTGGTCTGAGTCATCTTGTTGTGGAGAAGAGCAATGTCCATCAGAATTGATCATCGTATAATCTTGCTGTTGCTGTGTACAATGATCTCCTAGTTCTGTTCATTTCACTCAGCATCACTTCATGTAAGTCTCTCCAGGCCTCTCTGAAATCATCCTGCTGGTTGTTTATTATAGAACAATAATATTCCCTAACATTCATATACCAAAATATGTATACATATATTGGATTTAACATATGTTTTAATATATTTAACATGTATTAGACTACCTGCCATCTGGAGGATGGGGTGGGGGAAGAAGGGGAAAATTTGGAATGGAAGATTTTGCAACAGTCAATGTTGAAAAATTACCCATGCATATGCTTTGTAAATAAAAAGTTTTAATTAAAAAATATCCATATACCATAACTTATTCAGCCATTCTCCAACTGATGGGCATTCATTCAGTTTCCAGTTTCTTGCCACTGCAAAAAGAGCTGCCATAAACATTTTTGCACATATAGATCCCTTTTCCTCCTTTAAAATATCTTTGGAATATAAGCCCAGTATAAACCCTGTGAATCAAAGGGTATTTACAGTTTGATAGCCCTTTTGGTATAGTTCCAAATTGCTCTACAGATTGGTTGGATCATTTTACAATTCTACCAACAATGTATTAGTGTCCCAGTTTTCCCACATCCCCTCCAATATTCATCATTGTCTTTTATTGTCATGTTATCCAATATGAGGGGTGTGCAGTGATACCTCAGAGTTGTCTTAGTTTCCATTTCTCTGATCAAGAGTAATTTAGAGCACCTTTTCATATGATTAGAAATAGTTTTAATTTCTTCACCTGAAAATTGTTCATATTCTTTGACCATTTATCAATTGGAGAATAACTTAAATTATTATATATTTGAATCAATTCTCTCTATATATTTAGACTCAAGGCCTCATTTCTCAAACATAGAGAGAACTAAGTCAAATTTATGAAAAACAAGAGCCATGCCTCAATTGATAAATGGTCAAAAGATATGATCTTTATGCCTAAAGGGCTATAAGTTCATGCATATTCTTTGACCTAAAGCACCACTACTTGGCGTGAATATAAAAGATTTTTAAAAAAGGAAAATGACCTATACATACAAAAAATATTCACAGCAGCTCTCTTCTCAGGGCCAAAAAAGGAAATTGAGGGGATATCCATCAACTGGGGAATGGATCAATAAACATTTGTTTATTTTGTTCATTTGTTCATGATGGAATATTATTGTTCTTTGGGAAATGATGAGCAGGATGTTTTCAGGAAGAACAAAAACCTGGAAAGTCCTCTATGAATTCAATAAAAGTGAAAAATGAAAAAAGAAAAAAAGAATTAAGTTAAAAGATGGGCAGAAGAGAATAAAAGAACAATTTGTAAAGCAGTAAAGAAAAGATGGACACCCGTGGATATAATTTCTTTTACTAATATTATACTTTCTTCACTAGCCTCTGCAATAAGAGCCAAGAAAGAGATTAAAGGAATTAGAATAGGCAATGAGGAAACCAAACTCTCACTCTTTATAGATGATATGATGGTATACCTAGAGAACCTCAGAGATTCTTTTAAAAAGCTATTAGAAATAATTCATAATTTTAGCAAAGTAGCTGGATACAAAATAAATCCCCATAAATCCTCAGCATTTTTATACATCACCAACAAAATCCAACAGCAAGAGATACAAAGAGAAACTCCATTCAAAATAACTGTTGATAGCATAAAATATTTGGGAATCTATCTACCAAAGGAAAGTCAGGAATTATATGAGCAAAATTACAAAAAACTTTCCACACAAATAAAGTCAGACTTAAATAATTGGAAAAATATTAAGTGCTCTTGGATAGGCCAAGCGAATATAATAAAGATGACAATACTCCCTAAACTAATCTATTTATTTAGTGCTATACCAATCAGACTTCCAAGAAAATATTTTAATGATCTAGAAAAAATAACAACAAAATTCATATGGAACAATAAAAAGTCGAGAATCTCAAGGGAATTAATGAAAAAAAAAACTCAAATGAAGGTGGCCTAGCTGTACCTGATCTAAAATTATATTATAAAGCAGCAGTCACCAAAACCATTTGGTATTGTCTAAGAAATAGATTAGTTGATCAGTAGAATAGGTTAGGTTCACAAGACAGAATCGTCAACTATAGCAATCTAATGTTGGACAAACCCAAAGATCCTAACTTTTGGGATAAGAATTCATTATTTGATAAAAACTGCTGGGGTAACTGGAAATTAGTATGGCAGAAATTAGGCAAGGACCCACCCTTAACACCATATACCAAGATAAGATCAAAATGGGTCCATGACCTAGGCATAAAGAACGAGATTATAAATAAATTAGAGGAACATAGGATAATTTATCTCTCAGACTTGTAGAGGAGAAAGAAATTTGTGACCAAAGATGAACTAGAGATCATAACTGATCACAAAATAGAAAATGTTGATTATATCAAATTAAAAAGCCTTTGTACAAACAAAACTAATGCAAACAAGATTAGAAGGGAAGCAACAAACTGGGAAAACATCTTCACAGTTAAAGGTTCTGATAAAGGCTTCATTTCCAAAATGTATAGAGAACTGACTCAAATTTATAAGAAATCAAGCCATTCTCCAATTGATAAATGGTCAAAGGATATGAACAGACAATTTTCAGATGATGAAATTGAAACTATTACCACTCATATGAAAGAGTGCTCCAAATCATTATTGATCAGAGAAATGCAAATTAAGACAACTCTGAGATACCACTACACACCTGTCAGATTGGCTAAGATGACAAGAATAAATAATGATGAATGTTGGAGGGGATGTGGGAAAACTGGGACACTGATGCATTGTTGGTGGAGTTGTGAATGAATCCAACCATTCTGGAGAGCAATCTGGAATTATGCCCAAAAAGTGATCAAACTGTGCATACCCTTTGATCCAGCAGTATTACTTCTGGGCTTCTATCCCAAAGAAATACTAAAGAAGGGAAAGGGACCTGTATGTGCCAAAATGTTTGTGGCAGCCCTGTTTGTAGTGGCTAGAAACTGGAAATTGAATGGATGCCCATCAATTGGAGAATGGCTGGGTAAATTGTGGTATATGAATGTTATGGAATATTATTGTTCTGTAAGAAATGACCAGCAGGATGAATACAGAGAGGCTTGGAGAGACTTGCAGGAACTGATGCTAAGTGAAATGAGCAGAACCAGGAGATCATTATGCACTTCAACAACGATATTGTATGAAGATGTATTCTGATGGAAGTGGATGTCTTTGACAAAGAGACCTAACTCAGTTTCAATTGATAAATGATGGACAGATGCAGCTACATCCAAAGAAAGAACACTGGGAAAGGAATGTGAACTATTTGCATTTTTGTTTTTCTTCCCGGGTTATTTTTACCTTCTGAATCCAATTCTTCCTGTGCAACAAGAGAACTGTTGGGTTCTGCAAACATATATTGTATCTAAGATATACTGCAACATATCTAACATGTATAGGACTGTTTGCCATATAGAAGAAGGGGTGGAGGGAAGGGAGGGAGGGAGGGGAAAAATTGGAACAGAAGTGAGTGCAAGGGATAATGTTGTAAAAAAAAAATTACCCTGGCATGGATTCTGTCAATATAAAGTTATTATAAAATAAAATAAAATATTAAAAAATATATTATACTTTCTTGATCTGATCATTTGTTGTTATATAGTTTGAATTCTCCCTGATGTTTTGCTGGTCACATAACAATGTTTTTTCTCTCTCTTTTATTTTGTTTTATATTCCTTTTCAATTTTTCTTTTTTTCTTATTCCGTTTTTTTGAAAAGTAAGACAAATTATTTAAAATAAAAAAATAAACAAAAATTTGTTGTTCTTTTGGATGTAATGGGGGTGGGGGTGGAATCAAATAAATAAATAAATAAAAGATGTTGTCTATATTAAAAAACAATTCTGGATCTCCTTTTTAAATTGCTTGACTTGCTTTTCATAACCTTCTTGGTTTTCTTGAATTAAAAAAAGTTCTCAGCCTCTCTCATTTGATTTTTAAAGTCTTTTTCGAATTGTCCTATGAATTTTGGGGGGCCATTCAACATTACTCTTTGGTTGGTTTGTTTGCTTGGTAGGAGATGATTTTTTTTTTACTTCAGTATCCTTCTCTGAAGATGAACTCCATTCTTCTCTGTTTCCATGGTAACTTTCTGTGGTTGAGTTTGTTCTCCTTTGCTTGATAAATGTGTGTGTGTGTGTGTGTGTGTGTCTGTGTGTGTCTGTGTGTGTATACACATGTGTGTGTGTATACACATATGTATGTATTTGTATACACACACATATACACATATATGGTCTCAGGTTCTCCTTCTATTCTTTCCTATGGCTTGAAACAAAACTGAGAACTACACCATCCTGTAAGTGCCTGGCATCCCTTATCTGCAGAAGTTCCCTCAATCTTCCTTGACTCAGACACCTGATTTGCCAAACTGGAGATGGACATCCTTTTGGATAGGACCATAGATATCTCCCAACCCAACTAGCCCCAAAGCTTGCCCTGTTATTTCAGCCCAGAGATATTTATACTTCACAGGATGCCAGCAGTAAATAACAGTCTGGAGCTTCACTAGGGTTTGCTTGTTCTCTGTCTTGGGCTTGCTTGTTCATAGATGCAGGCTCACCACTCCCTCCACAACCAAGGTTGAGAATGGGATCTTAACCCATTACTGACTTTAGTGGGATCCAAGAAGTGTTGCTAGCATGTAATAGATGTAACAAATCTAAAAGTCACGACTTATGCGAACATGTAGGCAGCAGGAAAACATGTTTGATACAAATTTAAGATAACTTTGGTGATGAATAAGGTCTCACAAATTAGGCAATTTATGACTGTTACCATAAACAGATTTGGTTACTGCTAGTTACTGTTTAATGTTATGTCTAGCTAGAATGTAACCATGGAATATACACTAAGTAACTTAGAGTTATTGGAATGCTAGTTTAAAAAGTATACAAACCCTAGTTCTCAGATCAAAAACAGACTTCTTTGCCAAAGTCCCCACCTGTCCTATGGCATACTTTCTTCTCGGCAAGACCCTTGACCACGTCTCAACAGGAGCCAAACCTTGGTCCTTATATCTTTCTTTGGATATTCTCAGATTATCCCAGGAGGACTACTGTTGTGCCCCAACTTTTATGTATTTTAACTGGCCTATATTTGCCCTGAGGCATTATTTTGTTTTATTTGTGGAGGAAATGTGGAAGGTTGGAATTATCTCATCTACTCTGCTATCTTCCCAGAATCCTCATGTGTTTCCCAATATCCTGATGATGACAAGGCAAAATTATCCAGAAAATATTCAAATAAATAAATACCATAAATCTTCTGAGATACATTATGAGGGACAATGATCTTTACCCAAATTAAAATCAGAGATTATCGAGGTAAAAAACAAACAAACAAAGATTTATTATGATCTTGGAAGAAAAGACAACTCCTAACAGACAAGGTATCAGTAGAGGAGTGCAAAGCACAAACTGTGAAACACAAGATTAAATAGACTCTGAATGCAGAAGGGCACCCTTCTACACACCTCCTCGGCCTTTTCTCCCATTGTCTGGGAAGTCCAGGCTTACATTCTAAACACAAAAATCTATCCAAGAAACAAAAGCATATTAGTAAATATCAAACTCTTAGTTTACATTTCTCTAGAGAACTGTTATTCAAGCAGATATTCTTGGATGAGAGAATTCTATTACCTGAATCTCCAAAGCCATCATTGTCTCTAAAAGAAGTACTTAAATGCTAATTAAGAGGTGGGAAGAAAAGTGGAAATGTTCCAGACAAATATTCCAAGACAACCGCAGCTTTTTAGCTAAACTCAACTTGTTATTGCAAAGTCTCAAGTCATAGGTCAAGAATACATTCCCATGAGAGGTCTTCACTCAGTTTATCCCATTCACACATTTTTTTCAGCCTATGTTTCCAAGCTCTCATATTGAAAAATAACTCAGAAAGTCATAAGATTCCTCCAACAGGATGTTGGCTAATTCACATAAGCTTCCAAGAGCTATGGAAGGATTCCAGAGGGCACTGCTATTATTAAATATTAGTCCAAAAAGGTAAAAATTCTTGGAGGAGGGGGGAGATGGAATGTATTTTCTTCAAAGGTAGGAATTCTCTTAAATTTCAGAAGATTAGATCTGAGAAGTGGACCATTGGTGTAGGGAGATGGTAGATGAAAATGAGACTTGAATTTCTAGGCCACAGCTGACAACATAGAAATGATAGGTTCTGGATCAGATCTGGGTGAGTAAATTTCAGAACACTTGGGAAAAGGATAGAGTTTTCTGTGAACAAAAGTATGGGAAAAGTCAAACCAAGAGATACTGAAAGCTTTCAAAAAAAGGAAATAATGATTGCATGTATTGTCAGACTCAATTGATATGTTGATTGATCTTGTTTCTCCCTCCTTTGTCCTTTTATATTCTTTACAAGTGATGTATTGCTTAGGGTAGGGGAAAGGGAAGAGATATACTTAGAAATGAGCGTAATCCAAAAATAGTATGTCAGTAGAAAGTAAAAATAAATTGTAATATCCATTTGTTTAAAAAAATGAAATTCTAGTGACACAAAGAAAAGCAATTTTCTAGTATGGGGTATTGTTGTTGTTGAAAAGTCTTTTTGAATTGATAAGATTTGAGCTGAGTCTTAAAGGATGTCAGATAGTGGAAGTCAATTCAAGTCAACAAGCAGTTATTCAGTATTTGTACTAAGTGCTGGGGATACCAAGAAATGCAAAAACTGGTCCCTGCCCTCAAAAAGCTCCCAGTCTAATGAGGGGGCACATGGAAACAGCTATGGACAAACAAAATGGAGACAGAAATAAACTGGAGAGGATCAACAGAAGGGAAATGCTTGTCTTCAGGGGGAACCAGAAAAGTTTGTGAAAAGTGGGATTTTAATTGAATTTTGAAGGGAGGTAGAGATAATGAGAATTCCAGGCCTGAGGACAGACTGGGCAAAGGCTTGGAGTCGGGAGATGGAGTAGGGTGTGTAAGCAAAAGCACATAGGTTTGTGAAGGTGGCTTTGTGTGGAGAGGAATAAAGTGTAAAAAGATTGGGAAGCTGAAAAGGTCCCCAGATTATGGGGACTCGAAGCCCAAACAGAGGAAATCCTGCACTGCAGATGATGCTAATCTAGGAAGTGGACCCATCAACCAGCAAACATTTAAACCTTTCTGTGTGCCAAACAGAACCTCTAGGTGGTGCCATACATAGAGTGCAGGATCTGGAGTCAGGAAAACGCATCTTCCTGAGGTCAAATCTGGCCTCGGGCACTTCCTAGCTGGGTGATGCTGAGCAAGTCACTTGCCACGGTGGCTAATACTTGCTACAGCTTGCCTTCCACTGCTCAGGGGATAAACAAGTCAGGAGCCAAGAGAGACCAGGAACCAGATGAGAAAGAGAGAAAAAATCCCTCATCTAATGAACAAAGAAAGTATTTTGTATGAGAGAGGTTTTTTTTTTTTTTTTGTTTTTTGTTTTTTTTTTAATTTAATTTTATTTAATAATAACTTTGTATTGACAGAATCCATGCCAGGATAATTTTTTTACAACATTATCCCTTGCACTCGCTTATGTTTCGTTTTTTTCCCCTCCCTCCCTCCACCCCCCCCCAATATGGCAAGCAGTCCTATATATGTTAAATATGTTGCAGTATATCCTAGATACAATACATATTTGCAAAACCGAACAGTTCTCCTGTTGCACAGGGAGAATTT